>NC_089235.1:69770134-70075967 GCF_963924675.1 Phocoena phocoena | reverse complement strand
TTATAACAACTTTATGAGGCAAGCATCATCCTCACTTACAGATGAAAAATGAGAGTTCCGAGAGGGTGGACAGTGTCTAGGGAGGCAGCCGGGATTGGAAACACGTGCTGCCGTGTGATTCCACTTTTAAGAGCCAGAGACGGTTCACAAGCCTATAATAGACTTATCTCAAGGATGTGATCGGAAAGGGAAGCTGGTTGGAGCTGACTTAGCACACGCTCCCCTACCTATGTCAAAAACTGTGTTCAATCGTTTCTTTACCCCCTTAGCAACCTTTGAAGACATACTGTGTACAGAGTGTCACAGAGGGCTCTGGTGTTCAAAACAATGATTTTTAATGTGTGTGTAACAAAACAACATGCATATATGTTCACTATACTGAGACAGCAAAGTAATGCAGTTTTAAAAGAATTGGAATATGGTTGATTTGCAATATTACATTAGTTTTAGGTATACAGCATAGTGATTCAGTATTTTTATAGATTATACTCCATTAAAAGTGATTGCAAAAAATGGCTATAATTTCCTGTACTGTATAATACGTTCTTGTTGCTTACTATTTTATTCATAGTAGTTTGTATCTCCTAATGCCACACCCCAATCTCGCCCCTTCCCATTTCTTGCTCCCCACTGGTAACCAGGAGGATATTTTCTGTATCTGTGAGTCTGCTTCTTCTTTGCTATGTACGTTCATTTGTTTTATTTTTTAGATTCCACATATAAGTGATATCATACAGTATTTGTCTTTCTCTGTCTGACTTATTTCACTAAGCATAATATTCTCTAGGTCCATGAACATTGCTGCAAATGGCAGAATCTCACACTTTTTTATGGCTGAGTAATATTCCTTTGTGTCTATGTATATATGTGTGTGCACACACATACACCACATTTGTGTGTTGATGGACACTTTGGTTGCTTCCATATCTTGACTATTGTAAATAGTGCTGCTATGAACATTGGGGTGTATCTTTCCGAGTTAGTGTTTTTATTTTTTTCCTGGATATATACCCAAGGAGTGGAATTGCTGGATAGTGGAAATACACTTGATAAGATCCTCCGTACTCATCAAGCACTTTAGTAATTGGTGGTTAAATCTTTGTACTTGGAAAATTTTCTTATCAGCAATAGGGTGTAACATTTAAAAAAAGAAGCTACCATCTATCCAATACCAACTTGGAGTCAGTACCATGCTGTATAGATTATCTGTAATTTTTACAATAAGCCTGAAGGTCGGTATTATCTCCCACATGTTCTAAGACAGGAACCTGAGACTGAGAGAGATTAAGCAACTTGAAATATCAAGTCTTCAGCTAGTAACTGTTGGAGGCAAGATTGTGAATTCATTTGTGTTTCAGAGTCGGTGAGCTTTCTGCTCCTGCAGTCTGCTGACGTGCACACAAATGCAGCTTACCCCTCAGAGCACATTTTGGAGCCTCCTGATTGGGCTTTGTTTAAAACCCATAAAGCATTTTACGATAGTGAAAGGACTAGTGATCCTTATTTCATTTACAATTTTAAGATGGGACCCCCTTAAAGAATGCAGCTATGTACCCTCTCCGTTTATGATTTCCCTCCCTCTGGAAGAGCCTAGAGTGCCTCACATATGGTAGGTACTCAGGAAGTGTTTGTTGAGTGTAACGTGATTTTTGCTTAATTTTTTAAAAAATTTTATTTTGGCTAAAAGAAGACCAGAAGCAACCACCAAGAAAGGAGGAAGAGTCAAGACAGGAAGACGTGGCAATTTACTGGAAGGAAGCAAAACGGGAAAACTATGAGAAGTAGACGTACAATTTCAAAAGCATAAAATTTAGGTTGTTCAAGGTTGGGCAAATATCCCCAGTCATGTCAGTAATCTTAGTGGAGTTCTTCGTAATCTTTTCCACTGTCCAGCATTCACAGAAAACATAATATTTGCTCAGCATACTGGATAAATAAAGGAGGTTGCTTACTGCAGAGCTGACCATCCTTGGGATCCGGCCAGTTCACCCCGTCCATCCCCCAAGGACTAAGGGGATTACCACCTTGGCACAGCTGCCCTGTGGGCCCCAGCATATTGATTAGAAAGCACCATCTCAGAAAGTACCACAAAACTGAAAAATAAGGAGTGATGTCTTTGTCTTCTGCACCCCTAGCGTTTGACACTCAGTCACCCCTAAAAAATCTTTGTTGAGTCGAATAGAATGATGACTTTGCATTTTCCAGAAAAGACACTATTTAGCATCCTTTGTTCAGGAAGATGGGGCAATGCGTAATTATGTTAGAAATGTTTTGAAATGGAAGCCAAGGAAACAACGTGGGGAATTTGCAAAGGCTCCCAGCTAGCCAGTGGCAAAGCTGGGAGAAGGCACATCTTCTTCTTCTGCCACTGCTGCTGCGGCTTTTTTTTTTTTTTTTCAGTTAAATGGTATGATATAGTTCTTCTGCTTGGGAGGGTCACACTGAGTGCCCAAAGCTGCCAGATGTTTCCAGCAGATAGACCACTGTGAACAGTGTACCATGCAGATACCCGGAGTTTATTTCTGTGTGCTAAGTAAGAGGTAGAAAGAAGGGGCACAAGGAGTATTGCATGCTGCATGGTCTGGATTCTATTTTAGATTTGCAGTGATACGGTGCTGTTTTGTGATCATTTGTGTTCTTTTTTAATCTAGGAACTTTCAAATAGATATTTAGATATTTCCAATGTCAAAATTAGAGGAGACGTGTGTGCTTGTGTGTGCGGTTTCTTTGCTCGGGAGTGGGAAACCATTGCAAGCTGATGATAGCAGCCGTTACGATTTGACTAGTCTGGCATGAAGTTTTCCCAAAGATATGCAACACTGATCATCCGAAGACTACTTCTTACCAGAAAAAATAAAAGGCAAAAAAAAGGAAAGAAAAGAATGATCTTGAAGGGAAGGGAAAGGCTGAAGCAAGTCTGCAAGGTTTTTTTTTTTTTTTTTTTTTTTATGGCTCAAATTTCCTCCTGCAAGAGGTACCTTGTTGAAAGTGATACAGAAGGGCTGAGGTTCTTTTTTCTTTCTTTTTTTTTTTTAAACCATGCTCTTGGGAAGTTGCAAAAGCTGAACAGAAAGTATGAAATCTGGAAGTTTAAAAAAGGCACAAACCTCTCCAAAATGGCCAAAAAATGACTGATACTAAGAAGCAGAGGATATTGGCTCACTTGTCACTGTCCCAAATCTCACTCATTTAGTTTACTATTTTTTTTTTCCTATCAACTTAAGAATTAAGAAAGCTTACCAATTATTGTCCCAGGGACTTTCTCATAAATTCTCCTTCTGTATGATGAGAATCATTCCTGTAATTTATCATTAATAGCAAAGTTCCAGAAGTACCACCTTCTGGAAAGAGCAAGTCGGTTGTATCATTTGATGCACAGGAGGTTCTGGCGGATGTAAATAAGGAACGTTGGAGGGAAGTTCACTCTGGGGATGCCCGTGGAAGCTGTTGCACTTCATCCAGGTCTGATTTGATGAGCAAAGTCACCTGAGGTTACCTCAGTGTCTTTTCTGGAATGGCCTTCGTTGGAGGATCTGAGCGGACACAGCACTGATTTAGATCTGGAGTCAACTGCTGACTCTGCCATTTAATGAACTGTATGACCTTGGACATCGCTTCAACGCTGTGAGCCTCCGAATTTCTCAACTGTAAAACGGGGATGCATAACCTCCAGCTACCTCACTGGGTTGTTGTGAAAATTAAATGAGGAAATATAGGCAAAGTATTTGGCATGTAGTAGATGCTGTTATAGCCCTTCTTCTGCCATCTTTTAATAGACCCAATGGCTATGTGGAGGTTGATAGGTGTTTAAACCAAGAATACACAAACACCTATTGTGATCAAGATACGCACGTTGGACTCAGTCCAGGACTCAAGGGGATGGGGGAATGTAGGGCACTCACATTTGTCCATCATCTGTTGGTGTCAGGCCCTGTGCTACATCATCCCACATAGGTCGTATTTAATTCTTGCAGTGACCTCTGAGCGGTAGTTATCACACACATACTCATCCCCTGTTATGGATTAGGAAACAGGCTCAGGGAGTTTCGTACTTTCTTACGGTCATACAGCTAAGCAAGTGGCAGGCTTGGGAAAGGAATTCAACTTTCCCTGTAGCTTATTGTGCAACTGACCAGCTCATATTTTAGGAAGTTCCCTACAGATGGACCATATCGAATCGTTCTTAACAATGGCTGGATCGTAGGTTTTCTGATATGCTGATTGACTGTGACCCCACTTGTAGTTCTCTTCTGCCTGAAGACCGTGTTTGTCGCCCCCCAGCCTTTCTGATGTCAACGGTAGAAAGCTGCATTTCGAGGCCTTTGCCCTGAGTGCGGTGGGGGGGGGGGGGGGGAGAGACAGAGATCTTGAACAGGCTTTCAAGTGAAAGTGTCCAGATTTGGCCAAGTTCTTTTTCAAGTTTTCCAAGCCTTACCTCACTTCCCCACCTCTGTGCCTTTGTGTGAGCTGTTTCCTCGATTTCACAAAATCTTACTCATCACCCTTCTACATCCTCCTTGACTGTCATTTCCTATGTCAAGGCCTTTGTTACTCACAGGTAGAATGAAGCATTCCCTTCTTTTTCATATGTCTTAGCAGTTATTACAATGCAGTGCATATAATTGGTTTCCCACCTTGCTCCACTAGGCTGGGAGCTTCTTGAGGGTATGGATTTCTTATTTCTCTTTGTATCTACTAGCCACTGCCTGGCATGTGTGAAATTGGTGTATTAATACTAGTAGTCAGTGAATCAAAAGAGGCTAGCACTGACCTCTGAATTACTGTGATGTATCTGAGAGCAGTGTTATCCTCTTAAGAGGCTAATCATTTATGCCAACTTTCTAGGCCTTTGCTTGGCCTCAGCATCCTCATTTTTACTCTTCTGTGGTCAGAGCAGTCTCAGAATACCTCTAATCAATGAGGATTTTGGTCCAAACTCTACCTTAACTGTTTATTTCTATCCTCTGCCTGGGACCCCTGGGAATTCTGATTTAATTGATTTGGGTACTTGCCTCCCAGAGCTAATTGTTTAAATATAACCAGCACAGTACAAGTCACTCAGACTGCAGCTCAGAGATCCCAGCATTTGAGGAAGAGATACACATGCGTGCAAAAGAGAGAAACCATTCATGAATGTTGGGGCCAGGGGAGGGGATAGCAGTTGAAAAGGATGCGAAAGCCACTTCCCTTTCTCCTGTGAGTAGAAACTCCAGTAGAAGTTATCGAAACCATTCATCTCTGTGATCATTCATTTATCTGTTTGTTCATTCATTCGTCCTGTAGAGCCCCTCACTGGTCTTTCTCCTCTTCTGGCCCAGTCTGGAATTCAGCGGTCCCCAACCTTTTTGGCACCAGGGACCGTTTTTGTGGAAGACAATTTTTCCACGGACTGGGTGTGTGGGGAGATGGTTCAGGCGGTAATGCTAGTGATGGGGAGCGGTAGGGAGCGGCGGGGAGCGGCAGGGAGCAGTGGGGAGCGGCAGGGAGCGGTGGGGAGCGGCGGGGAGCGGTGGGGAGCGGTGGGGAGCGGTGGGGAGTGGTGGGGAGCGATGGGGAACAGTGGGGAGTGGTGGGGAGCGATGGGGAGCGGTGGGGAGCGGCGGGGAGCGGTGGGGAGCGGTGGGGAGCGGCGGGGAGCGGCGGGGAGCGGTGGGGAGCGGCGGGGAGCGGTGGGGAGTGGTGGGGAGCAGCGGGGAGCGGTGGGGAGCAGTGGGGAGTGGTGGGGTGGGCTGGGGTTGGGGGGGTGCAGGGGACCCCTGGTCTAGATTATCATCTACTGCAGCACTGACCATGAGCTTTCTACGGTTCCCTGTTATTCATAAGATAAAGTGCAAGCTCCTTAGCATGGCATCCAATATTATGGATCTAGTCTCTGCCTGCTGGATCCCTCTCATCTCCTGTGGGCCCAAACTTGCTCTGCTCTAAGCTCTAGCCATATTGGACTCTTAAGGACACCGTTGAAATGCCAGGTTTTTTAAATTGTTGAAAAGTTTATTTATAAACTTATATCTATTTACCTGTTCATAACAATTCTGTTTAGATCATTCATGAAAATTTCTGAGACATTAAATAGCTAATCATCCTCTTAAGTTACCTTTCTTGCGACAAATTCTGTAACAAAGATAACATGAACTTATTTGACCTAGGCAGAATAAAAGTGTTGTATTTAATGCTAATAACTCTAAGGCAGGCTTGTTTTAATTAAAACAACAAAGTTGAACTAGCTTTTATTTACAGAATGGAGTTCTTTACAAATACCATCTGAAGGTAAAAAAAAAAATCATACATTTATAACATACATACATACATAGACATACATAAACGCACAGACAGAAACAGAAAGAGATCTTATAACTTTTATCCTAAAATGTTAGCCATGAGGCAGGTATGATAGTGCAAAGCTCACTCGTTTGTTAAAAAACAGTTGAATACACATTGTGTTTCTGGAAGTTTGTTTTGCCTCCATGCTTTCCTGTGAGCTGTTTTGCCTTCTAGATTTCTTCCTCTTCTTCCCTTACTTAGTTTTCAAAACTCAGCTCCACCTTATCTCCACTGTAAGGTTTTCCCTGATACTGCCAATCTAAGAGAGCTGTGAGTCCTTTTCTCTACTGCAGTGTTGTAGACACAGACCTGTCGTAGCTCTGATTATATTGTGCTGGACCTGTTTGATATTCATCTTTTTTCCTACTTGTCTGTGAACTTCTCAGAGTCAAGGTCCACGTGCTAGTCCTCACAAGAGCAGTTCGTAACTTATAGTAGGCATGAAATAAATGCACATTGAACGAGCACATTAATTGTATGCTGCATGCTGAGGAGTTTGAATGTTATCCCGAATTCAAATAGAATCATTCATACATTTTAAGCAGAGGTAATGGAAGGATTGGGGTTGTGCTTAAGGATGGAATGGAGAATGAAAGCAGTTGGGCGTTTCTGGAGGCCAAGAATCAAGTCCACCTTCTCACCCTCACCTCTAGCTCCTTCCACCATTATTATACTCCAACCACTCTGGAGAGTGTTCACCTAGTGAGCTTCTATACTCCTTCAAGACACAGCTCAAACATGATATCCTCCCAGGAGCTGTCTCTGACCCATTTTCATAGCACTTTGTAATGTTCTCAATTGTAATATCTTTAATAATTATTGAACATTTTATTATGTGCTGAGCACCTTGCACTTAAAAAAATGAATCATCACAGTGGCCCAATGAGACACTATTATGAAACTTCTTTGACAGTTGAGGCAACTGGAGCTCAGAGAGGTTAAGTCACTTGCTCAAATTACCCAGCTAGGAATAGTAGATGAGATGTGAATGCAAGTCTGACTCAAGAGTCACTGTGCTTCCCCATGACAATATCTGTATCATGGTTTCTTTCTCTGCCCACATCTCATAGCAGAACACCTGACACAAACGGTTGGATTTAACTTAGCTCTGTAGCTCCAGTCAGTACGTTGGTTGGTATGGGGACATCGGGAAACCTCAGGATTGTTTGTAGTCTTTTCCTTCTTGTTTCCTCTGGGCAATGCTGGTGATCCTCATTCTTTGTTTCTTTTTCTTGTGTTCCCCACGATTCTTTCATGAAGCTCAGTTTTTCAGTTGCATCGGATGACTTTTCTCTCTTCTGTTGACATTTCGATTTGAAGTCTTCATCCGTCTTCCATGTTGCCCATGAAGCCCTTATCCCTGTTGTTAATGAGATCGTGGCCTCCCCTTCCAGGGACCCATTGTTCTGACATGGTGAGCGGTGATCCACATTTCGAAGCCCGGTTGCCAGTATCATTTTGATAGCAGGTCCACACATCCCAAGGGTTCCTTTTCCTGCAAGGTCATGACCTTCAAGTAGAAGAAGAGAGGAAATTATCAACCAGGACTGTAAGTCTGTCAATTCTTTCACCCTGGGCTTCTGTTATGATAGAACCTAGACAGGTCTACGTTTAAACTCTGTTTCTACTGTTTCTTAGCCGTGGAACTTCTACAAAATGGGAGTACCAGTGACTGCTTTCCTGGGTTGTGGAGAGGATTCAATGTAGTAATGGGTATGAAGGCTCTTTGTTCAGCCCTGGTTCATAGCCCTGCTGAATGCTAACAATCTCCCTTCTCTTCGGCATAAAGTCACCATTGAGGGTCCTTATGACTGGCTACTTTGTGTGAATCAGCCCAGTTGGGCAGAGGCTGCTAGACTTAATAGTGATTCAGGTAAAATGAATTTTCTACCTATTTACCATATACCAGACACTGGCTAGGTGTTTCCATATATGTCTTGTCACATAACCTTATCACAGAAGTTGACATAGGTCTTCTTCCTTTTTAAAAAATTAATTAACTTTTGGCTGTGTTGGGTCTTCGTTGATGCACACGGGCTTTCTCTAGTTGCAGCGAGTGGGGACTACTCTTTGTTGCCGTGCGTGGGCTTCTCATTGTGTTGGCTTCTCTTGTTGCAGAGCGTGGGATCTAGGGGCATGGGCTTCAGTAGTTGTGGCGCACGGGCCCAGTAGTTGTGGTGCACAGGCTCAGTAGTTGTGGCTTGTGGGCTCTAGAGCACAGGCTCAGTAGTTGTGGCATGCGGGCTTAGTTGCTCCGTGGCATGTGGGATCTTCCCGGACCAGGGATCAAACCCATGTCCCCTGCACTGGCAGGCGAATTCTTAACCACTGTGCCACCAGTGAAGTCCCAACATAGGTCTTCTGTAAAGGGTCAGATAATATGAACATTTTAGGTTTTTCAGGCCATAGAGTTTCTAACACTTCTCCTTAACTTTGCCTTTGTAGTATGAAAACAACAGAGACAGTATATAAATGAGTGAATCTAGTTGTGTTTTGATAAAACTTTATTTGCAAAAAGAGGTCACGAGTCAGGTTTGGCCCCCTGGTCATAGTTTACTGACCCCTGTGTTACTAGGATGTTCTTGGCCAACTCTCACTCCTCCATATTGTAGCTACCTCCGCCCAGAGACAGCACATTCATCCAGTGGCTTCGTTAGACTTCATATGGTTATCTCTGCTGTCTTGGTAGGCAGACATCAAACATCATGGCATTTGGTAACTGAGGCTCTCT
Source organism: Phocoena phocoena (assembly GCF_963924675.1). NCBI lineage: Eukaryota > Metazoa > Chordata > Mammalia > Artiodactyla > Phocoenidae > Phocoena > Phocoena phocoena. The sequence goes on along the minus strand of NC_089235.1, from coordinate 70,066,915 downwards.
GACCCAACTTGCTAATGCCTGTGCATCATTCTTTGTTTACTTCAAGGAGCACCTATTTCTTCCTGAGCAGGTCCCACTTCACACTGGCCAGAGTCTCCTCTTCTGTTTCACTCCAGAAGGGAAGGTTCATATTCTTCCACTTGGCATCCTCTTGATTTTCCTCCATCCCATCAGAATGTCTTCCTTCTAGGATTACTTTATCCCTATCACTGTAAGAACAGTTTATTCTAAGGTAGAGATCTGAGATTCTGTTTTTGGAATTGGACAGGTTGGGTTTGTGTTCTGGCTTTTTCCCACTCTCACTAGGTGTGTGACCCTGTGCAAGTTATGTAAACTTTCTAAATCCCAGTTTTTTAAATTTATAAAATAAGGGCAATAGTAGTACCTACCTCATAGGAATGCGTATACCCTCAGCGCTTTGAGTGGTCCATAGGAAGCACTCGTTCGTTTATTTATTCATCCATCAGGTATCTCCTGACTGTTTACAATGTGCCGGTCACTGCATGTCAGCCTTTATAATAACATCCATGGTCACTCATTGTGTAAATAGCAGAGCCAAGACTGAAGTCAGATCTACTAGGCTTCTCATGTTCCTTACCCAATAATGGCCTTGAAAGTAAATATTTTTAGGAAATTTATGACTTTTCACTAGTACTACAGTTTTTGTTACATTCTCTCCACCCCATCTCCTTTTTACATCAAAGTCCTTTATAGCCCCCATAGTACTTCCAAACACACACCAAGTTCAGGCTTGGTAAATATTCATTGAATGAATGAATTTGGTGAGCAAACCAGTATCAAGTGGATTTTTCAAAAATAATGTAAAAGTCTACAAAGGACTTGTATAATCTTTACTCGTTCCTACCCTCTATATGACCATTGATATTTCTCCCATTTTCCCTCTTTGCCTTGAGATTGAGCTTTTCAGTCATTTCTCACAAGTACCCAAATTCTATCCAGAATTCTCATTGCTTCCCAGTCTATGATGGTCAAACCACACTTCACACGCCATGCATTTGAATATTCAGTGGCTTAGGTGGCTGCCAAGCCTAATTTTCCCAATGTCCCTTGCTGTCTCTCTCATTGCTTTTGACAGGAGCCAGGCTCACCGCAACACACTCGGCCTGTCAGGAAGGCTAAAGAAGCCGCCCCAGACCCAAATTTTTGGTGGCTGAGCTGGTATCCTTTGCCTTACAAAGCCTTTAATTGAAAACAACGCATGGATTCTAACTTGTTTAAAATGTGTCCAAGTCCTGGCATTCATTGAATTGAACCCAAGACCCAAGACCTATCATCCCTAGAGAAATACAACATTAGTGGGGACAGAGCTTAGGGTGGGAAGACCCATAGGAATGCAGAGGTCTGTAAAATGGCTCCAACATATTGTATGAGGTTTGGCAAAAGCCAGAACTCTTGTAGCCAGACACATTCTGCATGAAGTTTAAGCTGATTTGACATTGTGGCAGGGGATGTCCTTGCTCTCAGGGTTTATTAATTCATGATTCACTCATTGGGATTGTGTTTTGGGTAAGGTGCCCAAGATATCTTATGATTCCTGCTGAAATACTGCTAAAGCTTTGCTTTCCCACTCTCTCTCTGTTCTTCCTATTCTTGGTCAAGATCAAACAGCATTTGAATTTGGTATGTCTTTTTTTTTTTTTTTTTTGCGGTACGCGGGCCTCGCACTGTTGTGGCCTCTCCCTTTGCGGAGCACAGGCTCCGGACGCACAGGCTCAGCGGCCATGGCTCACGGGCCCAGCCGCTCCATGGCATGTGGGATCTTCCCGGACTGGGACAGGAACCCGTGTCCCCTGCATCGGCAGGCGGATTCTCAACCACTGTGCTACCAGGGAAGCCGAATTTGGTATGTCTTGATTTGTATTTAGGTCTTGGAAGTCAAATCATGTGACAAGATAGAAACTTGCAAGATCTATTCCCCTCACTCTCTAAAGTAACTAGTGTAACCATCTATTTTAGCTATTCAGTTGAGTCTTTCACTTAGGCTCAGATATCACGAGCAGTGGAATTGTCAAAAATATTATTGTCCGTTTAGAAATTATTCAAATAGACACTATTCTGAACTTTAGGTCCTTATGTTCTCAGGGACATATACTGCACACTGAGAAGTTCTTGTTTTGGTGTATATCCCATTATGCCACCAATGGCCGTAGTTGGAGAGTTGAGAGTTATTCTTGCCTGTTCCCTCTCAATAGCTAACCAATTTCCAAGACATGCAGATTCCACTTTATTCATATTGGTTGACTGCATTCACTTCGTCCAGAGTCATAGTTCATGTGCTTGTCTTTCCTTCTCTACAATATTGCCATAGTTAGCTGACTAGTCTCCCTGCTTTCAGTCTTGTCCTCTTCCATTCCGTCCACCAATCAGCAGTCATCTTGATCCATTGAAAGCATACATTTTTTCGTGTCATTCAGTTGCTTTAAACATTCTCAATGGTCCCCTTTTCTCTTAGGATAATGCCCCAAATAGCAATCACAACCTACAGTGTCCAGCACAATTTGGTCTATGTCTTCTACTCCAGCATCACTTTTCATTCTTTAGGAATCTACCCTGTTGGACTCTTGGCTGTACTCAAGACAAACCATGTTTCTTTAACTGCTGTGCCTTCAACTTGATTCTTCTTCTGTCTTAATGGTTCTGTTGCCTTGTCTTCCAATAGGCTTATTCATCCTTCAGGACCCTGCTTAGCTACCGCTTCTTCCAAGAAACCTTCCTAAGTCTGGATTATGAGCCCCTCCTCTATGCTTTCTGTAGTACCTTGTTCTTACCCCTATCATAGCACTCATCATACGGTATTGTAATTAACTGTTTTCTTTTTCATTTCAGTAACTAGACTATAAGTTCCTTGAAGATAGGACCATGTCATGGTCACCATTGTATTTCCAATGCCCCAGAAGGAGTCTGAGGGAAGGAATGATGTATTCAATCTTTTTACCTCCCCTGCCATGTATGTTCAAGGTATGCCAGATGGATTCCCGTTTTTGAACACACTAAGCTTATTTATGTCATGACTCTGACTTTGTTCTAGATGTTTCCTTAGCCAGAAATGTCTTTTCCCCTCCTCTTCTTTCTCTATAATGATGAAAATAGAGTGTCACATGGTAAAAGTAAGAGGATTAAAAGGGGAGATACCTTGGATAGTTACTTCCATATGGTGAGCATTAAAAAAATATTGCTGATTGAAATGGTACACTGGACCTAGCAGGAACTAAATAAGTATTTGCTCAATATGTAAGATGGAGAATTTCCTTTCTTTGTGGATAATGAGAAAACAGTCCTGAGGTTTAACTCTAGCTATTTGAAAGATTTGGAAGCGATGTTTCTCTGTTAGCGATATTTTGAGTTCTTAGTGAAAAGGGGTCCAACAGGCCACTTTAGTTGGTTCTTTGAGGCAGATTTTCAAGCCAAGATTTCACTCCACAAGCCAGCTCTTTCTCAGGCTTTGTTTTTCAAACACGTACAAAACCAAGTCAGTGTTCATCATTTATATCCTTTCCAACTAATGTAAAACCATGACAGAATTTTTGTCTAAAGCTACACATTCACTCGGTGAAGTGACATGCATTTCTAAGCCTTGGAGAATCTTCTCATTGAGTCAGTTTGTCTTTGAGGAAGGCACCGAAGCTAATGGGACCCTTCAAGGTGGAAAAAAGTGCTGCGTTCTCTTGTAAAGAGGGAAACATATATCTCTGATAGTCATAATAATCTTGTATATAGCCTTACAGATCTTCTCATTCCTTCCTTCCTTCAATCATGGAAAAGTTTATATATCCATCTCTGTGGATTACCTACCATGTGCCAGGCACCCTTGGGAAGTTTTCCATTTAATGTCTCTAATCTTACGCTCCTATGAGGTAAATATGATCATTTCATTTTAATATGAGGGAGCAAGTGCTCCTGGAGGGGAAGTGATTTGTCTGAGGAGATGGAGAGGTAATTTAATTTCAGGTCTGTCTGTTCCTAAAATCCATCATTTTTTTCACTCCACCAGACTGATTTTTAGGTGGGATCTTGACATTATCAGCTTTGCTGAGAGTGATGAATAGGAAGCTCTGAGGGGTTTAAGGACACAAGGTACATGAAGAAGAAGTGGCTCTATTGGGACCACCTCTAGGTCCTGGGCTTTCTCCTCTGTAACATGGCTGCCTTCTGCTGATGGATGGGTTAAGTTGCCTCAGATCCTTCGGCAAATAGAAAAGCAAAATCAGCACACTGACATGCATGAGGAATTGAGGATTATTTAATGTCAGCTTGGTCGTAATAGAGTCTCGGTCCATAACAGACTGTTCATACAGAGGCCTTTTGTTCAGGCTCACATTATATGCTCAGTGAACATACTAGAAGATATGATCTGAAGTACAACCCCAGTGACCCCTATCAGGGCCCTAGGCTTGGTGTGGAGACGGGACAATGTAAGTCCTTCAATGAACAATCATTATTGATCTCTTACTATGTGCCAGGCTGTGTGTTGTACTCTTGGTGTACCCAAAGCAGTTCTTAGCTCTGACTGCCTCTAGAATTATCTGAGAAACTTTGAAAAAGCCTCAACATTAAGGCTTCACTTCCAGAAATTCTCATTTAATTGTGTTAGAATGGGGCCTGGACATCAATACTTTTAGATGATTCCAGTGTGCGCCCAGCATTGAGAGAATCTGGTCTAAAGATAAAGAGACCAAAAAGTAAAGACAGAAATGGAAGAAATAGGGAAGCCCTGTGTAATAGGAAATGTACATACTTACCATAATTTGAAAAGCATTATCACTTGCCATTAATGGAAGATAAAATTTTAAAATAAAATGAATATAAAGCGAACAATATGTATAGTTAATACACAACATTTTGAGAAGTACTGGTTTAAGGGAGAGAAAATGGAATTTAGAGGATGGACCTAGATTAAGGTTCTAGTTCGATGGCTCATTATCTGGGTACCCCCAGTTGAGTGAACTAGCCTCTCTCAATATCATTTTCCTTATGTACAAAATGGAGTTAATAATAATTACCATGTCATGTTTTTATGCTAAATAAAATGAGATCACTCTATGAGGAAGTGCCTAGTTCAGTTCTGGCCACATAGCAAATAGATGCTCATGAAATTCAAGCTTCTAGATGCTAACTGGTCGGTCTTGTTAAAAACTTATGACTAGAGGATGTACAGTGCGTTCGGGGGCTAACTTTTCAAGGACTGGGGAGTGCTGTCTGGTCAAAGTGTGATTTAGCCCAAGTTTTAAAGAGTGAGTAAAGATGCTCCAGGTGGATAAGGTTGGACGGTTATGATGCACCTAGAAGGTATCATGGCTATTTATCTAAAACAAGCTTCATTGAAAACCAAGTTGGGAGTTCCAAAAATTATTTCTCAGTATTCCATATTTATGCATATAGAAACTGAATGTACTCTGGCAAGTGTCTGTTCATTTGTGGCCATCTGTCTACCTACCCCTCACCTTTCCCCATTCCTGGGACAGAGGGTTCCACCGAGACAGCTATTTTCAATAATTATAGTTGGATTTCAGGTTAGTTTGCCTTCAGCAGAGATAAGCCCTGTTATTCCTACTTTCACTACTCATTATTCCTACTAGTACTAGGCACGGTCCTCTCTGAAAACCCTCAAACATGTTTTGATTCTTTATGTAAATGCTCATCTCCTGCTCTAGATGACATCCAGCCCCATGTCTGACAGATTGCTTGTATAATAAATGATGAATGACTTACAATGATATGCTTGGATGGAAATATGTAACTACAATTTTCGCTAATCATCAATAACTGTGTCTAGAGTCTCATGCATTTCAAATTAAAAACTATGAATGTGGCTTTATCAGTAATGTTTCAGATCGATTGACCAACGGGTTGATTCAATTTGATTCTTTTATTCACTACAAAAGGTCAGCCAGCGTCTATTTTAGTAGACACGGGGGGATCCTGAGAAAAGAATTTTTCCCTGACCTCAAGAAGCTGAGAGACTTATGGGTGATCCAGGCAAGTGTAAACTGTAACAAAAATCAAACCCCAAACTGATAAATGAAGACAACAACAATGCTGAACAGAGTTCTAAGAAAAGTGTGTGTAGGATACTGTGGGTACATAGGGAGTGAGCAGAACAGCTAATCAAAAATCCAGTTTTATTCTGCAGTTAATGAATCCTTGGCCTTTACTCAGAGAAGCCATCGTTTTCCTTTCAATGCATTCACCAAAACTTGACATAATTATCTGGATAATGACTTGCAAGCTCCATGAGGGCAGTGATGGGAGCTGCTGCGGTTATCACTGAATCCTCAGTGCTTTACTTAGCACGGTACTTGGCACATAGTAGGAACAGGAGGCATGTTTGTTTAATGACTGTGTGGATGTACTAAAAGTGGTCACAAATTCCATAAAGAACTATTATATAGGTCTGAAAAGAATGTAATGTTGGTGCATGTTTAGTATGCTGGAGCACGTTCTTGCTTCTGGAAAAGAGATTTCCTTTCTAGTTTAAATGTCCTGAATTGTATATAGCCACATTGCCACCCTTCATAAGCTACGGGATTCCTGAACTGTAAGTACAATTCCAAATGTAGAGACATTCCCAGCGACTGAATGAATACCCAAGAAAGTCAGAGAGGCTTTCTCCAAATGGACCAGATTTATAGGGTGAGAAGAGGTATGTGAATCTAGGCCAGAGGCCAAGGTTCCTCGTTTATTCTATCATTGGCAAGTGAGGACCTTAACAAAATATAAAAACAACTGGGTTCTGCATACCTGCCCTTGAAGGACACTTAGCCCAGAACACTCCATACCCAACCCTTCTGCTACACTGCCCTGGTATCTGATTGCTTCAGGCATAGATGAGTGCCTTGGTGTCCCAGAAGGAGCACAGGTATTGCAAGAGTGGCTTCACTGTCCAGCTCTGCTACCTTCTAGTTGTGTGGCCCAGGTCCACTCACTGTCCCTCCCCTTGGCTGTAAAATGAGGGCGTGGGGCCCTCTGATGTCCAACACAACTGTGATTAAGTGTCCAGAAGACTGAAACCCCAGTCCTAAGTGCAAGACCCAGCTCAGCCACTCTACTTACTGGCTGTGATTTATCAGTGGGCAAATCCATTGCTCCTGCCAGAAACCAGGTTTCACTTTGGACACTGAAATCAATCCAGAATGTGAACTCCCCACTAGACTGTGAGCTTGCTGAGGGCAGGGGCTGTGTTGTGTGCCCTGTTTCTGCAGTGCATGTTTTACAGCAGACTCTCAATGCGTGTTATGGACGGAATGAAACTTCATCTCTGTTCCAAGTGTTCAGCCGGGTATCGGTGGCTGCCTGTCCGTGGATGTCCTCTAGATGGCAAACTCAGCTCAGTTTTGGACAGGAGTCAGAGACTGGCTGGGCGATGCCCTGGCGTGGAATGTTTTATTGGAAATCCAGTTTTATCCAGTGCACAAGGAATCCTCAGAAAGCTGCAAGACTTCTGGAAATGCCAGCCAGGCAGGATGAATCTCTCTTCTTTTCCAGGGGGATAATGGGTGTGGTTTGTCATCACCCCTCTCCCATCAGCATTTTCTGAACAGGGGAAATGGCCCCTCAGAGGTGGGGAAAGTGGGGAAGGAGCTAACCTTTCGTCACAGGCAGTGGTGGGTGGCTTCACATGTATTTTCTCATCTAATTCTCACAATGACCCTACGATCTAAGTAGTGAGTGTTATTATTTCCCCTTTATAAATGATGAAACAGAGCCTTGGAGACATTAAATCATCGCATCAAAGTTAAATAGCTTTTTTTAGAAGGACTGGGTTGCTAAGTTATGCCCCAATGTCTCAGCCACTTTTACCTGTCCTCCTGTTTAATTCAGACAAGAAAAGATTGAAAATCAAGGGTGAGGGAAATAGAAATGTGATAGCTTTAATTAAGTATTTAGTTGTAAAAGAAGACAGTAACAGTTATCAGCTCTAGGCAGTGATGTCTACTTTAGCCTAAGAAGATGACTAGTGCCTCAGGTCTTGGCAAGACAGGTTTTTATGTGTCCATGGAATTCTGTCACAGCTTCCAGGGAGCCCTTTTTAAAGGGCAGTCAACTTCAGAAGTTCTAGGTGCTTCTGGCTTCAGGAACTCTTGCCTGAAATGAGGCTCATTTTCTCCAAAAAAAAAAGATTTCTAATTCTCTCTCTTTCACTGTTTTGTGCTTTGGAGTTGGATAAGGCTTTTGGGAGAAAGGTGAATCAGAAAATTCATCACTCATTATATAACAGATAATCAACTGAGCTCCCATCATGGTTCGAATATGTTTTGTCAGGCATAATCCATACAGAGTTGAAGCATATGGAAGTCCTACCTTAATAAAAGGAGACATTAAGACATGAGAAAAAATAATTAGAATTTAAGGTAGAAAATATCAAGGTCCTTGATCGTATTTCTGAGTTTGGGAGGAATTCCATATTCTCAGGGGAAGGCTTCATGGAGGAGGTGATAGTTGAGCTGGGCCTTGAAGACTATGTAGGCTAAGGGTATTTAGTGATTATTTGAAGGACACGAGGAAAATAAGTAGCGGCACGTAAAAGCCAAGAAAGGTTAAAAATCAGTATGTATAGAAGGGGAACAGTGAGTCCTGTAATACCCCATGTGTAGAGAAACGGGGAGTTACAGTCAGAGAAGACAGACTGGCCCCAGTTTGGTGAGGTCTTATACACCACGTTCATCTTCCATTATGATTATATTTCTGTTTGTCCTTTTTCTATGAAGTTTTGCTTTATACAGTTGGTGTTATAAGGGGTATGCAAATTTAGAATTACTACATCTGGCCAATTGACCTTATATCATAAAATATGTCTCTTTATCTCTAATAATGCTTCTAACCATAGAGTTTCTATTGAATGATGTTAATATAGCTACACCAGAGTTCTCTGGTGAGTTTTTGCAGAGTTCATCTTTTAAAACCGTTTGAATTTTAAAATTTGTGTCCTTATTTTTAACATGTCTCACATGTAAGCAGCGTATAGGGTTTTCCTAGTCTGACAGAGTGGGTCATTCAATTAAAGAATTTAGTCCATTAGCATTAAATGTAATTACTTATATATTTGTGCTTTTAAATATTATTATTCATTTTCTATTTGATTCACTTGTTTTATGCTTAATTTTTCTTTCTTGCTTTACTAAGGAATATGCAAATATTTCTAAATTCTGTTTTCCATCTCTAGTTATACTTCAAGTAGTTGTTCTAGAGATTAAAAGATTGATTGCAGATTTATTAACTGTAACATAAATTTTTTACTACCTCCCCAACAATGCTAGGGCTTTGAACACTTTAAGTTAATTTGTTCTCTATTGCTTTTTTAGTGGTTTACATTTATTATAAACTTACATATATTTTAAGCTCATAAAATTTTAATTTTTTGTGTAGTCTATATTCATTTAGTCTTGCCAACATATTTGCCATTTCTATGACTCTTCATTTTTGCCTCCGTTTCTACGTTTCCAACTGGGATCATTTTCCTTCTGCCTAAAAATTTCTCCTTTTCTGAAGATCTGCTGGATACAAATTATTTGTTTCTGCTTGTCTGGAAATACCTTTATGTTACCTTCACTTTGAAGGTTATTTTCTCTGAGTATAGTGTTCTACGTTCTTGTTAATTATTTGTCTTCCAGCCTTTCACAGATATTCTTCCATTGTCTTCTGGCTTCTATAGTTTTTGTTGAGAAGTCAGTCTTATTGTTTCTCATTGGAAGTTAATGTTTTTTTCTTTGTTTTTACTTGTGTGTGTGTGTGTGTGTGTGTGTGTGTGTGTGCGTGCATGCGTGTGTGTGTGGTTTTCAGTTGTTTGACTATGATATGCTTAGGTGTGATTTCTTTTGTATTTATCCTCCTTGGGTTGTTTTACTATCTTTTCCTTTTTGGAAAATTTTCAGCCATTTTTCTCTTTAAATAAATATTCTCTCTGTCTCACTCTTTAATCTTCTTTGGGACTTCAATTACATATATATTAGAACCTTATACCTTATCATTCATATATATATCATTTATATATATGAATATAATATGTATAGATCTATCATTTTATCTTACCCCCTTTTTGTACTTTCCATATTTTTTACTCTCTTTGCTTCAGCCTATATATTTTCTACTGATCTATTTTCCATTTGACTAATCCTTTCTTCTGTTACACCTAATTTGCTGCTAAGGCTACCTACTGAGTTCTTAATTTCAGTTATTGTATTTTTCAGTTTTAATATTTCTATTTGAATTTTTTATTGATTTAATGTCTTTGGTGAAATTGTAAATTTTGTCATCTATTTTTCTAATGTATCAATCATAGTTAAAAACAATATTTGGGTCACGCAGCAGGCAGAATCGTAAATTGGACACCTAGTGCCACCCTTCCCTCCACCCAAGTACATGGTCCTCTCCCTCCTGAGTGTAGGTGGTACTTGTGAATATGGTGTGATAACACTCCCTGATTAGGTTATGTTATATGATAAACATGATGACATAGTAATTTCTGTGATAAGATTTCTTCATAGCAAACGGAAGAGAGACTCTCCTGCTGTCCTTGAGGAAGTAAGCTACCAGGTTGTGAGATGGTCACATGGCAAGGACCACAGGGTGGCTTCTTAGAGCTGAGCAACCAATAAGAAAATAGGACCTTCAAATCTTTCAACAATTCAAGTGAGCTTGGATAAGGATCCTAAGGTCCAGATAAGAATACAGCTTCACTGATTTTGCCTTAAGAGGCCCTGAGCAGAGAACCCAACTATATCATGCATGGACTTCTGACCTTTAGAAGCTATGAGATAATAAATGTTACTTTAACTCTCCGAATGTGGGTGGTTTGTTATACAGCATTAGCAAATAGATACAGGTCACTGATGGATTTATTTCTCTATCTTTTTTATGTTCATCTTGTTTTTTGGTTATGTTTGTTATTTTTATATTGAAGGCCTGGCATTGTATGTGAAAAGTTGTAGAGTCTCTTGATCATGTTTTCTTCCTTTGTGGGAGTAGTCATTCTAGTCTCTAATCAGCATCTAAGGTAACAGAAAATCATCATAATTCACTCATGAGTGGGGCTCATTCAAGGCTTGGTTGCGATGTTCATGCAGCTGTATCTGAATTTGTATCTGCCCCTGTTCTTTGGTGTAGCCCTCCAGAGTTTACAAACTGAAAGCTGGGGTGTTCACTTGGGCTTTCCTTCAAAGTAGGTACTAAGTTCCAATATTGGACCCCTCAATATCTTGGTGCTATGGACTGAATGTTTGTGACACCCCCCCCCCCACCAGCAATTCATATGTTGAAGCCTAATCCCCAAATGTGATGGTATTTGGAAGTGAGGCCTTTGGGAGGTAATTAGTTCATGGGAGTAGAGCCCTAACAAATAGAATTAGTGCCCTTCTAAAAAGAGACAAAAGAGAGATGATCTCTTTCTTCATGTGAGGGCACAGCAAGAAGGTATCCATCTGCAAACCAGGAAGAGGGTCCTTGCCATGAACCAGATTGGCTGGCAACTTGATCTTGGATTTCAGACTTCAGAATTGTGAGGAATAAATTTCTCATTGTTTAAGCCACTCAGTCTATGATAGTTTTAAAATAGCCCAAACTGACTAAGATACTTGGTGTTGGTAAAAATTCTGCTCTGTTTTGCAATGGCTTCTTTACTTGTATATTTAGCTTCCTGCCCACTTTAGCAATTTGTGTTTTTCTACCATGCTCTTCATTTCCTTCTGAGTCCTCACTAGCAGAGTCTTTGACATTCATATTTCTACTAACAGTCTGTTCAAGTCAATGTAGGCTTTTTCTGTGATGCTCCTCAAAATTATTCCTACTTCTGCCCATTGCCAAATTCCAAAGCCACTTCCATATTTTAATGTATTTATTACAGGAGCACTCCACTTCCAGGTACCAAAATTTGTATCAGTCAGAGTTCAACCAGAGAAGCAGAACTAGTAGGAGATAAATATTAAGAGACTTATTGCCGTGAATTGGTTGATGTGATTGTAGGTGCTGGCTAGGCAAGTCCAAAGCAGGCCATCAGAGAGGGCAGACTGGAACTTTACATGGACTGAAGCTTCTGTCCATACGTGGATTTTTTTCTTCTCTCAAGGAAGCTGCAGCACTGCTTTTCATTCAACCAATTGAATCTAGGAAAATTTCCCTTACTTAAAATCAACTGACAATGAACTTTAGTCACATCTACAAAATACTTTCATAGCAACATCTAGATTGGTGTTTTACTGAATAACTGAGGGCTGTAAGTTAGCCAAGTTATACATCCAAAAGACCATCAAAATTGGACATGAACTTGTCCTGCCTTTGCAAATATTTGTCCTATTTTCTCTTCTTGATCAAATATCTTCAACTCTTTCTTAAGTGTTGCCTCTTCACTGTCTACTGCCCCTGCCCTCCATTAACTTCTTAGAAATTGATTTCTTTCTCTATGTTGTGCCTATGGCATTGCGTATGCTATTCTCTTATAGCATTTACTATGCTTTCTTATAATGAGGTCTACTGTTATTTACCCACTTGCTGATCTCTGAGCTCTGGAAGACAGAGACCAGGACATCGTATTTAATGTCTGATACTCAGCAAATGCTCCATAAATATCACTTAAATGTTTATTGATCTGTTCTAAAGTAGAAGGTGTGTTTTTATTTGTTTGCTTTAAAATCTTAATCGAAGGAAGCTGACTTACTTGTGAAGGCTTATTTGAGTGGGGCCACGTAATTATGCAAACATATAGTGAGAGAGACACAGCCATTGTGTCGAGATAATGTATAGCAGAAACTTTTATAACTTTATCAAGAGTGCCACTCTCTAGACTGATGGTATGCAAAGTTGATCTTGGCAGAGGAGGAGGTGAATACATTTGCATGAGGATCCCATGGCTTTTTAAAAGAGAAGGGACAACAAACTTGTCCTTTCTCCCTGAGATTCTAATTAAGAGAGAATCATTAGAGTGAAGCTGGGTGGACCTGCTGAAGTTGCAGGAAAAGGCAATAAAATTCTCCAAATAAAATTCTCCTTAAGGATGGGAAGACCTAGGCTGATGGCCTGGATCTACATCACCTTGGAGGGGAGCCGGTTGCCTCCCACTGTGAGTGATCTTAGAATCTCTTCTGGATTCAGCCACCTCAACCCAGAGCCATGTTTTGGGTAACAGGTGCTTAACATGGTGATAAAACTGAACACTGGTCTCAGCCTGGAATCCCTTTGGCTAATATTGCCCCTGAAGGAGTGAGATAATTTTCCTTTGAAAAATAGTAGTGCTGTGAGCAAGGAGCTTGACTAGTGAGAGAGTACTGCTGTGATGACCAGTGTTCCATTACAACAACATAGAACGATAAGGTATTGCCAGAGACAGCATGTTGGAATTTGTTACCCCACTTGCTCTGATGTGATTTTGCTTTAACAGCTTTACTGAGGTATAACTGCTCTACAAAAAAGTGCAAATATTTAATGTATACAATTTGATGAGTTTGGACATATGTATACACCTGTGAAACCATTATCATATCCATCACCTCCGAAGGTTTCCTGTGCCTCTTTTAATTTATGCTAAGAACACTCAACATTAGATCTGCCCTCTTAACAAATTTTTAAGTGCGTGGTACAGTGTTATTGACTTATAGCCATGGTGCTGTACATCAGATCGCTGGAACTAATGTTGAAAGAACTGCCTTTGGGACAATGAATGCTTTGAGTTTTGATGCAGTTTAGTGGAAGAAGGGAGTCCCAAGGAAGATGAATTCTTACTAATCTGGCTGGTAAGGGATCAAACATGCATAGTTGTAACCGAGGTTGGTAGAACTTACGTCAGGTTTTAGATGGATTCAGTGAATAGAGGAGTGAATGATCATGTGTGGTATTCCCCTACTGCAAGATTTAACAGGGAGAGCATGGCATCAGAAAGACCAGCATTAGGAATCTGATTTCAACACTTATTGAAATGTGGGCAATGTGTGTAAATGTGAGCAGTGATTTAACTTCTCTGAACATTAGTTTCCGTTTCTGTCACATGTGGATATTCATACCTATTTCAGAAGATGACTTCTGTGAGACAATGCAGGCCCCCTGATACCCACCTAGACCTGTCCCCACTTTTCGCTCTATGTCATAGGCATACGGAAACCATACGCAGATCACTGTTTTTCAAGTCCTGCCCTACATGTAACAGTAACTGTTTGCTCCCAGTATGCACAGAATCTGTTCTCCATTCAGAACTGAACGTGAGAACATCACTCTTACACATTTTGTACAAAGTCTTATTTCCCCTCTACAGCTAAGATTGTCCGCCTCTGTCAAATGGAGACAGTACTTGAAATCAAAATAGGATGAAAATTCAGAAGGAAACAAAAGAGAAGGTGAAGAGAAAGTGCTCTCAAAAAGAAGTGAAAATAACAGGAGGCTCTAGATTGCTCAGGATTGTGGTTTTAGGTCCTAGAAGATCTATTCTTACACCTTGTCTTTTAATTTATTTTAGCAGGGGAAGAGTTGCTGGGAATGCTGCAAAGAAGTGTTTTTGAATGGTACCGAATTTACTATGTAGCTGGCTATTAAATTTATATCCTGTGGTCTTGATGGTTCATTTTGGCTGTCTCTCTAATGTAAGCTCCATGAAGGCAGGGACTGGGGTTTATCTTGTTGATTGTTGATCCCCAATCAATTTATCATCTCACTCACTCATTCGTTCATTTGCAAATAGTTTTGTGCTCCTGCTGTTTTATAGGACTGTCCTATATATAAGGAAAAGACATAAAAATGTTCTGCCTTGATAAAACTTTTATTCTAACATGGGAGGCAGATAAACATTAATATTTTCTGATGTTATTTCCTAAAAAATAGGGTGTTGTTATAGATGAGTTGGCAGATGCTCTCCTTTAGATAGAGTGGTCAGGGAAAGAATCAGCAATTCAAAGAGCCATGAAAAAACATGCAAGACAGAGAGAATAGGAAACACAAAATTTTGAGACTGGAGAAAGCTTGTCAAGTTCTAATAATTTATAGAAACCAGTGTAACAGGAGGATGGGGAGTGTTGACCTAGACTATGGCACATCGTAGACACTCAGTAGATACTTACCCTATTATTAGCCTGTGTGTCCTTCTGAGGTCTTTAGCCCTGTAAGTGTCGTTCCTTCTCCTTGGCCTCGTCTTGAAACTCTTCAGCTCTGCCTTCTTCCTCAAACACCCCATCTACTCAGGTACCAAATCCTGTTGTGTTTCTGTAAACTTTCCAACTCTCGCTCTTACCCATGTTGATTTTTTTGCCCCCGTGACTACTGACTGCCCTGGTGCAAGTCCTCTGAGCTCACGCTTGCACTGCAGTGATTGCCCCCTGAAGTCTACATTATCATTGCCTCCCTGGTGTCTTGTTCTACATTGTGTCCACTAGCAGCAGTGGTGGTATGTAAGGAGACTGGCCATGCTTAAGTCTCCAACAATGATCCCTCGTGCTAATGCCATGCCACTGACATCTTCACATTGTGATTGGTTGAAGGAAGGACATGTAATCCAGGCAGTCTGACTTTCCTATGGTCAAACTGATAGGTTCATGCGTGGTTATATAACTTAAGTTGGTCCACTCAGTGTGAAACCCTGGATTCACTGATTGGGTAAAGAGAAGCTCTCTCTTCTTTTGGATTTGTTGTAACTGCATGAGGCCTAAGATTGCTGTGACTGTTGGGCCATTATGTTGGAAGCCAGCCTAAGGAATAAGCTGAGAGATGAGCAAGGGCAGAGCCTGGGAATTTGTAGAGAAGGGGATTTAGAGACCTTAATAACTTTCCTCAACCCCTGTCTCTGGACCTCAGTTCTGTTAGCCAGCCAATTTCCTTTATCACTTGAGGTATTTTGAGTTAGGCTCCTTTTTACGTGTGCAACAGTTTAACTCCTGAGTAAGTTACCCTCTCAGTTGTGACCTTATACACCACATGCTAATGTCCATGGTACTCTAATGAATTATAATAAAAATAATAGCTAATGTTTATTGAGGATTTACTTTGTTCTCAGCACTGCTCTAGAGGTTTAAATGTATTATCTCACAACAATCTCATGAGCTAGATATTATTATTAAGGCCATTTTAATAGATAAGGAAGTTGAGGTCAGGAAAGGTTAAGTAATCTGACCAAGGCTGCCTGGCTAATATGACACAGCAACTATATTACTTATATATGGCTGCATGATAAGTTACCCCCAAATTTAGCAGCTTAAAACAGAAAATTAATTATCTCAGCATTTCTGTGGATAAGGAGTCTGGGTACAGCTTAGCTGGTGCCTCTGGTTCAAGATCCCTCATGGGTTGTAGCCAAGCTGTTGATTGGGCTGAAGTCTCATCTGAAGGCTTGACTGTGGGGTTGGGGGATTCACCTCTAAACTCATTCACATGGTTGTTAGAGGGCCTCGGTCTCTCTCTGTGTGGGCCTCTCTAAAGGGTGGCCTCATGACACAGGAGGTGGTACCCCCAGGGCTGAGAGCTCTAAGACAGTGAGTGAGAGCAATGTCAGGAATTCATGCATGCATGCAGGAGAGAGAGAGAGAGAGAGAGAGAGACTAAGATGGAAGTCACAGTCTTTTTGTAACCTGATTTTAGAAATGACATCCCATCACCTTTGCTGCATCCTCTTTCCTGGATGTGAGTCACTAAATTCAGTGTACCTCCAGGGGGAGGACAAAGCATGAATTCCAGCAGGCGAGGCTCCTTGAAGGCCATCTTGGAGGCTGCCTACTACAGCCACTGATCAAACTCATATAGTCAGAGTGTACACTAGACTAGCTAATTCTTATATTTTACAGACCTTCTAATGTCCTGACATTATAGGGTCACTCCTCTCCTGGAATTCCTTCATGCATCCATGATACACTCTAAAGACATCCCAGTCTATCTCCCATGAACCTGCCCAAAATGTGTCTTAACTATTACAAAACCTGACTAGTCTGTCAATAAAACTTCTCTAACATGTCCCAGTGTCTGATAAAAGTGTTATAATAATAGCTGAGACCCAGATAATCTTTGATTCTGGAATAGTCCCTGCATTTTCTCACTACCATGTTTTTGTCCTTGCTATCACCTTTCTCCCTGAATTCCTTTGAAATTTCTTTCTCCACCATCTGTGAAAGTTCTTTTTATGCTAAAGCTTCTGCCCACATCTAGTTCCTTTTGGATGATGTCTCAGATCTTCCACCACTGTCTCTGCTGGGATTAATTTCCTTTTCCTTACTGTACTGTGGTCCTTCTTGTCCTGTTTGTAGTTCTTTCTTAGTCTTTCTCTTGTTTAGATTATGTACATAACCATTGTCTGCTCCTGATAAATTCCTAGGATGCAGGGACTGCGTCTATCAGGAGTGAGGTGGGGAGATTTGTACCTGTAAGAAGGTACTTGCTTCATGGAGCTGTTGTGAGGATTAAGTGAGCCTAGCTCACTGTTCTCAATACTCTGTAACGACTTCTATGGGAAAAGAATCTAAAAAAGAGTGGATATATATATACATAAAATTGATGTACTTTGCTGTACAGCAGAAACTAACACAACATTGTAAATCAACTATACTCCAGTAAAAATTTTTTTAAAGTGCTCTTTTCATTAATAGCAAAACAAAACCAGTCTAATGCTAATCTCTTTCCTTGTTCTGCTCAGGTCTTTAACCTGAAATTTCTCCAGGGACTCTGCTGCCTACAATTCCCTTCTTCAAATTTTAGTGCCTTTTAAGATTAACCTGGATGCCTCTGAGATTCTTTGGGCAGGTTTTGTCTCATTTGGGGGCAGGTTTTTTTTCTTTTTTGTGGTATGCGGGCCTCTCACTGCTGTGGCCTCTCCTGTTGTGGAGCACAGGCTCCGGACGCGCAGGCTCAGCGGCCATGGCTCACGGGTCCAGCCGCCCCGTGGCATGTGGCATCCTCCTGGACTGGGGCACGAACCCGTGTCCCCTGCATTAGCAGGTGGACTCTCAACCACTGCGCCACGAGGGAAGCCCCTGGGGCAGGTTTTGTTCATTTTCTGCTGGAGCCAAGTCTCCTACGCTAGAAGTGTATCAGTCAGGGTAGGTGAAGTTATGCTGCAGTAACAGAAAACCTCCAAGTTGCAATAGCTGAAGACAATAAAAATATGTAGTTTTTACTCACACTGTATGTCTATTAGGAATCAGCTCCATGTTGTTCTCACTCCAGGACCCAGGCTAACAAAATAGGTACCCCCTAGAATATTGGAAGGAAACATACATAGAGTGAAAGACCTATATCATCAGGTCTTGTACCTGTATTAGACTGGTACAAGACCTGATATAGACTGGAAAAGACAAATGTTCTGCTCACATGTCTTGGCAAAAACTAAACATGTGACCTGCTATGGGTTAAACTGCATCCTCCCAAAAGATATGCTGAAATCCTAACTCCTGAAACCTATGAATGTGATCTTATTTGGAAATAGGTTCTTTGTGGATCAAGCTAAGATGAGGTTATACTCAATTAGAGTGTTCCTTAACCCGATATGAGTTGTGTCCTTATAACAAGAGGAGAAAACACAGGCACAGACACAGGAGGGAGATGCCAGATGATGCTGAAGGCACAGATTGCAGTGCTGCAGCTGGAAGCCAAGGAATGCCTGTGATTCCTTGCATTTCAATACTGATCAAAGGCATTCCAATGCCATTCAAACTACCAGAAGCTAGGAAGAGGCAAGAAAGGATTCTCCCCTAAAGGTGTCAGAGGGAGCACGGCCCTGCTGACACCTTGAACTTGTAGTTTCCAGAACCGTGAGTTAGTAAATTTCTGCTGTTTTAATCCACCCAGTGTGTGGTACTTTGTTACAGCAAACTAGGAAGTGACCCTAGCCAGACACATAGAGGTCAGGAAGTTCAGTCTTCAGTGTGCCTGAAAAAAGAGTGGACTTCCATGGTGGGGCAGTGGTTGGGAGTCTGCCTGCCAATGCAGGGGACACGGGCTTGAGCCCTGGTCCGGGAGGATCTCACATGCCGTGGAGCAACTAAGCCCGTGTGCCACAACTACTGAGCCTGTGTGCCGCGGCTACTGAAGCCTGTGCACCTAGAGCCCGTGCTCTGCAACAAGAAGCCCAAGCACCGCAACGAAGAGTAGCCCCTGCCCACCGCAACTAGAGAAAGCCCATGCATGGCAACAAAGACCCAACACAGCCAAAAAAATAAATTAATTAAAGAAAAAAAAGAGGAGGAGTACACATCAGTACTAATGGCTACAAAAAGAAGTATCATACTGAATATTCTATGGATTTCATCACAACATGTAGCAAAATCTTGTCAAAACATCTACCTGAGATGGATGCTAACTTGATTTATTGTGGTGATCATTTTATAATATATACAAATATCAAATTATTATGTTGTACACCTGTAACTAATGTTATATGTCAATTTTATATGTGAGTGAAAAAATCTGTTTCTATGTATGTATGTATCTATCTGTCTACCTAAGATATCTCTCTTCTCTTTTCTAATGTTTCCCTAGCAACTACTCTTTCCTTTTCTTTACAGCCTGCAAACAAATTGCTTTTATTTTTCTTGCAATTCACCTCACCTCGTTCAGCTAAATAACAGCCCCGTGATGAGCCAATATTAGCCCCGTGTTCGTCTAACTGCAAGAAGCCTCCTACTGGAGGATCTCACACTAACGCGAATATGGGGTACTGGCCAGGGGCTGCTTTGGTGCTTCCAAAGCATCACTGGACTGGGTTTTAATTACCCAAATATGTACACAGTACATTTCTTCCTTCTGATAACTTTAGGTCTTCGATTGCATCACTTACACATATGAGTTAAGGCTGCAGCACAGCAGAGACTTTTCCAGCTATGCATTCCCATTGCCTTGAATATTATCGGCACATGGCACCAGTTTGACTAAATTACTGGATAATTTCTACTTCATATTTTTGGTGTAGTGCCTTGCCTAAAGGTGTAAACATCAGCTCATGAATTTTTGCTGTAGGCAAACATTTACTAGTAGATGTGCATAAAATCATCTTGTAGGGCTTCCCTGGTGGCACAGTGGTTGAGAGTACGCCTGCCGATGCAGGGGACACAGGTTCGTGCCCCGGTCCGGGAGGATCCCACATGCCGCGGAGCGGCTATGCCCGTGAGCAATGGCCGCTGAGCCTGCGCGTCCGGAGCCTTTGCTCCGCAACGGGAGAGGCCACAACAGTGAGAGGCCCGCATACCAAAAAAAAAAAAGAAGAAGAAGAAGAAAAAATATCATGTTGTAAGGTAAAATGTACTTTATTAACAGTAAGTACAGAGTCCTTTGTGGCTTCTCCTTGGTATGTTAAAATTATAGGAAAGATCTTGCTATTCTGATTTCCTGCAACGAGGCAAGCTAGGGACTGGAGCAAATATCAAGGAGCTGTGATTTGAAGTCATACTGAAGTCTCATATTGGCTGAAGGAGGATCTGAGGTCAGGTGGCAAGGGTACTAGGCACAATATTCTACCTATCTCCCCTCTAGTTCCTTCAACACACATAATGTTATTAGCACATCTTTACTTGAAGGGCTAGCCCAGTAGCACAGAATGCTTCGAGTCTCCAGATAACACCTGATACATAAATATTTCATATGTACTAAGCAATCACAAGTCATTGCTTCTTCCCAGCAAGTCAGGTTGCATAAATTAGTTAATGTTTGGCTTGGATTAATATTTATTAGATTACTATTTACATTAAATTATATTAAAATATTAATTTAAGCATACATTGAGCAAATTCAGTTCCCAACTGTGGGATATTTGCAATGTGTTTGTTGAGTAATTAGACCTTTATAAATCCCTACAAGCTGTCCCTATATATATGGCCAGATATGCCAAAGGTACGCTTTGAGGAAAACAAGTTATACTTTCTGAAGGTGATTTTGATGCATATCAGAAGTAAAAGAAGGTATAATTTCGAACATGTGTTTTCTTTGAAAACATTAACAATGTAACCCAAACACTGAGCTATACATAAATGGCAGACATGTAGAATTCATATACACACACATACACACACATATATATGAATGTAGAATATATATATGAATTCATATACATACATAGAACTCATGCGTATATAGAATTCATATACGTATATATGAGTGTAGGATATATATGAATCCATATACATAGGTAGAATTCCTATGCGTATATAGAAGTCATACATGTATATATGAGTGTAGGATATATGTATGAATCCATATACATACGTAGAACTCCTATGCGTATATAGAAGTCATATGCGTATATATGAGTGTAGGATATATGTATGAATCCATATACATACGTAGAACTCCTATGCGTATATAGAAGTCATATGCGTATATATGAGTGTAGGATATATATATGAATTCTACACGTCTGCCATTTGTGTAGTGAGCACTTCGACATGCTAGACTTTGCTCTAGGCAGTTCACATTATTTTCATATTCAATACTTACAACAACCCCTCCAGGTAGGATTGAAAATTTTGCTTTATAGATGAGGACACTGAAGTTTAGAAAAGTTAAGTAATTTGGTAAAAGATAATTAATGGTAAATAGTAGAGAAGCTTGACTTTGAGAGTTTCTCTAACGTCACAGCTCCTACTTTTAAGCAATGAATAATAAAGCCTCCAGTGTAAAGTGTGCTTTGCATTTATTCTCTAGAATTTGTAAAGCTCTCTCAGGAGGGAACCTTAGCAATCTTGCCTAACGCTGCCATTTTACAAAGGAAAGCCTGAAGCCTGGCACGTTAGGAATATTTCACCTGAAATAACTGAGAAGTCCATACCATAAATGCAATTCTCAAACTATCCAGGAGAGGGGCTATATGTTTTTCATATTATATTACCCCCAAATAACACAACACTTAGTGAATGAATTCATGGAGTTACTCCTTACTTTTAATCCTTTGATGATTTCCCCGTGATATTCAGGACAAAATCCTAACTTTTTATGCTATCAACATAGACTTCCACGATCCATCCTACCTGGCTCTCCAGCTGATCTTCCATATTTGAGGAACAGGTTTTTTATGCTCTAGCAGAGGTGAGCTGACTGATGGTACCTCCCAGAGGATGCAATGTTGCCCCAGTCTCTGACTTTGTCCAAGCTATTTCTGGCTGTCTGGAGGCTCCTTTCCTCCACCTGTTGGGTTGTTTGAGTCTTCAGCTCCTAGAAATGTCCCTAGACAGAGGTGTCCTTCCTTCTTCATGTTTCTGTGGTGTCCTTCACTATATCAATCTCAGTGTTTCCACACTGTAGTGCAAGTCAAACCATTTGACAGAGCACGTGGAGGGCAGGGCCCAGGACTTAGCCAGAGGCATAATAAATATAAATCCTACCTACTGAATGTGTACAAATATGTCAGATCCTCTACATAAATGATCTCATTTTATTCTCTCAAAATGATGAGAAGAATGTGTCTATGTTTGGACATTGTGTGCCTATAAACACCATTTTTATATCCCCCAAGTCCATTGATTCAAAGCTAAATGTAGTTTTAATTAATTCATATTAAACGTTATACTAATATATTCTCATTCTTTCCATTGAAAAACATTCTTAAAGATGTTAAGTAGGAGGGTACTTTAAAAGTGAAACTCTTTCCCTATAAAATGTTTATTGAGCACCTAGTAAGTGCCCAGCACTATGTTAACCCTGATATTTTGAAAAGGCTGTGTTGAGGAGTGTTGAACAAAGAATACACTATGGGGGAGAGCTTATTTGTAGTGTGAGGAAACAAAGTTGCAAGGTAAGGCTGAAAAGCAAAGGTGGAAATGAAAAGGAAAGAAAAGGAGTAGCTTTTTTTGGAGCCCCTACTAGGCACTTGCCATTTTACACACTTTAGAACATTCAGTTCTTATAACAATGCAATGAATTTGGCTGTTACGCGTTGAATCATGTCTCCTAAAAAGCAGTGTTGAAGTCTTAACCCCTAATACCTCAGAATGTGGCCTAATTTGGCATAGGGTCTTTACAGAGGTGATCAAGTTAAAATGATATCATTAGGGTGAGCTCTAATCCTATATGATCAGTGTTCTTTTAAAAAGAGAAAATTTGGAGATGGTCATGCAGGAGAGAAGACAATGTGAAGACACAGAGAGAAGATGGCTGTCCACAAGCCAAGGGACGCCTGAGGCTACCAGAAGCTAAAAGAGAGGCGAGGAAGAAAGTCTTTCCCACAGCCCTCGGAAGGAACCAACACTACTGATATCTTCACCTTGGCCTTCTAGCCTCCAGAACTATGAGACAACACATTTTTGTCTTTAAACTACCCGGTTTATGGTACTTTGTATGGCAGCCCTAGGAAACTAATACATTGGCATTTTGATCTCTGTTTTTTACATGACTAAACTGAGACTTGGACATAGTAATGTGATCCGTATGGGACAAAGCCTGGGCTGGAACAGAGACTTTTAGAGCCCCCAGATATTGGCTCTTAGCTACGAAGGACACTGAAAAAGTAGGATAAGCAAAAGGAATCGAAGGTTTGAGTACATGAAGAGGAAAGGCCAGTCCCGGGAGGAACTGGTGCCCAGGGAGCTTGTATAGCTTTAATCATTTGTTTTTCCCAACATGGCTGATTAAACCCAATCTGATCATGAGTATTGCCTTTCACTTAGAGAATTTTCCCTTTCCTGGGTCACACATTGACCCTTTTCTGTGTTTGGGGGATTCTCTGTGTCAAAGGGAATTTGAGCTGCTTATTCAAATGTGTCTGATTTGCACAGGGCGTCAGCCTGAAGGATGACAGGACAAACCTGAGGGGACCACCTCCAATTAATCACAGTGACCAGTAAGTCAGGTTTAACCTTCCCAGAGTCTCACAGAGCATGTCACAGTCACACCTATTGATTCCTGGTCAGCAGATGCTGCAGCTCAAAAAGCTCCAGGTAAGAGGAAGGAACAGAGCCTTTGTTCTCATTGCCACCAAAGTGCCCAGGCCCTTTAAGAAAGCTGTGTATTCTAGACATTTAGTTGAGAGGTCAGGTCCTATTACTTTCCAACTGAATGGAGTCTAAGACTGTGGTTTCAGCATGATCTTTGGGCCACTTACACAGTCTCTTAGATCGTCTCCAAGACTTTATTAATGTACCCTAATACATTAATATTAGGGTGCCACCTCATTGCTTCTGCCACCTGATGGCTGCCACCTGATTGCTTCTTCTGTCCTGCTTACCCTGTGTCT
Source organism: Phocoena phocoena (assembly GCF_963924675.1). Taxonomy (NCBI): domain Eukaryota; kingdom Metazoa; phylum Chordata; class Mammalia; order Artiodactyla; family Phocoenidae; genus Phocoena; species Phocoena phocoena. The sequence goes on along the minus strand of NC_089235.1, from coordinate 70,042,785 downwards.
CTAGCAGGCAGTGTATAGCCATATACATAGTAGAATCTCAGTCAATATTTATTAAATAAATGGAAGATGCCAGGGCTTGGAATCATATAGGCTGAGTTTAAATTTGAACTCCTGGTATACTGTTTCAGGCACTGTGCTAAATATTGGGGAAACTGAGGTAGGCAGATCTGATTCCTGTCTTCAAAAGTTCACAGTGGGTGTGGGGATGCAAGCGGGGAGGCAGGAAGACCAGTATAGAAACAGATCTCTAGTGGTCCATAGGTAAACCCAGGAGAGCATTTTAGCAAATCACCTTCTCTGGGAAGGAACTTGAGTCAGAGATACCAATGGGAAGCTCAACGGTACCTGACTGAGCTGTACTCAGAAAAGGAATTCCTGTTCTAGGCCATTTGGTTAGAAATAGACATTATCACATCACCAAGGAGATAAAGTATTTTTATGGGTCAGCCCATTCACTGCTGAGAAGGCCCCATGAGAAATTTGGTGTCCTTGGGCTCCCTGGCAACCACTGGTATGTTTTGCTCTAAGTCCTTATCATGAGCACTGCTTTTTATAATTCTACTCAATATCTGTAGGGTACCACATGGGTACCTGAATGATCAGTTGGCTGGTTTATTCTTCCCACAAGCATTTATTGGTTAGTTACTCTAAGTCAGGCACTGTGCTGAGTCCTAGAGGAAGGTAGAAAAAACACACTCCCTCCCCTCAAGACTCATTACAGAGTCCATAGACAAGTAGTAGATGTATAACTACCTAGACAATAGTCTCTCATACGGACATAGAGAGGAATGGTTTATGAAGAAAGATGGAATCACAACTTAATTGATCCCTAATGAATCTAACAAATGGCTACAAACAACAGAACATTCAGCTGATGTAAACCTATGCTGTCCTTAAAAATGAGGAGTGATTTATAAATAATTTGGAAAATGTTCAGCTGTAAAATAGGGAAAAAATGGGCACACAGTTATACAGAGAATATTTTAACCAGGTAAAACAAGTTAAGAATCAAAACAAGAATATGTAAACGAAAATTTGGAAGGATTTACACAGATATGGAAACTAAATCATTTCTTGGTGTGAGACTCTGTGTTTGCTTTTGCTTTTTTTCTTCTTTTGGGTATTTTCAAAATTGTACATAATTAGCATTCATAATTTAAAAAATGGGATGAAAACACCAATCAGCTCTTTTCTAAAAATGTCCTGGTTACTGTAAATTAATGAAGCATTCTGAGTGTGAGGTGTGAGGGAGGTTGTTTTTGAAATGAATGGAATGAATGATGTGAACCCACTGATCCATGATGATCCTCATTAGACAGAAACTTCATTAGACACAGCTGAGGCCAAAACTAGCCTGCAGAATCTGCTGGGATTGTCTCCCAGGAGCAATGGCCAAACTTGCAACGTAAGGTGAAACAAGTCGGTCAAGGAGGAAAAAGAAGTGATAAAATCTGCTGTATCAATTGAATCATAACTTGTTTTGCTCTTTCTTCATTTGTCTTTTTCTCTCTTCTCCCCTCTTCTTCTCTCCCTTCTTGTCCCTTTCCCCAGTTTAAATAGAGGGCATAAAATACTTAAGGATTTAACAGGATGCTAGGTACCAGGATTTGTTTCCATTTAACTTGAAACTGGACGTTGTCTAACCAACATTTTCTGTTGTTCACTTACTGTCATAAGGGGCATGAAAAGTGTCTCAGAATCTGTGGAAAATGTGACTAAATCATATTTTCCATGCTCTACTCCCCTGCAATTCTTGCTGTTTGGCATTCACATTACTTATGGCTCTAAGAATTATATGAAAATACATTTTTCTGATTGGTGCAGTCTTCCTCACCTGTCTACTTTCTCCTGGATTTCAGACTGTGTTGGTGGGTTGGTGACAAGGTCCATGAGTCAAGATATCCTTGGGGAAGAAGAGCTTTCCTGGGTCAAGGAGAGAGCTGTGGAGAAGCTGGCTGGCTATCTATCTATCTATCTATCTATCTGTAATTTATCACAGACTACTGGTGTTGTCATTTTACTAGTTAGAGTGAAGTGTAGAAACATTGCCTATCTTTTTGTCGCTTGGATATTTTCTTGTTACCTTTCTGTTTAGTTTCTGTTGGATTCCACCATGGTCAGAGGATACATTCTGTATGATCTCAATTTTAAAAAATTTGTTGAGGTTTGTTTTATTGCCTAGGATGTGATCTATTTTGGCAAATGTTCTGTAGGTACTGGAAAAGACTGTAATCTGCTCTTGCTAGGTGAAGTGTTCTATAAATGTCAATTAGATTCTATTAATCATGTTTTTGAATTCTTCTATAGCCCTCATGATTTTCTGTCTAGTTCTATCAATTATTGAAAGAGGAGTGTTGAAGTATCCAGTATATTTTTTGATTTGCCTATTTCTTATTTCAGTTATAAAGGTTTTTATTTTTCAGATTTTGCAGTTCTGTTGTTTAGTCCATATACTTTAGGATTGCTATATCTTCTTAGTGGATTGGACTTTTTCTCTTTATGTAATGTTTCTCTCTGTTGATAATTTTTTTTTGTTCTAAAGTCTACTTTATTGTATATTAATACAGCCACTCCTACTTTCTTTTGATTAAGGTTTGTATGAAATGTCTTCTTCTATCCTTTTACTATTTATATTTGAAGTGAGTTTCTTGTGACTTGCCTATTAGATGTGTCACGTTTTTAATCCATTCTGCTAATCTCTGTCTTTTAATTGGTATATTTATATCATTTAAATTTAATGTAGTTATTGATATGTTAGGGCCTACATCTGCCACTTTTTAATTTTTTTCTCAGTTCTTAATTTTTATGTTTTCTTACCTCCTGTGGATTATTTGAATATTTTTTAGAATTCCATTTTGATTTATAGTGTTTTTTTTTTGCTTTTTTGTTTGTTTTTTTTGCGGTACGCGGGCCTCTCACTGTTGTGGCCTCTCCCATTGCGGAGCACAGGCTCCGGATGCGCAGGCTCAGCGGCCATGGCTCACGGGCCCAGCTGCTCCGCGGCATGTGGGATCTTCCCGGACCGGGGCACGAACCCGTGTCCCCTGCATCGGCAGGCAGACTCTCAACCACTGTGCCACTGGGGAAGCTCGATTTATAGTGTTTTTGAGTGTATGTCTTTGTGTAGAATTTTTTAGTGATTGCTCTAGGTATTTTATAATATATATGTATAATGTATAATATACAAATATATGTACATATATAACAACTAAAAATAGAAATTTATAATATATTTTATCACTATCTACTTTAGTTGGAGAGCTTGGACTTCTAGACTTAGAGGTTTAGACTTCTTGGGAGGGGAAATAATAGTTTCCAGTTTTATTATTCTTTTATTTCTGTGATATCAGTAAGTCAGGTTTCATAGGCCCACCTGACAGATAAGAATTCCTGGGTTCAGTGAGTTCAGATAACTTGTCTGAAATCACCCAATTTGTTAACAGTACTAAGAAAGCAGGTAATAAAACTTTTGAGTGGATAAATGAGTCAGCACCAAATTTCTGATTTGTTGACTAACAGAGCTCTGACAGATTTCATGGTTCTGGCCCGAGAAACTGGAGGCACTTCTTTTCTGCCAAAATTGCAGAACTTCTCCCACTTTTCATAAACAGCCCTTGGGAGACCTTGACAAGCACAATGGTCTAATGGAAAATTATTTATCAGCGCTCCCTCCCCTTCTGTAGATGCTTACACTTATTTTATAAGGTCTTTGACATTTAGAAACATGAAAAACATTCTCTAATTTAGTGCTAATGTGACACCAGTGCATTTCAGAGGTAACCAAATATAGACAATTGCAGAGGGTCAGCTCAGGGTCCAGTGCATCACCATCCCCAGACCTAATCCCAGGGGATACAGTTTCTCTACACTAAATGAAGGGCTGAGATGTTAGGGTCCAGAAAGACCATATGTTGTAAACTCCATTAGATGAGACCGTTCATTTCACTATGACCCACACTTTGGGGAAACATTTAAAGTCAGCAGTTCTCATCCAGTCTTCCTGTTTGTGGCATACTCTGCCTCTGGGGAGAGCCCCAGTGGTAACAAGCATGGAACCCAGGATAAAGGAAGCATGAGGCAGTGTTTGACTTTCTCATCTCCAGTGATCCTTACCTCAGTTCCCCCTTGTCTACATTCTCCCTTGGTCATTGTCATGGCCAAAGTCTCCTCCTCTAAATCTAGAACTCAAATCCCACTCTCCATCCTCTCTGTCCTCTACTTTCAGTTCTTTGACTTCACCCCTTGACTTCTATCTTTTAGACCTCCAGACCCCAGCTCTTCTGTCTTCTTCCACTTATCACCCTGCTTCCTGCTTCACATTCCTTGCTATCTAGCTTGGCTAAATTATGTTATTGTGATCCAGCATTTCACTCATGTTTTCATGAATAGCCTTTAATTGTTCCCTTGTCTATATTGTAAGACCCAACCTTAACTTCTCAGTTTCTCATTTTGATAGTTAGGGAGCTGAATTCTGATAGAGAAATCAAGCTCCCGTGGATATTTGATCTCATTACAAATTCAGAGTCTCAATCGGCTTTTGGTGCTTTCAGCCAATTCTTCTACATTTCTCCGTGGTTCATTACCATCTTCCACTCCTGCAGCAGACGTTTTAAACTTTCACTTCTTTGCTCAAACCTCCAATTTACCACTACTCTTCTCACTCTCCACAGATGACTTCCCAGTCAACTTCAGTGAGAAAAAAATCAAGGCCAAAAGTGAGATTTTCATCAGTTTCCTTCTTTGATATTTGTACACTCATCTTTTTTTCTTTTCTTTTCTTTTATATATATTTTTAAACTCTTTATTTTATATCGGAGTATAGCCGATTAACAATGTTGTGATAGTTTCAGGCGCACAGCAAAGCGACTCGGCTATACATATACATGGATCCATTCTCCCCCAGACTCCCCTCCCATCCAGGCTGCCACATAACATTGAGCAGAATTTCCTGTGCTATACAGTAGGTCCTTGTTGGTTACCCTCTTAAAATATAGCAGTGTGTACATGTCAATCCCAAACTCCCTAACCAGCCCTTCCCTCCGCCCTTCCTCCCCGGTAACCGTAAGTTCGTTCTCTAAGTCTGTTTCTGTTTTGTAAATTTGTTCATTTGTACACTCATCTTTGTATACATCCACTTTGTATACATTTCCTATCTCGATGGATGTGATGAAATTACCTCTGACTTAGGTATTCGCATTAAAATTTATTCTAGATCTCATACCATTCTGCTCCTGTATGAACATTATACTACCCTAAATATCCCTTTTAAAAACTTGTATCTTATGGCTTTCTCTCTTTCCCTTCAGAACAGAAATATGCACATATTAAAAAACAAACAAGCAAACTAACAAATAAAAACCTTAACTTTTGGCTGTGACTTATATTCATGTTTTCCCCTTTTAGCCAATTTTCTTGAAATATCGGCCTACTTTTAAGGTCTTCATTTTTTTAAAACTTCCCTTCTGTGGGCTTAACTACAATTTGAATTCTATTCCTGATATATCACTGAAACCGTCTTTCTAAGGACACCAATGGGCTGAGTATTGCTCCCCGAAACAATTGATTCATTTCTGTTTTACTTTCTAAGAAATTTCTGTAGCATGTGGAAATATCAACAACTGTTTCCTTTCTTAATTAAATTAAATTAATTTATTTACAAATAAGTAATAAAATCACATGGTTAAGGATCCAGTTCTGTGAGCAATTTTTGTACACACAAGCAAAAATGCATACTTACACGCATACACACATATGCACATATACACATTCACACATATTCCTCTGACTTTTTTTTTTAAAGATATAAACATTTGCTAACTCAGCACTATCCAGTTGCAGAAAGAATATACATTAGTCATTTTGATAGATATTCAAAAAAATTCTTCAGGGAGCTTGTACAGTTTATAATGCAAACAACCTGTGATTTAGGAGTGCCTAATGCAGTGTTATAAAAAATTTTAATTTTGCCTATATTATAGGTAACATTTGCATCTCAGTGTACTTTTAATTTGCATTTATTTTATATGGGGGGTGGGGCATTTTTTCATATGTTTAAGTGTCATTTATACTTTTTCCTGTTAAATATTCATTTTTTTTGGTATGTGTCTCTTAAATTAATATTTCTCTCACTGATTTGTAGGAGATCTTCAGGGAAATTAGATATATGTCTCTTATATGATTTCCCAAACAGTATTTTTTCTCATAGTTGCAATTTACTCCTTGAATCTCTCCTGTTGTCTTCTTAGGCCCATTCCTTTTAGTTTTCTCTTCCTTCATTGGCCCTTTCTCTCCAGGATCCTCTGTGGGCTCCCTCAGCTTTGCATATTGGTATTTCCCAGGGCTTTGTTCATAGTCCTTTTTCCCCCCTCTCTATCTTGTAGAATGATCATAATAATCATACCCTATTTTGTGGTTCAGTGCTCACTCATATGCTGATGTCAGTAAGATCAAGTGCTCTGCATAGACCTCCTTGTTAAGCTTCAGAGTCACCAACTTCCTACAGGTTAGCTGGTTATCTTCATGAGATATCCTCCAAGTATCTCAAACCCAACTGGTCCATAAGAGAACTCATCATCCCCAGCCTCTTCCTTCCTTTCTCCAACACTCTCAGCCCTACCCATATACCCTTGCATATCAAATTGATGACCCCAGCCAGAAATCTGCAAGTCTTTTCAGATGACTTCTTACCCTTTATTTCTCCAATTCTAAGAGTCTTCAGGTCTTCCTGATTTAGATGTAAAACCTGTCATGTTAATTCCTTCTCTGTATTTCCAAAACCCTTTCTTTAGTTCAAGTTCTTATCATTTTTTACTCAGATTATTGAAAACATGGCTGCTTCTCTCTCTTCTTGCCCCTTTAATTCCTCTTCTACGTTGCCAAGGTGAGCGTCCCCCAAATCTGCTTCATCACTCTCCTGCTTAAAAACTTATGGCTTTCTACAGATTTTAAGGTGAACAAAGCTCACTTTAACTCACAACATTCTTATGGCAGGTGCAATATTGTCCTTCAAAAACACCTATGCCCTAATCCCTGGGACCTGTGAATGTTACCTTATATGGCAAAATGGACTTTGCATATAGGATAGTTAAGGATCTTGAGACAGGGAGATGATTTTGGATTATCCATGTGGGTCTTAAATGTAATCATAAGTGTCCCTAAACTAGGAAGGTGGAGGGATATTTGAATACAGAAGCGAAGAAGGTGATGTGATGACAGAGATTGGAGTGATGTGACCAAGAAATTCTGGCAGCTTTAGAAGCTGAAAGAGACAAGAAATGGATTTTCCCCTAGAGCCTCCAGAAGGAACCAGCTCTTCGCACATCTTGATTTTAGCCTTTAGTAAGACTCATTTTGGCAATCTGACCTCTAGAACTGTAAGAGAATAAATGTGTGTCATCTTAAACCACTAAGTTTGGGGTAATTTGTTATAGAGGCAATAAAAAACTAGGACAGTCCTTTTCATTCTTAGTTCTTGCACCCTTTCCTCCATAAATCCATCAGTCCAGCCACACTGAATTTCTTTCTATTCCCGAGAACATATGTGCTTTTAAGCCTTTATTCCTTTGTATGTAAAATTACTTCCACCAAAGGTTTTCCTTACTTTTATCCAAATAAACTTAACTTCGTCTTCAAAATTCATCTCAAGGGTCACCTTTGTTAGGAAGCCTTTTCTTACTCACAATCTGATTTGAATTCCCCTGATGCGTGTTCCCAGGGAGACACCTAACTGCACTGCACTGTAATTACTGACTTGCCTTTCTGTCTCTGTTAGCCTGGGAACTCCTCAAGAGTAAGTGGTATCTCTTATCTGGCCTTGTAACCTCTGTGATGGTGCAGAGCTTAGCACGTTATCTGACCCTAGTGAATGCTCGTGGAGAAAAGAAATCAAATATAATTGAGCTGGGCATCTGCTAATGCTGTTCTTTATGTCTATTGCAAACTTTCCTTTTGCCCAAGGAGACAAACTGTGAGTAGAAAAGTCACCTTCAGGAAGGACACACTCACCTACCTACTTGTTTCTCACCTTTGCAATCAGTTGTACTGCCAGAAGACTTGGTTAAAACAGTGGCAGTCCATTGTCTGGAATGTTGGTGAACTACTATAGAACTGAATGTATATTATTGGTTTGTGGGTGGGGTTATGTAAGAGCAGTATTGGGCTTGGGGACCAGGAGATCCCAGTTCTAGTTGTGAATTTGACATAGATCTACTTTCAATTCCCTTGTATGAAAATGGTCTCTTTGTTCCTATATAGCCTATTATTTTAATCTTCAGGTAGGATATACTTTCTTGAACATTTAAGACTTAATGTATATTTATTCCACTTATTCAGCCAACCTAGACATCTGGGTGAAATGAAGTATTTACATATTTCCCCCAATTACCTTAGTAAGTGTAGTACAGTTGCCTCCTTGTTTATTGGATATCCTACTAGCTTCTTCCGTTTCCAGTAAAGCTCATATTCCACCTTCTTTCACTTCCCTAATGATTTTCAGAAGTTCTTTTCCTTTATACTCTAGGGAATTTAGAGAAAACACTTTGTTCCTAGTTTCCTTTGTTTGCATGGCTTTTTCCCTTCTTTCTTCCTGGGTCTCCAGTCTTCCCTCAGACACACATCCATGGGGAGAACTCATCTCTTAGAAGCCTTGAATTGCCTTTAATGCTTTTGTTATTATTTCCTGTATGCTGAGAGGACTGTGGCTTATTATTAATCTTTTATTTCTTTTAAATTCCAATAGCTGTATTGTGGTAGGCAGTTTCCAGGATTGCTCCCAGTAATTCCTGCCTCTTGGTCTTCATGCCCTTATGTAATTCCCTCCCCTTGAGTGTAGGCTGGGCATAGTGACTTACTTCTAAGACCTGGTTACACAGAGTCTGTAGCTTCCATCTTGTTTGCCCTCTCTCTGTATCTTGCTCTTTGGCTTCTTCTGCAGGGAGCCAGGTGCCATGTTGTAAGCTACTCTATGTGGCATGTGGGCCAGGAGCTGATGTCATTGGCCACCAGCCAGTGAGGACCTGAGGTCTGCTAACAGCCAGAGAGTGAGTTTGGAAGTGGATCCTTCCCTAGTCAAGCCTTGCGATGACTTCAGCCTGGGCATAATTTCTGACCCACAAAAGCTGTGAGATAATAGCTATTTGTTGTTTTAAACCATTAAGATTTGAAGTACTATTTTATGCAGCAGTTGATAACTAGTATGTCTGTGTTGCCGTGCTAATGGGTGCAAGAACACAGGGGTTTCTTGTTAAAACCTGTTACCTCACCCAGTCTACTGTGTACTTGCTTTTTTTTTTTTTTTTTTCCTGAGTCAGTGTTATGAGTGAAACAGAAAAAGCTCTCAGTAGGAGACAGAAGAGTCAGAATCTAGACTTTATCCTGCCACCAGCAAGATAGTCTTGGTTTCCTCATCTGGAAAACTGGTTGTTAAAACTGGCTGCACATTGGCATCATCTGGGAAACCTTAAAGATTACTGAATAACCAGTCCTACCCACAGAAATTCTGTTTTGTTATGAAATATGACTTGAGCAATGGAATTTAAAAATTTTTTCTAGGTGATTCTAATATGCAGCAAAGATGGAAAACTACTGCTCTGAACCATTGGTTCTCAAATTGTGGTCCCCCTATCAACAGACCAGCATTACCTCGTGAACTCGTTAGAAATGCAAAATCTCATGCCTTTCCCCATATCTACTGGATCAGAAACTCTGAGGTGGGAAACCACATCCTGTGTGAAACAAGCCCTCCAAGTGATTCAGATGTATTCTGAAGTCGGAGGACCCCTGCTCAGTCTAGATGATTCCCAAGGTTCTTCCAGTTCAAAAGTATGTGCATCTATGTTTTCCTGCTCTTGGGCTCCATATAAATCTCTCTAACCCTAACGCTGTTCGCTTAAAGCATGTGGCCTACCAAATTTCTAGTTATATGTTCCTGTCACCCAGAAGTTGAAGATACAAGTTCCCTGCAAGCCTAGAATTTTCGATGCAGCGGTTGTTATTAGCCTGTTAACTGATGAGTTAACTGGTGAATGTTGCAGGGCTAAAGTTTCCAAGAAACCTAGCTGAATTTGAACCAGTCAGCAAACATTTTAATTCTATTGAGGGTACTTTTTCCTCAAGGTATGCAATTCTCACATCATAGAAGACTCAAGTGTGCTCTGAGGAGCCCAGAATCTTCTCACAAAAAAGTAGAAATAAACGAAATTAAATTAAATTAAAAAGTTGGAGTGCAGAGGAAATAAAAATAAATGACATAGCTATCGGAATATGAGGTAGATTCTGGGACCCAAAGGACTGGCCAATTTGATATAAACTTATAAGATTCTGCCCGGTTGCCCAGCTTGCTCACAATTGATACTTGGCTTATTGATACAGAGAAGATAAGACAAAAATAGTCTAGGAGGAAACAGCTATAATGACTGATAGGAGGAGAGATGGCTTTGTTGATGATAAGACCAGATTTTTTTTTTTTTCTCGGTACGCGGGCCTCTCACTGCTGTGGTCTCTCCCGTTGCGGAGCGCAGGCTCAGCGGCCACGGCTCACGGGCCCAGCCGCTCCGCGGCATGTGGGATCTTCCCGGACCGGGGCACGAACCCGTGTCCCCTGCATCGGCAGGTGGACTCTCAACCACTGCGCCACCAGGGAAGCCCCAAGACCAGATTTTGATGGATCGTTAGGTTGGTTAACTGCTATTTTCATCTGTTTAGTCAACACCTCCAACTTTGGCTAACTATAGGAATTCATCTATTCATATTAGATTTCAGGAAGGAACTTTCATTATGGGAGTTACTGTTTTGCAAGCAGTATTTCATAAGTAAAAAGAAAATTAATATTTAAGTTCCTTGATGGAAATTAGATGTGGATTAAATTGATATTTGCAGAGAAAATCTCTGTAATATGTCATCTATAGACATTATATCAGGATGGAATGCAACATTTTCAGGAATCTTTCTAAGTATCCTGGTGTCTTCCTTTTTAATGTGTATTTTCTCTTGTTTGTATACTTTTCTAATATACATACATACGTGTATACATACAGATAGATAGCTATAGATATGTATATATTCCCTTATTATGTTTATATCCATTATTTGGTCCTCAACATCTTGGCTGTGTGATTAAGTTTGGTACAATAAAAATAATAGCTTCTGCTATTTGTCGTGAAACTGAATGACTGGCACTTGGCACTAACCCAGGAACTTCACCTATATTGCCTCTAATCCTTATGGAGACCCTTCTAAGGCATTTATTATATTCCCATTTTATAGATGAGCAAACTGAGGCTCAGACAGGCAGAATGACCATCTCAAGGTAGTGAGTGGCAGATGTAGATTAGAACCTAAATTTCTCAGATTGCAAAAGCTGAGATCTGACTCTATATCCTCATCATTCAACATCATATTGACAAAACCTTAGAGCGATGAGTGATCTTAAGTCATGCAGTGCTCTCCTCCCCTGGCCACTGCATTAGTTTCACCTTCAGTCCCTGTTACCAGGGATAGTGTGATGGTTATTTACCAATTTCCCTATCAACAGGTGCTTTGTCCTCTATTCCCCCTTCTTCTGAGATGGGATTAAAGCCCAGGTGATCTCACTCTGGTGCTCACATCTTAGTCACTGTTTTCCTGTCCCCAGTCCAGAAAAGGGCAATCCTTTATTCAAGGTCACACCTGCAACTAGTTCAATATAGACCTTAAACTAATCACCTCATTCCTCTTACTCTATGACTTTTTCCAGCTCGTTCTATTTGCTTGATTTGTGAACACATTCCCTAAGTTGGCCCTTAGTTTTCTCCTGGCTAATGAGCATAGTCCAAAATCCTTTGATCTTCTATCCTAGGACCTGTTTTCCTTACCTCTAATAATTTGTCCTGGTCTTCCTCATCACTTGAATGGCAGTGACTGAGAGTGGACTAAACCCAATACCTCTGTACTGTTTCAACCTCTGGAGAGACGCTTGCTACAGCAGCAGGTGTCCTTACACTAGTTGGTTCCTTCTGCCCCCCCATCATCATGGATTCCTCTATTTGAAAGGTACTAATTTGCAGTGCTTCCTAGCCTCCAGGCACAGATTAAATGCAGTTACACAATTTATTACTGGATAATCATTATTCACCTGGGGCTTTCTAAACAATAAACCCTAAATTGCATTCCCCAAAGGTCAAAAGCACTTTTTCTTATCCTTGCCGAGTATTTAATGACTCTGTACAGAACAAAATATGTGCACATGGGGAGTGAGTGAATATGGAAAAGAACTGGTAATTTTGAAACGTGAGTTGATTAAATTCCCAATTTAAAAAAAATTCCATCTGGTCCCTGGATTTGTACAAAGTCTGCTCTAAGGAAACATCACCATGGACAACAGTAGTTTTATTTGTTTTATTATCACATTTAGATCATGTAGTTTAACGTGCCCATGTGTCTTAATTTAATTTTTTAAATTGAAGCGTAATTGATTTGCAATGCTGTGCCCATCTTTGCTGTACCGCAAAGTGACTCAGTTATACACATGTCATTCTTTTTTTAATATTCTTTTCCATTATGGTTTATCACAGGATATTGAATATAGGACCTTGTTGTTTACCCATCCTATACATAATAGTTTGCATCTGCTAATCCCAAACTCCCAGTCCTTCCCTCCCCCACCCCCCTCCCCCTTGACAACCACAAGTCTGATTTTTATGTCTGAATCTATTTCTGTTTCATAGATAGGTTCATTTGTGCCATATTTTATTTTTATTTATTTTATTTTTTATTTATTTATTTTTTTTGCGGTATGTGGGCCTCTCACTGTTGTGGCCTCTCCTGTTGCGGAGCACAGGCTCTGGACCCACAGGCTCAGTGGCCATGGCTCACGGGTCCAGCTGCTCCGCGGCATGTGGGATCTTCCCTGACCGGGGCACGAACCCGTGTCCCCTGCATTGGCAGGTGGACTCTCAACCACTGCACCACCAGGGAAGCCCCGTGCCATATTTTAGATTCTACATACAAGTGATATCATATGGCATTTGTCTTTCTCTTTCTGACTTACTTCACTTAGTATGATAATCTCTAGTTGCATCCATGTTGCTGCAAATGCCATTATTTCATTCTTTTTTATGGCTGAGTAATATTCCATTGTATATATGTACCACATCCTCTTTATCCATTCATCTGTCTGTGGACATTTAGGTTGTTTCCATGTTTTGGCTACTGTGAATAGTGCTGCTATAAATATAGCGGTGCATGTCTCTTTTTGAATTATAGTTTTGTCCGGATATATGCCCAGGAGTGGGATTGCTGGATCATATGGTAATTCTATTTTTAGTTTTCTGAGGAGCCTCCATACTGTTTTCCATAGTGGCTGCACCAACTTACATTCCCACCAACAGTGTAGGAGGGTTCCCTTTTCTCCACACCCTCTCTAGCATTTGTTATTTGTAGACTTTTTAATGATGGCCATTCTGACCGATGTGAGGTGGTACCTCATTGTAGTTTTGATTTGTATCTCTCCAATAGTTAGTGATGCTGAGCATCTTTTAGCATGCCCGTGTGTCTTAGGTCGAGCTGCTATAACAAAATACCGGACTGGATGGCTTAAGCAATAACAATTAGCTCTCACAGTTCTGGAGTTTGGAAAGTCCAGGATCAAGCTGCCGGCTGATATGGTTCTGAGTGATTGATACTCTTTTCCTGGTTGCAGATGGTTACCTTCTTGCTGTTTCTTCTCTGTTTATCAGAGAGCTCTTATCTCTCTTCCTCCTTTTATAAGGACACTAATTCCATTATGATCTCCCAAGGGCTCTACCTGCAAAGACCATCATGCTGGGTTGTCAATACCATCACAGTAGGGCTTCAACAGATGCATTTTGGGAGGACACAAACATTCGGTCCATTACACTATGGAATAGATGAGACTGAGGCCCAGCTAGGTGAAATGCCATGAAGGAAGGAAGCATCAAGTAGAGAATGAACCTCCACACCCAGTTGCCTCACTCCTAGTTAGAGCAAGCTCTTTTTCTCCTAGAATTGGTAGAAGGATTGAGGAGAAGTGTTTCAAAGAGAGGTGCTGTCCTGAAAAGGAAATAATGAATTCAGAATGAGAAGGACTTACACTTAGGTTTCCTCAGACCTCCAACTGGAGGACACCTTAGAGCTGGAATAGCAGATGTGGAACAGGTGTGCCAGCCATTCTCCTGTCTCATGCCTCTGACAGCCGCTGCTAAAACACCCTTTGTTCTCCATCTCTATGTAACCTCAGAATCCTTTTCAACCCAATTCTCTAGTTATTGTTAGGAAACAATCAGTAAATCAGGGTTTGAGGAAGAAGACGCTGTGTTTCTGAATCAACCCCTACACACAATTCTTTATAAACACTTGCTCCCCATTCTTCCCTCTTGATTCCTTGGAAGCCGCCTCTGATCTCTTACATTTGCTTCTGGGTGGCCACAGCTGGCCTTGAGCCTTTCATCTCATGGCCTCCTGACCTCCCAATCATCATACAGTCTCACTTCCAGTTTTGAGGATGTAAAATATTCATTCCCTTTGGACGAGTCACCGCCCTCTTTACACATTCACGTGCTCTGACAGCACACCTGCCCAAGAGATGGAGGGACTCTGCCTCTCTCTCAACTTTTGCTCTCTAGTGGAGTATCAGTGAACATTAAAAGGAAGGCAACAACATAGCTGAATCTCGAAATCACTACACTGAGTGAAAGAAGCAGATGAAGAAAAAAATGAGTGTATACCATTTGATTCCGTGTCTACAAAGTCCTGAGAAATGCAGACCGATCTATGGTGAGGAGATACCAGATCATTGTTTGCCTGGGGATTGTAGAGGGGAACAGGCGGGACAGAGGGGGGAGGTAGGGAGGAAGGGATTGTAAAAGGGGAACAAGGAAACTTTTGGAGATGATGATCATGACCTGTCTTGCCTGCAGCAACCCTTCCACAGGTGTATACGTTTGTCAAAATTTAGCAAATTGATCTTTTTGAGTTTTGCTTTTAAGCTCTGTTAAGACAGAGCAACATTTCTTCTAAGGCTAATTTCCCCCATTACTGAGGCAAAACTATTCCAAATATTTTACCAATACTCCATGAAATATGAGATTTTGCCCTCTGGCTGTTGGGAAAAAGAATTATTTTTGGCCCTTGTCAGCTGCGGGACTGATTCCTCTACTCCTACCCCGCCCCCCGCCCCACCCCGCCGGCCTCAGGGCTTCTCCTCACATCCGTGTGCTGATAAATACTCAGCTGAAGACCTAGACAGAAGCTTTGTAAATCTCCAGAGCTCTGCCTGCGCTCCAGTTCTCTGTCCTCTAAACTCCGGCCATTTTGGTTTCCCCACATTCTCTGCCCCATCACTTCAGCTCAGTGTGACCACCGGGCTCCTCGAGGTTTCTCCTTTCTGTGCCGAGGCTTGGAAATGCTCTCCAGTGGGCTGGGGCCATGGTAGGGCTGGCTTCAGTTGCCTCCCTTCTCTCATGGTGCCTTACATTCACTTGTCTTGAAAAATGCTGTCTCATATATATGTTGGTTTCAGGTGTTTCAGGTGGGAGGGTAAATCTGGTCCCTGTTACTCCAACTTGACCAGAAACATACACCTCTTTTCTCTTTGGACTGATGAAATGGTTTGGATCCTTTGAAGAGGCATTCTTTCTGAATTCTGCTCCCAGAAATTGCCTTTAAATGGCAGTCTCTGGGGTACTTCCTTGCTGGACTGATAGAACATCTTTCTTCTTTCCTGTCCTCATTGGTTAGAGAAGAACACTTGGGCATTGCACTAAAAGTCTCCCTTCTCTTATAACTGATGGTATAAGGCAGTGTTTTCAAACTGGAGGCCTGTAGACTAAATCTAACCCAAAGACGTGTGTGTGTATGCGCACATGTCTGTGAGTGTCTGTGTCTGTGTGTCTATATGTATTTTTGCGTACACAGTGCTTAAAGAAAACTGAATTCGTTTTTAGTGTTGAAGCACTGGAGTTTTCCTGTGGATGTCTGGATGTCTGGCTTCTCTTGAAAAGTCAGAAGACCTGACATCGTTGACTCGTGTTCCCACATAGTACCATTTGTCTAAAATGCATTAGCAACTGTCCCTTTTTGAAGGGCTACACACTCTCCACCTTGACACAGGCCTCCTCAGGCACCCACCCTTCATTTCTGTTACTCAACTGGTCCCAAGAGGCATGAGGCTTTGTAGCCAGCACCGCCCCCCCACCCCCACACCCGTGGAGGCCAAGAGCAGAAACTCTGGAGTTCAAGGGCTACTGGTCCAAGTCCCTCCTCTGGCACTTAGGTGACTCAACTGCAGTGCTTTCCCTGCATGCATTCTCCTGATGCTACGGAAGCGCTTCTCGATGCTTCTACACCCCGATACTACCCTCTACTCCCTTCCAGATTCTGGCTTTGCTGCCTTACATGTTTTGCTCTGTTTCTAGTCTGTACTTTGCCTCCTGGTCCCAGGACCAGCTGCCCTTTCTTTTCTGTTTCACATCCAAACTTCCTTTAGAAAAGCTTTCTGATGGATTCAGTAAATCGTTAGTATCCCTTTTCAGCAAGAGCTTTGTACCAAGAGAACTCAGAAGCCAGAAGCCACTGAGGATGACTATTCATGGTCAAGTGTCTATTTTTGGGTCAATCAGCCTTGTTCATAGTATCGAGGCTCATATGATCAACTTTCTTCAGAAAAGACTGTGGCTTGCCAGGTATTTAGAGTGGGATGGATTGCTCTGTGCTACTGCATCTAATTTACTTTGAATGTTACCTAGGACATAGAAAATGCTCACACAGTAACTTTACAGTAATAGTGATAACAAAAGTAATCATAATTACAATAGTAAGAGCTACCCTTTGTCGAGAACTTACTGTTTCTCAGGTGTCATGTTAAGTGCTTTACACAAATTAGCTCATTTTATTCCAATAGTAAGTGTAAGAATTATGGACTTTTTTCATTTAAAATGAAAACACTCTCAGAGAGGTTAAGTGGCTTTCCCAAGCTCTTTTTAGGGTCAGGAATGAAATTCAATGCCAGATAGGTCAGTTTCCAAAACTTTTTGCAGTGAGGCACAGAGAGAAAACCAAGGACCATCAACGGGGGGTGTGTTACTGGGAACAAAACCGTGGGGTAGGACTTATCATCCTCATGCTGTAGAGTCCTCTCGGGGAAACTGGGGAGGGCTTCCAAAAGTGGAAAGGGCAGGAAGGGCATTCAGTGGAATCAAAGTGGCTCCCAAGGAAGCAGCGGTTTTGCATCATGGAAAAGAATGCAGCTTTTGGTACCAACAGACAAGGGTCCCAGCCCTGCCATTTACCTGTTGCACAACCTTATGAGAGTTATTTAACCGCCACGAACCTCAGCCTCCTTTCCTTAAAATAGAGCACTACTGTGCTGCCGTGTTACAAGGTTCCCTTAAGGTGGCCTACGCGAACCTTTATCAGATAGGGTGCTCAGTAACAACGAAACAACAGTTTCCTTTGATGGACTGTTCGGAGAGTTAAAGAGGGTAAGACATGTCCATTTCCTGGGACATAGTAGACACTCAGTAAACGATAACTGTCGGAGTTCCACAATCCTGTAGCTGTAATTCCGAAACCCAAAAGGCTCTGAAATGGAAAATTTGGTGCCAAAATGAATATGGGGGCAAACTCTGACCTGAACTGAAGCTACTTGGAAGTCTTCTTATACCAGTTAGATTTGGTATCGGGGTCCCGTGAAATACACAATATACAACATGTCATGTCTCTAAGTTCTGAACATTTCTGAATTCTGAAACTCCACTGGCCTCAAGGATTTTGGATAAGGGTCTGTGGTAAGAGCACTATCACTGCTCTTATTGTTGTTATTATCTCATATCTGTTTCCCTTGTTTTGTCCCTGCAGAAATAGCAGCCCGTCTTGTTTTGCTTGTTTTCTCCAACCCCTAGCCTGAGCCATGGTTGGTAATTTATAATGTGTATTGATTAAATGAATGAAAGAATGATAGGGTCTTGGTAATGAAGAAAATAAAAAAGGAGCTCCAGAAACTGAGAGAGGAAGGATATGCATTATTTTCCTCCCTTCTTTTCTTAAGTCTTTTAATGGGTTCGGAGCCTTTTGAAGGGCCCACATCATTAACCAGTGGAGGAAGGACTGGACGCAGCCCCAGAATCCTGAAAAGGCCGTTGGAGGAGTGGAGCTGGCAGCAGTGCCGTGCTTCGCGATTCTGTCAAGGAGCACAATTGCCTTTTTTGGAGGGCTGGCTCAGACACAGCTAGCGTTACAAGCTTTGCAACCGTAATGCAAGGAAAAGCTGGGAAAATCCCACAAAGTGAAATTGTATCTGCTTGTGGTCAAGTTGGGACTCCAAATTTGGACAGTGGAATTTGGTGGGAAAATGGGAAATGCATCAGGGGTTACATACTAAGATTTATCACTACGGCAAGCAGCTATTTCCAGAGAAACCAGCAAGTTGTGGTAATATTTCTGTGAAGGAGGAGAAGTGGGGAGGGACCCGCAGCTCACTGCCGATGTGATCAACCTGTTAAAACCTTTGAACGAATGGAAAAGTCAAAGTTGTTCCATGATACCTTTCAGATCGCTGCACACCAGGATATATGTGAACATTTAAAAAGCATGAAACCAATTGATTAGAACATAAAAGACCAGAGGCAGTCAAAGCAGTTGCACTAGATGCCAAAATCATATGTTGCCAAGCTTCTGTTTAAAACTATTTAAATGTATCCCAAGGAGAAAGTTGGAAGCCAGAGACGGCCAGCTCAAGCTAGGGCCGGCTCTTAATTGACCTCCGGAGGTATTTCAGGTAGTGAGGCCATCTGAAACCTGAAACGTAGACCAGCTCAGTCCCCTCCTGTTGTGATGTTGGATTTATCAGGTAACCTCTCTGAGCCTCAGTTTTTAACCTGTGGAATGGGTTTAATCTGTAGAATGAACACTTACCCCAGTTCTTTAAGGGCAAATATGATCACGCATAGGAAAGACCACTGTCAAAGGCTGTTCGGATGTTGTGGCCAAGAGAAAGCTGGGGAAAGCCAACATCAAAATAATCTGTCTTCTGTGTTAGGAATGTCCTCATTTTCCGTGCGTTGTTAAGCCAGAGGTTGGCAGCTCAGATGCTGGCTGAACATGGGACACAGCATTTAAGAATAAGGATTTATCACACAAAATTCTGGAACTCAGGGCTCTGTTGGAAGACTGGAAGCTCTGGAAACACTGTTCCTCATTCCAACATAGCAACACACAGACTCAGTGTCCAGAAAAAAATGGGGGCTGGGGAATGGAACAAAGACTTTGGAAAACCCCAGAGAGCATGGCTATGCTTCAGAAAAATCCTGAGCTAACCGGATTCATCGTTACTCACTCACATCATCTGCTTAGCCCTGGAGAGCATTTGAGACTTTGACCCTTGCCTTAAGGTACTTGAAGAGCTCCTTTAAGATGCTAATGATTTTGGAGAGCATTAAAACATCAAGCAATTATGAAGCCCAAACACCCTAACTGAAATCAATTGAGTAAAAACATCTGGTAATTTAACAAGGCTAGTCACAGACAAAGGAGGGAACAGAAAACCCAAATTCTACCTGGGGACTAAAATGGGCTGAAGGTCAAGAATTTTTGTCAGTGGCCTATTTAGGATTCTAAACAGTAGCTGCAAATTATTGTTTGGGCAGCAAACAGTCCACACCATCTAAACTTGGGCCCAACAAGAAAACATTTTATATTATCTTTATACCAGGATCTTATTCAAGAATTTGAGGACAGTTAGTAATACTAACTTACAGAAGCCTGTTGTTCACTGCTGCTATGTATACAAACACACACACTTCTGCCCTCACATCACCCCACTTCTCTCTGTGTTTTCCCCCGACCAGTGTGTCTTTTCCTAGCTGTCCTTCCTGCAAAAACTTCTTCCTTCAGAGGGTCTAAACTATTTTTGTCCCATGCATCTTTTTTGTTAGTCAGGTGAAGCCTGTGAGCCTCTTTTTGGAATGATATTTTTAATTTATTTTTTTACGGAAGTATAGTTGAGTTAAAATGTTGTATTAGTTTCTGGTATACAGCAAAGTGATTCAGTTTATACACATATACATATATATGATATGTATATTTCATATTCTTTTCCAGTGTGGTTTATTAAAAGATATTGAATTTAGTTCCCTGTGCTATACAGTAGGTTCTTGCTGTTTAACTTGCTGTTTTATATATAGTAGTTTATATCTGCTAATCCCAAACTCCTACTTTATCCCTCCCCTACTCCCTTTGGTAACCATAAATTTGTTTTCTATGTCCTGTTTCTGTTTTGTAAATAAGTTCATTTGTATCATTTTTTAGCTTCCACGTATAAGTGATATCATATGATATTTGTCCTTGTCTTTCTCTATCTGACTCACATCACATACTATGATAATCTTTAGGTCCATCCACGCTGCTGCAAATGGCATTATTTCATTCTTTTTTATGGCTGAGTAGTATTCCACTGTGTGTATATGTATATATATATGTGGGTATATATATATATGTGTGTGTGTGTGTGTGTGTGTGTGTGTGTGTGTGTGTGTGTCTGTATATTACGTCTTCTTTATCCATTCTTCTGTTGATGGACACTTAGTTTGCTTCCATGTCTTGGGTATTGTTAAGTAGTGCTGCTGTGACCGTTGGGGTGCATGTATCTTTTCAAATTATAGTTTCTCAGGGTATATGTCCAGGAGTGGGATTGCAGGATCATATGGTAGCTCTAGTTTTAGTTTTTAAGGAACTTCAGTGCTGTTCTGCATAGTGGCTGTACCAATTTACATTCCCATCAACAGTGTAGGAGGATTCGCTTTTCTCCACACCCTCTCAGCATTTTATTGTTTGTGGATTTTTTGGTGATGGCCATTCTGACCGGTGTGAGGTGATGCCTCGTTGTAGTTTTGATTTGAATTTCTCTAATAATTAGTGATGTTGAACATTTTTGCATGTGCTTTTTGGCCATCTGTGTGTCTTCTTTGGAGAAATGTCTGTTTAGGTCTTCTGCCCATTTTCAATTGGGTCGTTTGTTTTTTTGTTATGAGTTGTATGAGCTGTTTGTATATTTTAGAAATTAAGCCCTTGTCGGTCGCATAGAATGATATTTTTAAATGAATCAAATGATATTTATTACATTATAATAAACATGAAATAATACGTATTATGATATATATTAAAATACGCATTATAAAGTTCAAAATAAACCAATTATATTTAAATACAGTCATCAAAATATTTAAAAAAGCATTTGCGTTATAATGATACGGAGGCTTCTTTGTTAACACATCAAATAACAAGATCTAGCAGCAGATTTAATAACTACTATAATTTTGAAGTGATAATGAGTATAAGTGGCATTTTGTGATGTTTACAACAATTGCAATGTGATATAAAAATATCTGATTTTCACTGATAACAGTTACTGTTAATAACACTGTGATTCGTTACTTACATTCAAACTTGATGGAAATGCTAAATTTCAGTTAGAGATGAATGCAAATTAAATGTAATTATTTTCCCAGCCAAATACACAGATCCCCTAAATTCTCTCTCCAGACTCCTCCCTTATCCCTAAGAGGTAAGCCATGGGCTTTAGGGTCAGTGTTTGTGCCTAGCTCTGCTACTTCTACTAGTATGACCTTGCCCATATAACTTGACTGTGCTTCAGTTTTCTCACCTCTAAGTGGTAACGCTAATGTCACGATTGGTGCTGTCATTATGATCTGTTTGCTTCATCACCCCCCTGACCTCTCAGTGATATCTGGGCTGGTGTTCCACCTACCCTGTGCGGTTGACCAGCTGCCTTGTTTGTTTCAGTATGACTTAGCACTAGGTTTACATGCCTCAAATGTGCAGTATGGGTGTTCAAAGACCTGCAGAACTTAAAATTGGATGAGGGGCTGAATATTGAAGTCATCTGACTGAGTGTGTGGTGGGGATTCAGCTTCACTTTACGGTATAACTACTTCAGAGATCTGCTAATGAGCAGCCTGGCTCTGGCTTGATGATGAGTAGGAAGGAGGTTCATTTTGCAAGAGGCATCCTTGAGCCTGAACTGAGAATCAGAAATTCTGGGCATGCCTAGTGTGCAGATGGAATGAAACAATTAACATGATGTTTGCTTTGTTTTGTTTATTTTAGGCTCTCTTTTCTCTTTCTTCTGTTCTTTTTGTGGACTGAAAAAGGAAGATGGGGTGTGTGTGTGTGTGTGTGTGTGTGTGTTAATTGTCCCTATTTGTGGGAGACCTGGACATCACGGTGTCCTTTGCAGAAGTCAGTTCCTGTCCCAACCTCAAGTCCTATGCAAAAGCCCTGTCCTATTCAGTTTGGGTTCTATAATAGAATACCATAGATTGGGTAGCTTAAACAACAAACATTTATTTCTTACAGTCTGGAGGCTGGGAAGTCCAACATCCCGGTGCCAGGATGGTTGAGTTGTGGTGAGAGCTCTCTTCCTGGCTTACAGATGGCTGCCTTCTTGCTGTGTCCTCACATGGCCGAGAGAGAATGAGAGAGAGAGAGAGAGCATTCTTTTGTCTTTTTACAAGGACATTAATCCTACTCATGAGAGTTCCACCTCCCAAAGCCCCTTACCTCTGTATACCATCATACTGGGGCTTCAACATAGGAATTTTGGGAGGCCACAAACTTTCTGTCCATAGCAAGCACCGGGAAGAAGCAAAAGGGACTCTTTCCTTAAAACTCTCTGTGAGACAATGGGATACAAGTGTCTTTGCTCAATGTCCTGTTTTCTCATTCCTGGAAAAGAAGGTGAGGAAGGTAAGGTCTGGCTGCCAGTAGAGATTGGGTACCATCTGTATCTGATGCATTTGCATGCACATATGTTCCCCATTTATTCCTCATTCCAGCTCAGTGGGGTAAGTATTTTTCAAGCCTATTTAACAGCTAGAGAAATGAGGAGACACGAAGTAAACTGTCTGAAGGCTCCCAGCTAGGAAGTGGTAGGAAATATGAATGGAGTGGGATAGGGCCATTTTTGGCCTGGTGATCCACTTGTGCAGGGAATGCAGCTTTCCTCCAGAACCTTGAATGCTGGCAGCTTCAGGAGTATTCACAAGCAGCACCTCGTCGTGGACATCACCCCTCTCTCCCAGGGCACTGGAAGCAGGGGCAGTGGTGAGGTGTCCTCAGCTGGCTTCACATCCAGCAGCGAGATAAGGGAACCTGCAAGTGGTGGAAGGACACAGAGATGTTGAGTGCAGTGGAGACAGACAGGCATGTTCAAGAGCAGTGGCAGGTACCTGCTGGGGTCTCTTAATCATAAATGGTGACATTGTAAATGGGGCTGAAGTATGGTGCAAGCGAGGAAGGCGGTAGAGTGAGCTACGAGCTGTTACTTCTCCCACAGTCCTATCTGTGCCCAGGGACGGGAAAGGCCTGGAAAAATCGGGGCTGTGTTCCTTTAGAGCCCCTACTATGTGCAAGACCCTACATTAAGCACTCTCACATACGATATTTGAGTCCACCTTAGGCCATCGTTGCAGAGGAGGAATTATAGCTCCCAATTTACAGATGCGGAAACTGGCTCAGAGGAATCAGGTACATAATCCAAGGTTAAGAAGCTATCAGGAGGCAGGGAGAGGAGGAAATGTTTATAGGTGCAGAGGACGGAGGTAGGGAGACAAGCTCTAGAGTCTTCTGCTCAGCAACACACACTCAAAGCCCTGGTTTAATGATGGTTTTCCTGAGTTAGGTGTGCTGTAGAAGTTCACACTATCTGTTTCGCTGGGGCAGTTGTGTGTGTGTGTGTGTGTGTGTGTGTGTGTGTGTGTGTGGGCACACGCGTGCGCACATGTGTGTATACTTGAAGGGGGTAGGGATGGCTCTTGTATTCCTTTTTATGCTTGCTCTCGGTTGCATTTGTCAACATTACACGGCTTGCACAGCATATGGCGGCTCCCCCATGGAGCAGCGCCCTTGAGCTGTCAGGGAATCTGCTCAGAGTTGCCTTGGTCGGTGGCGGGATTTTAAGCACAGTCCATAGGGACTTGCCCTGCATTTTGCATGAGCCGTGCTTCCTCTTTCAGAAGCAGCCAGCTCTTCTTCCCCCTCCTCCACTTACATTTCCAACCCTCTGGTGTTGCATTCACCCCTTCAGGGCTTAGCTCTTCTGTTTCTTCAACCGTCGGGGGGATCTATTTTTGCCCACCTACTGCCTCCCAGATTCCTGAGACTGTGGCCATCACCATGGCTTTGGGGAGCACTGAAGTGGTGAAGGTGGCATTTAAGTTTGTGCCTCACAGATTGTAAAGTCTGAGTTGGCTCCCGTATACCAGGGTAGTTTAAACACTGACTTACTTGATTCAACGATACAACCAGTTAATTCAATCAGGAAAGCTGACTTTTTGAGGTCAAACAGTTTATCACGATATGTTCGACCCATGTATTGAGTACTCGCCTTGTGCAGGCACTGTTCTAGGTGATGGGGAAATAACAGTTAATAAGGTAGATAAGCTCCTGTTCTTACGGAGCTAACCTTCTGTTGCAGCTGAAAAGTAAATAAAGTACATGGGATGGTTAATTTTATGTGTCGACGTAGCTAGGTCATGATACCCAGTTTTTGGTCAAATACTAGTCTGGATGTTGCTGTGAAACTGTCTTTTAGATTTGCTTAACATTTAAGTAGTAGACGTTTAGTAAAGCAGTTTATCCTCTATTATGTGAGTGAGCCTCATCCAATCAGTTGAAGGCTTTAAGAGAAAAGAATGAGGTCTCACAAAGACGAAGGGATTCTGCCAGATCACCTTCAGACTCCAGACTGCAACATCAGCTCTTTCCTGGGTCTCCAGCCTGTCTGCCTGCTCTGCAGATTTCAGACTTGCCAACCCCCATAATTGCTTGAGCCAATTTCATAAGATACCTCTCTCTTCTTTCTATCTATCTATCTATCTATCTATCTATCTGTGATATACATCCTATTGGTTCTGTTTATCTGGAACAGTATGTGTGGGAGCTACTAACATGATATGAAAACAAATAAGGCAGAATTATGGGATGGAGAGTGAGTGATACTTTAGATACAGTGATAGAAAAAGGCCTTTTATTTTATATATATATTTAACATCGTTATTAGAGTATAATTGCTTTACAATGGTGTGTCAGTTTCTGCTTTATAACAAAGTGAATCAGTTATACATATACATATGTCCCCATATCTCTTCCCTCTTGCATCTCCCTCCCTCCCACCCTCCCTATCCCACCCCTCTACATGGTCACAAAGCACCGAGCTGATCTCCCTGTGCTATGCGGCTGCTTCCCACTAGCTATCTATTTTACGTTTGGTGGTGTATATATGTCCATACCACTCTCTCACTTTGTCCCAGCTTACCCTTTCCCCTCCCCGTGTCCTCAAGTCCATGTTCTAGTAGGTCTGCATCTTTATTCCCATCTTGCCCCTAGGTTCTTCTGACCAATTTCCTTTTTCTTTTTGTTTTGGATTCCATATATATATGTTAGCATACAGTGTTTGTTTTTCTCTTTCTGACTTACTTCACTCTGTATGACAGTCACTAGGTCCATCCACCTCACTGCAAATAACTCAGTTTCATTCCTTTTTATGGCTGAGTAATATTCCATTGTATATATGTGCCACATCTTCTTTATCCATTCATCTATTGATAGACATTTCTCCAAAGAAGACATACACACTGCCAACAAACACATGAAAGAATGCTCAACATCATTAATCATTAGAGAAATGCAAATCAAAACTACAATGAGATATCATCTCACACGGGTCAGAATGGTCATCATCAAAAAATCTACAAACAATAAATGCTGGAGAGGGTGTGGAGAAAAGGGAATCCTCTTGCACTGCTGGTGGGAATGTAAATTGATACAGTCACTATGGAGAACAGTATGGAGGTTCCTTAAAAAACTAAAAATAGAACTACCATAGGACCCAGCAATCCCACTACTGGGCATATACCCTGAGAAAACCATAATTCAAAAAGAATCATGTACCAAAATGTTCATCGCAGCTCTATGTAAAATAGACATGGAAGCAACCTAAGTGTCCATCAACAGGTGAAAAGGCCTTTTAGATGCAGTGGCATTTGAGCAGAGATCTGAAAGCAATAAGAATAAGCCCGTGAATATCTAGGAGACAGGATAGCAAGCCCAAATGCCTGAGTGGGTGTGTGTGCTTGGCGTGTCCAGGAAACAGCAAGTTGACCAGTGTGGCTGCAGGCAGCGTGAGCAAGGGGCCAGTGATTGGTGACAGGTGGTATGGTCACGGAAGCAGATTGTGTTAAAGGGCTTTGCTTCTTATTCTAAGTGTGATGGGAAACCCTGGGAGAGGTCTGAACAAAGTGGTGACCTAATCTGACCTCCTTCTGGCTGCTTTGTGAAGAGTAGACTACAGGGAAGAAAGATGGAAGCAGAGAATCAGAGAGGAGGCTGCTGAGTACCAGGTGAGAGATTACGGTCTCTTGGACTAGAGCAGGGCTTCTCAGCCTCGGCACGATTGACATTTTGGGCTGAATAATTCTTTTACTGGGGCTGTCCTGTGCATTGTAGGGTGTTTCCCAGCATCCCTGGCCTCTGCTCACCGATGCCAGTAGTACCCCTTCCTCCCAGTTGGGACAACCGAAAATGTCTCCGGACATTGCCAAATGTCACCTGGGTGCAAAATCTCCTCCAGTTGAGAACTACTGGACCAAGATGTTGGATTTAAGTAAACTAAACTAAACTAAACTAAACAATTCTTGTACTGATTGCTAGTTTTACTTGAATTTTTAAAAATCTCAATTTAGAAAATTTTGAAATTATAATAAAGAAAATCACCCATAAGTCGTTACTTTGAGGCAGCATTGTGCAGTGAATTAGGTGAATGATTTTTAAAATTTTCTCCACTTCTAGTACTGTTTTACTTCAAGTTATAATTTAAATGAATCTATTTTCAGACGGTAATAACAATCTTATAAAAATATTTAACTTATCTTTCCTAGTTCTCTCTCTCATTTCATATTCATTTCCTCTCTCTGGTCTTTCTTTTTTCTCTGTACATTTTCCTTTTTCCTACTCAAGCCCCCTCTCTTCACCCTGTCCGCTCAGAAGATTCTATTTGGGCCCCTCAGTGATGCCACACACCTTCAGTTTGGTTCTGATTCAGGGCAATGAAGATAAAATGTGAATGGGCTTAGGAAATGGTCTTCCACTTTCATAAAAGAAAAAAAATGTAACACTGCTGCCAGGTCACCCAGAACAAGTTCCAGGTCCCAAGAGCCAGGGAAGAATTTTCAAAGTAAAAAAATCAATGGGCATGAAATTACACATTAGTCCAGGGGAGAGTTCTCTGTCCGTTTTTGCAGCGCACATCCATCTTGCTATAGTAATAGTGGCATAGACAATTTGCTGCAGTGAAGTTGATCTATAAGTGTTTTAATTAAAGTTCTGACAGCCGATTGAAGCCTTTTTTATTTTTTGGATGTATGGTATCAATCTTTTTCTGTCCCTGAATGACTGTGCCTGGGGAGTTTAATCTTTTAGGGAGGTGTAAGTTAATGTCCTGGATGCATTAACTGATCAGAAAGAAAGGGACATCCATGGTTTTCTTTTTATTTTAAGCTCCTCAAGCTCTAAGTTCCATAAAGGTACTTCTTAATAAATTTTTGTTGAACACAAGAGTTGATGAGGATTGCTCAGGGACAGTGATAGAGAAGGGGGTAAGATTTGAATTTAGTCGTCCTAGGTCTATTTGCTGGCTTTGTCTCTTATAAGCTATATGCTCTTGGGCAAGATACCAACACCTTCAAGTCTCACTCTTCTCATTTGTGAATGGGGACAATCAGTATCTAGCTTATAGGATTGCTTTGCATTTGGCACCCCTATCTCTGCCATTGCTCACTGGTATTCTCAGGGTACACAATTCATGAACTTGGGGACATAATAGCCCTTCATCAACCCTGCTGGAATGATTTGACATGAAGGATAAAAACATATACCTTAGTGACCTAATCAAGAGTTTATCAAGAATTCTACATAAGCCATAGATTGTATATTATGAGGGCCAATTTTGACTTGGAAAATTCTTGGAATACCCATCTGTCCACTTGGCCTTCTCAGCCTCAATCATTGACAGTTTTCCTTGTTCCGAGTGGGACCATGAGACTGACGTGGATATTGCATGCAGGTTTAGCCTCCCATCTTTCTCTTCTGCTAAGTCTTGGACATGGCCGATTGTCACCTTTGCCTCCACCAAGAGTCACCTCCATTCCCCACTGGCCTCTGTGTGTAGCAGCCACGAGGATTCCAATTTCCACCTTCTGGGAACGCGTGGACCACGTGATGCCCTTGTACTCCGAGCAAACAAGTTACCGAAAGAATCAACTAGAGGGAGGAGAAGTGACTCGTTACTGGTCTGTAACCATCCACTCTGTCTCTCTTCTTTTACCTGGCTATGGCCTTGACTGAAGCATAACTTCCCATCCCCACTGAACTTTATACGTTTCTCTGTATACAACTGTCCTTTCTATGCTCCGAGAGGATGGCACAAAATCATACATGTGAATTGGCCAGGTAAACTGTAAAGCATCGCATGCTTCTAAGGCTACAATATTATTATTAACCTGTTGTCTGCTTCACGGCACTGTTCTCGGTGGGTGAGGGCGCATGGGATGATGGGAAGGGTTTAGGCCAATCTAATCACAACAGGGAGAGTTGAAATCAAGATAAATTAATTAGATGCTTAAGGGAAAGATTGAGTTCTTATTATATGACAGATTTTATGTTAGGTACAAGGGATACAGAGAAACTAATCTCGGTACCTGTCCTTGAGGTGATCCAAGTGTAGAAGGGGAGATGCACATAACACGCTTAATGAAAATACAACATGAACGAGGCTGTCCAAAGTGAGTAGCATAGTACCACAGAAGACCCAAGGGCGGAAGAATGGACTTTGCTCTAATGAGAGGCAGTGCATCTTAAGGCTTCCCAGAGGTGAGGTAAGAACACAAACATCCGCTGAGGTGGGTGCTATCCTCTTTGGCTCACCAGAGTGTTCTCAGGACTGGAATAGCGCTTGGCACATACTAGGTACTCAAAAAACTTTTGTTGAATGAATAAATGACTGATTTTGAACTGTGAATTGGAAAAAAACAACACAGAAGTAACTGACTTGGGGTAAGGGGGGTATATTAGAACACGGCATTTCTGCCTTCTGTGTAGGACCTTAGACCTTTCTAGCACCTGCTAAGTGAGGACTCTTCCCCTCCCTGAGCAGGTGCACCTCTAGGCGGCTCTGTCCTCACTGCAAGGGGTAGGGTTTGATCCAAAGATTGTGCCAAATCTGGTTATATCAATCAGTTCCAAACTCTTGATATCATTCCGTAGTTTGGGTTTCTGGAAGATTTTTGGAATTGAATTCTGACAAGGATTAAAGGAAGTAGGAAGGAGTTAGCTACCTTTCCAGTATCACCAAGGACATAAGCTTGGCACCAGCAAAAATCCCACATTCCTGATGTTTGCTATAATTCGGACTCTTGCAAGCAAGTGGTTATACAATCCAAGAGAGCCAAGCCGATGGTCAGTGCCCCGCTGAGCACTGGCTACATTTTTGGCTGTTAATATTAGAAGCAAAATTCAAATTGGTACTAAATAAATCTTTGTTGAATCAGTGAATATTGCTTATCTGCTGCTCTACAGTTTCAGATATTTTTGGTGAGAATGGAATAGTGAATGATAGTGCATTATTGCTGGACTCTGACGTGTGTGCCGAGAAGCGTGACTCTGGAATAAACTATTCAGTGTGGGCAGTCTGGAGAGCTGACTTGAAGTCCAGAGTCTCCCAGGGTATGAATTTGGGCTGAACACTTCTGCTCGAGGAACCTAGATTGTCACTCTCTAAATAGGGATTCCTTCAGCCTCTGAGCTTCCATGATTCCACCATCATCAGTTCCATGTGCACGACTCTTGTCAAAGGCAATGAGATTTTATGTTTTTAAGGGATGGAGGCATTCACATTCGTCTTTGAATCCCCAAATAATAGAAACCCAAATAATTAGAACTGGTCTAAGTATTTCATTTTTATGCATGGGAAAGTTCCAATATGGGAAGTGACTTGCCCAGGGTTATGGTGCAGGTTTGGATATGCCTAGAAGCCTGGGTTTCTGACCCTCAGTCCAAATTCTCTAGGTTTTCACAGTGACAATAATCAATAATAGTGGCTTTGTGTTGGAGGAGGTCAGACTGAGGTGCATGGAGGTCAGTGACTTGTCTAAATGATGTATTGGTCTCTGTGACCTTGGATGAATTGATTGTGGGTCGTGGAGATCTATTGGCCTGGTTTTCCTATGGTCATTTTACCACAGGCTTTTCAGGCTGAACTGGGTCTCCAGCCGCACGTATGTTGTAGCCAATGCCCACACCACTGCCAGATCTGACCCTGGCCAATCACACCCCAAATTCCCTTAGTTCTAATCTGGGGGAAAGCTGTGATTTAGGACAAGTGAAAGAAAGAAACAGCAGAGAAAATCAAAGAATTTCTTCCTCCTGGGGTTTGGGGAGAGTTGACATAAGATCCTTTGCTTGTCTTACGGTTGAGATAACTGGGCACATCACCCAGTCTATCTGAGAGCGACTGAAGTTAGAGTAATTTAGAGAACCCAAGGTAGTTTTGGGCTTTGTCGATGTCCAATGTGGGACCTGGGTGGTTCTAGAGCATTTTCAAGGCTAATTGTGTATGTGCATTGGCTGTAATCCATTACAAAGTTCAGATCACCTAATACAGTGAATAGAGATGGAAACAAAGAAAGGGGTTTCATGAAATAAAGGAAATATTACTCCAGGCGTCTGTGCATGCACATGTACAGTCTGTCAGTTAGCAGAGGGCCTGAAGGACCTGGGTTTTCAGTCAATGGCTATGCTCACTTTAACTCAGTTCAACAAGTGACAGTCACAATAACGTATAATGAGACTGTGGAGGAGGGAGAAATGCAATCTAGTTGGAAATAGCATTTCGGAAAGTCTTCTTAGAAGAGGAGAATTAGACTAGTTACTTGTAATGGTTAGGTATATAGGCTATGGGTTAAAATACTTGACTTCTGAGTGACCTTGAAAACATAACCGACCTCAGTTTTTTCTTGTCCATAAAATAAAAATCATGACAGTATCTACACCTAGGGTTGTGAGGATTAATAAATGAATCTATGTTATATGCATAGTATAGTACTTTATATAGATCATGTGCTCAATAAACGTTAGCGATGTTCAGTGTTATTATTTTATCTGATACGATGGCTTTCAGAACAATTCTGCAACCTTGCTTGGCAGACTTCTTTTGGATGGGTAGGTATATGCTGATTTTTAAGCTATTGTCTCTTAGCTCCAAGTCGACAATTCCATATTCTGCTGTGAGATGCTAGGGTTTGAAATCTGCAAATTCTATTTCTTCTTTGCTGTTGGCTCCCTGTTAGTTCCTCCCAATAGGGGCACTCGAGGTAAACCAGAAGGCAGGAGGAGAGAGTGGGGACTCGCTCCTTTCTGTTTGTCGCTGTTCCTCTCCATGCTATCCCAGCAATAGCCCTCCATCCCAGTAGTGCAGTTAATTCCAGTTTCCAGCCTCTTTCCACACTTTATAGTTTCACTGCATTCCTCAGAGAGTGCCTGGCAGCATTTCTTCCTTACGGGACTGAAATTGAGTTCTACAGGGCTCTTCCTCCAAGCTCCTGAAGGGAAGAAGCAGCCAGGTAGTACCCCCTTTCTGGAGGGTCTCAGTTCTAGCTCCCTGCAGCCACTTCTCTGAGTTTCTGGCTTCCGATAACCCCAACGTCTTCCCATGAATCAGCTCTATTGTAGCTGCTTGCTGCCATATTTTCATTGTATTATCATTCCCATATTTTATCTGTCAGTCCTCCAATAACTTTGTAACCAACTGCCCATATTAATTTTCTCAGTTAAAATCTGTTTTCCCACCTGGGGCCCGACTGATGCAGGGTGACAGCACACCTAGAAAGAACTGTGAATTCTCCCATTAAACAGGCCATGGTATCTTGCTGCTTTCTGGTCCTAGTCTATGAGCTCAATCTCTGCCATTCTTTCTTCCTTTTCCCCATAAAAAATTTCTGCCATTTTTTTCAGCTGAAGCTTTTTCAAAGTTGATGAGCTAAGGCTCTTTAACATTTCAGATGTTATGAAGGGTATTTCTTGTGCTAGATGGGCCTGATAGATCGGCCAGATAAAGCCACTATCCTTTGGATGTTCTCATGATTGGTGTTGCTCAATAAGTTGTTTTGAGCTTGGCCCCATATCTCAGCAAACTGGTCTTAGCTGTTCTTAATTTTCCCCTCTGTGAATTATATACTTATGTAAATATAACATAGGACTCTTTATGTTTTAAGTGACAAAAATCCAACTTGTTCTCCCTTAGTGGAAAGAGAGACTTTCTGACTTGAAAAGTTTAGGGCATCTGGTTCAGGCATAGCTGGATCCAGGTGCTCCAAATGATATCTCCAGCAATCTGCATCTCATAAACACACAGTAAATGGTGCAGGGAGAAGAATCTCTGATTGGCTGGACCTTGGCCTTGTTACTGAGAGTATAGCAAGGATGGCACATCAAATGGAAATCAAGGTGGTATCTCTAGGATAAAAAGGAAAAGATTTTGAGCAGCAAATACAGCAAATGTCAACTACCACAGTATTGGTACAACTGGGTGTCAACACTGAGCCTTGGGGGATTTTTGCCTGTCGAGATGGAATGCTTTACTCTCCCCATGGTGGTCACTGCTCCACACACCCCTGTGTCTCTAGGGCAAGCAGCCCTGATGCTGGATACAGGAACAAGTCCCTGAGATGACACACTTGCCTGTTCTTTCACTCTGCGAGGGGCTTTCTTGCCCTTTTTATTTCTCCTTCTGGGAAATAATATGGTGAACTGGCTGATAGCCTGAGCTCTGCAGCTACATAGCCTGGGTTTGAATCATGGCACCATTCTTATTAGTTCTTTGACTTTGGGCAAGTTACTCAACCTTTTTGCACATCCGGATAAGCAGGTGCATTTTCTTCAGCTGCATTTATTTCTTTATCTACTTTTCTTCATCACATACTACAATAGTGTCTTTCCCAAGAAGATCAAATGAAATAATAATTGTAAGGGCTCAAACAGTGCCAGACATATGGTAAAGGATTAATAGGTATTAGTTATTATGATTCTCACCCTACTGCAGAAATTCCTCCCAGAGAGCTTAAACCACTGGTGGGCCAGATTAATCTACTGGATGCTTTACTAGATCCATCCTCCTTTCTTCCTTAGCATCCTCCATACTTTGTCCCATTGGTCCTCTTGGGAACAAGGGCATTCTGGTTAAGCATATGAGTTTGGAAGTCAGGCAACACTGGGAATAAAGCCTGGAATTACCAGAAGTAATCAAAATACTAACCACGTCATGGATGTTGGCCCTAACCACAGGAACAGCATCTTGGAGACCCTCTGATGGGTGTTAAGACTGGGTATTAATCACTGAGTTACTATGTCATTACCGGTTCAGGGCCAGGTGTCCTGGCTTAGGGAACTAGGTGTGTGTGTATGCTGGGTTTACATGCAGGAAACGCTTAAGGGCTTGGGGCAGCTGCTATTTACCAGCTAGTATGGAAGAACCCCAATATTCTAACAATTGGCAGGGCTTTCTGTCCATGCCCCCTGGTAATAAATCCTGACTGTACCACCTACTCATTCTTGCCCTATCCAAGCGTCAGTTTTCACAGCATTTAGCATTACACAGGTTGGCATATAGTAAGAGCCCAATAATACTATTAGTATTAATAATACCTACTACTGTTAATGTATATTCCTCCATTCCCTACCTCCGGTTTGTTCCAGCTTAGAGTTAAATCCTGTGTTTCCACTGAGATTTTGGTACAAGGTATCCTGATTTTTGCCTTAGGCGGAGACAATAATATTATCAGAAAATAATGATGGTAATTAATTCTTCAGAAATAGGTTATGCTTAGCTTATCAAATTTGGGCTTCATTCCACCTCCAAGATTATTAACATGCACTGGTATTCAGATTCTTTTTTTCCCTCCACAGTGCTCTGGCAGAGACTTTTTGCAAGGTTCAATCCAGGTCTGCATAACACTCTCAGATAAATCTCTGGCTTTGTCACACTGTCGAGCTGCTAATAAAGAGAGCAGGCAAGCATTGTAGCAGGGCTTTCTTTGGTCAGAGAGCCCTGATGGTGTGTCAGCATTATATAATTCACCCTCCTAGGGAATCCAAAAGAAAGATAAATTGTTTGGTTGGGAGAAATTAACCGCGGATTGATCCTATCTGTTTTAATTTAGCGCAGGATGGCTTAGACTACTCCAAAAGAGCAGATGGGCTATTGATCTGACAATAGGATAATCAGAGCATCAAAGCTGGGTCGGGGGAGACTTTGGAGCACTTGGGGCTTTGCCAGCATGGCCTTCTTGGAAGGAAAGCTATCCCTTAATTGAGCAAACGCCTTTGCCTGCTAACAGGTCTTATTAGGGCAAGTACTCCCAAGGCTCAGACCTGGCACTGGCACGGAGCTCTCGTGTAAAGAGGCCACATCTTATGCCGGGTTTGCTGGCAGAGAGATCCAACTTGGCGGTGGAAGGGGGATAAACTGTCGGGGAGGGGATGTGAGGGAGGGATACCTCTGGGAGGGCACTGTAGAAAGATGGAGATCGAGACAGAGGAGAGCTGGAATTAGAATCAGCTGGTAGAACTCAGACTCCAGGGTCCCTCTTTTTCTACCTTCCTTTTCTTTGCAGATGCTTCTGTGCCCCTTCCCCGGGTCTGTTTCATTTCTGCCTTGTCTCTGGGTTCACCCCTGCTCCCCTGCAGCTGCAATAATGCTGTGATTGGCCTGTGGGGACTGCAGATACCCTGAGGAGCCAGGCCAGAGGTGTGTGCTGGGTCAGGGGCCCCAGGATGAGCAGGGTCACACTGTCCTGTGGTCCTGAAGCTCTGTTTGTGGCTTTCTCCTGCTGCATCGGGAAGCTCCCAGATGGGTCAGTCAGAGTTCTTGGGCTGCCACAGTGACTGCTATGTCAGGACAACCTGACACATGAGCCAGCTGAAGACCCAGCCAAGGCCTGAGTATCAAAGGGCAAATGGAGACATAGGGGCCCAGAGAAAGGGCAAATGATTCAAAAAGTGACACTTGGAGTAGAGTTTTGCAAGCTTCCTGTGCCCGACTGAGGAGACCCTGGATTTCCTTACTCTAGGGACCTCTTTAGGGTGTGGGGAAGATAGCAGGTCCTGGAGAGCTGTGATGATCAGCTCTGGGTGTCTGTCCATCTAGATTCTGGGGAAGCAGCAGTGACCTCACTGGACTCATGAAACTTGCATCCTAGCAGGGAGAGGAGGCAATAGAAAAACACATATCAGGTATTGAGTGCTAGGAAGATTTTTTTTTTTTAGATCCTAATATATATATATATATGAATATATATATTAGGATCTGAATGTCGAAATGAAACTTTAAAATTAAGCATTGATCACTGACTTTAGGTACCTTATATCATTCTTATTCAAGGCCATTTGTATGGGTGATTTGGTGAATTTGACTTTTCTGTTTTTTAATTCAACTTTATAGATGGGAAAAAAAAGAGACAAGAACAAGCCTATATACTCAGTTTGGATTTTTCATGTAGCAAAGCCCACTTTCCTTCTGTTTTCTGTGCATTTGAGGGAAAATAGGATTTTTTGATGCCTGAAATGATAATGATTTCTTTTTTCCATCTAAGAGGTATATCAACTAAAGGAACAGCAAGATTCTTGCCATAGTGGAAAAATAATAAAGTATATTAATAGCTGAACAAATGGATCTTGCTGGGAAATATTTTAGGCTTTCAGTGGTCTCATGGAGACAGAATATTCCTTAAACCTAAAAACTTTTTTTTTTCCTTCTTTTGGATTTTTTAACAAAAAGACTAACACACCTTTCAATTAAAACTGCTGAACCATTCGAAGTTCAGCTGTTCAAACCCCAGTGTAACCAGAGGCCCTGAATGCACAGAACACCGAAGCCCACACGTTGGTGTCCTTTTGCTAAGAACCCTGGATTGACCTTCCGTCCTCTGCTTTCCCTCCTTTTCAAAACTGCTGTGCTCACTGGGCCTTGGCTCTCAATATGTGGCTGTAAAAACAGTGATTCTTATGCAAACATAGAGAGTGAAAGAATGAAGACAGACAGTGTTTCTTCTAAGACGACTTAATAGTGAAGGGGATCTTCTACCTGATGCTACCAAGCTATTTAGTCTGAGGGAAAATATGGATCAAGCCCATTAGCAGCCACAGAACTTTGCGTAAGAGTTCCATGCGAGATGGGGTGATCTAGGGACAGCTTGGTCCAGGGGAAATACAGCTTTTGGACTCAACAAGCCTGGTTTGAGCTCTGGCCCCAAACTGGCTACCTGTGTGACTTTGAGCTGTCTGACCTTGGACAGGCTATTAGTCAAGGTCTCCTGAGGAAGAGAACCAATAAGATATATATCCTATCAAGAAAAGTTCTACGACTGGCTGTCTGCAAGCTGGAGGTCCAGGAAGGTGGGTGGTGTAATTCAGCCCAAGTCTGAAGGTCTGAGAATCATGGGAGCCTATGGTGTAAGTCTCTGTCTGAGGGCAGGAGAAGATCGATGTTCCAGCTCAGGTAGTCAGACAGAAAAGGTCAAATTCTCCATTCCTCTGCCTTTTTGTTCGATTCAGGCCCTCAAAGGATTGGAGGATGCCCACCCATACTGGGGAGGGCAGTCTGCTTCACTCTACCTATTCAAATGCTGATCTCATCCAGAAACACCTTCATGGACACACCCAGGGATCGTGCTCAGCCAGATACTGAGGTACCCTGTGAACCAGTCTGGCTGACACATAAAAAGAACCATCACAGACCTTTGCCTAACCTTTCTTATCTGCAGTTCCCCTACCTTCAGCAAGGAAAGTAATATTAGCTCTTGTGATGGTTAAGAAGATTAATGGGTTCACATATTTAAAACATGTAACAGCGCCTAGCACACTGTAAGAATGACATAACATGATAAAAAAGTTGGTGATTTTACCTCTTCCCTTCCAGTTTTTATAATGTAATATTAAAACGTCTTTCAGGGCTTCCCTGGTGGCGTAGTGGTTGAGAGTCCGCCTGCCGATGCAGGGGACGCGGGTTCGTGCCCCGGTCCGGGAAGATCCCACATGCCGCGGAGCGGCTGGGCCCGTGAGCCATGGCCGCTGAGCCTGCGCGTCCGGAGCCTGTGCTCCGCAACGGGAGAGGCCACAACGGTGAGAGGTCCACGTACCACAAAAAAAAAAAAAAGTCTTTCAAAAAAAAAAGTTAGTTATGACTCATTCTGGATCTCAGTTTTCTGACTCATGGAATGAAGTTATTATTATGCAGTTCAGGTTGTTTTAATGTCATGAAATAGTGCAGTGTTTTGTAAACAGTAATGTACTAAGCAAATGGAACCTAATTTAGCCCATGTCATTCTTTTGAGCTTAAACTTTCCCGTTTAGAAAGTCTGATTTTTTTCACTAATTTAATCCCTATTCAGTGAATTAAAAGAAAAATAACCTTTAAATAGGCCCTGATCTATTTTAACATTTGTTACTGGTGGTCGGCGTTGAGAGACTTCAGGATTTTCATTAAAAATATTATGCAAAAATCAATACAATGCATTAAAGCAATTATGAAAAATATGACAGACGAGCAAAACAGCCCATTATATATTAGTAGGCCTGATGGCTATGGGAGCCTCACTTGGAACACTTAGAGATAGACTTCAGGAATAATTCAGTGCGATCTAATCTAATTCATTGGAATTATTCACTGAGTGTCTTCTACTAAATATCAGGTACTGCTCTGGAAGAGGAAGGTTAACATTTAGATTTCTCTGCCTTCGAGGAATTCTGAGTCTAAGAGGGAGATGTGAAGCTGTAATACAAGACAGAATATGAGGTGGCCTAAATTTTCTGTGACTTTGGAGAAGAAAGCTATTCCATTAAGTGAGTGGGAAGAGAATCGCAGGTTTCTAAAAGTCAGAGGAGAACTCAAAAGGTGAACTAATCTAATCTTTTGTGCAATTAAAAGTTCTTTCCAGGGGCTTCCCTTGTGGCGCAGTGGTTGAGAGTCCGCCTGCCGATGCAGGGGACACGGGTTCGTGCCCCGGTCCGGGAGGATCCCACATGCCGCGGAGCGGCTGGGCCCGTGAGCCATGGTCGCTGAGGCTGTGCGTCCGGAGCCTGTGCTCCGCAACGGGAGAGGCCACAGCAGTGAGAGGCCCGCGTACCGCAAAAAAAAAAAAAAAATAGAAAAAAGTTCTTTCCATAATATCATTCATTCATGTGTCAATTTATTTGCTTACTTATTCCACAACTCCTGAATGCCTGCTGTATGTCACAGGTATAGGAGAGGAAGAGGTTAATAGGACATTGCATTAGTCAGCGTTCTCCAGAGAAACAATCAACAGGATGTATATTTATTCAATATATCTGTATCTATATCTTTATCTACCTATATCTACCTACCTACCTACCTATCTATCTACCTATCTATATCTATCTATCTACCTATCTATATCTATCTATCTATCTATCTATCCATCTATCTATCTATCTATCATCCATCTATTTAGAGAGAGATTTATTTTAAGCAATTGACCCTCAAGATTGTGGAGGCTGGCAAGTCCCAAACTGGCAGAGTAAGCCTGCAGGCTGGAGACCCAGGGAAGTGTTTGCAGTTCAAGTCCAAAGGCAAAATTCCTTCTTGCCCAGGGAGGTCACTCTTTCCTCCAAGACCTAGATGAGGCCCTCCCACATGTGGAGGGTACTCTGCTTTACTCAAAGTCTATTGATTTAAATGTTATGTCATCGAAAACACGCCTTCACAGAATCATCTAGAATAATGTTTGACCATAAATGGGTACCATGGTCTAGTCAATTTGACACATAGAATTAGCCATTACAAACATCATTCTTGCCCCTGAGGGCCTCACAATATTGAGTGAGAAACATAAGCGAAAAAGTTTCCTGCTCTGTGGAATTATTGTTAGTGATAGAGGAAAATTTCAGGCACCATTGGAGGCACATAGGAGGGGACAGCTAATCTAACCTGAGGATATCAGGGAGAACGTCTCAGAAAATGGACAGGCAAGCTGGATCCTGAAAGTTGAACTGCATAAAGCCTTGGCTAAATAGAGAAGAGAATAACATATAATAAAATAAAGGAATTGGAAAGGAAAAATACACACACACACACACACACACACACACACACACACACACGGGTACCTATAACCACAGATTGAAAATTGAAGGCTGTCAAAGACAGCCTGGTTATTGTGACGGACCATTATTTATTTGTTTTAATGACTGAAGTTGTAGTAGCAGCTAGGTGGTCTCCCATGAAGTTCAGGTAATATGTACTGAAATTGCTCTATTTAAAGTGTCTTTTCTCCAAATGCCTACATTTTTACCATTAGCAATACTTTCCTCTTGCTGCAGTTTTCTTCCGGTATGAATTCCATTTCAAATAATGTGACATCTCTTAATGAACATGTGTCTGACACTGTAAAAACAATATATCTAAACCCCATGAAAGTCTACATAGTAGATAATTTTATATCCATATGGAAAGTGAGAAGACGGATGATTACAGATGGGTTAATTACTTGTCTATGGTTACACAGTTATTAAATGGAAAAGCCGAAATTTGAATTTAGGATTTTCTTGCTCTAGCTATTTCAGCTACTCCAGGGGGGTCTTGAGAAAAATGGCTACTGGATCCAGGCCAATAGCCGAAATGAGTGAAACAGGTGTGTGTAAATGCACATAACACCTGTGTGACAGGTGGGGACTGCAGTGAATTGGAGAGCTCAGGACTTATCCAAAAGGGCAGGTGCTATTCAGTCCCAGCCAAATGTTCCCCTTGGGAAAGCAGGCCCTGTGTTGCTAGAACCCCAGTTTTCAAGAAAAACTGGAATTCTGTTTGTTTTTTTTGAAATATCAAATCTTTTTATTTTTAAGTACTGGCCCCAATACATAAAAACACCATGGGAGCCAAATAAAACACATCTAATGGCTGGGAGGTTCCCATGAGTCACTGATCTATACTATTATTCCTCCCAAGATGTAAATATTTCTAACACACTAGCATGATAGCACCTCAGAGTGTTTATTTTAATTTTTTTAAGATTTATTATTTATTTATTTAATTTATTTTTGGCTGTGTCGGGTCTTATTTGCTTGCACGTGGGCTCTGTTGAGGTGTGCGAGCTCAGTAGTTGTGGCACGTGGGCTTAGTTTGCCCCACGGCATGTGGGATCTTAGTTCCCTGACCAGGGATCGAACCCACGTCCCCTCCATTGTAAGGCGGATTCTCTACCCCTGGACCACCAGGGAAGTCCCACCTCAGAGTGTTTAAATATGTAGTAATAATATTTGTGAAGCCAAACGTGGTTTCATGACTTTCACTATAATCTCGTGCGGCAGATGGGGAAATGATTGTTACATTCCTATTGACCTTGAAGCAGCTGAGGATAAAGAGAATTAGCAAACCTGTCCTAGGACACTCGTGATGGAAGAAGGACTCATATCCTCCAGCCTAATGCAGTCTCCGTTATATTATGTAACTTTCTTCAACAACTGGTAAAATTTTCAACTATGCAAGAAGCTTAAATTCTAGAGATCTGCTATTCAACGTTGTGCCTGCATTTAACAATACTGTCTTGTGCACTTGAAATTATGTTGGGCGGGTAGATCTCATGTTAAGGTTCTTAACACAAACACACACACACACAAAGAAAGAATTAAACTAACCAGGTATCTAGAGCAAAAGAGACAAAAGTCAGTGGTGTATCATAGGCTGGCATTCGAGGAAATTAGAGAAATAGAAATGCAGACAGAAATGATTAAGGATCAGAGCTAAGCTGGGAGGTCAAGTCTTGGCTAATCTTTTTTTTTTTTTTTGCGGTACGCGGGCCTCTCGCTGTTGTGGCCTCTCCCATTGCGGAGCACAGGCTCCAGATGCGCAGGCTCAGCGGCCATGGCTCACGGGCCCAGCCGCTCCGCGGCATGTGGGATCTTCCCGGACCGGGGCATGAGCCCGCGTCCCCTGCATCGGCAGGCGGACCCTCAACCACTGCGCCACCAGGGAAGCCGTTGGCTAATCTTAGACCTCCTAGAAAGGTAGAAAGGTGTGGGATGTGGAACACCCACACACTAGCCCAGAGCCCTTCCAAAGTGGGCATCAGTTCAGGGGTCTGATGGAATCTCCTTGCTTACAAAGACACTGGCGTTCAAAGAAGCCTTAAAATTTTCTAATGATGCATTCGTTCAATACACAGTTACCAAGGACCTACTGTGTTCCAAGTGGCCTGTGACTTTTCTTCTTTCTCTACTCCTCCCCTCCCACACTGAAGTGAGATCTAGAAGCTGTAGCCCTGGGACTTGGTAAACTGATGAATGATTGGCTTTATTTGAAAATAGAAACCACTTTTTGTTCTGTTTGTTCTAATCATGGAGATGGTTGTCCCTGGGAGGGAGTGAGGAGATAGGAACTGGGTTCTGAAAACAACTTGCTCTTCTGCTTTGAGAGACTATGGTACCACCGGCAGCTCTCCATTGACTCCTTTAGGCCAAAATGAAATAGATGAGTATCTAAAAATCTGAATAATGTGTGAAGGACAGATAACTCCATTTGTAGTGTTAGTTGGCATACACTCACTTCTCTGCTTTCTGTAAAATATAATCCTGTATGATACTATATGAAGCATTATGATACGATACAATACAGGCTCTGCTGTTTGAAGAGAGTCTGGAGCTCTATAGAAGTGAGGGGTTTAATCAACAAAGTTGTATTAGGTGTCTCCTATTTGCCAGCTACTATAGTAAGCCTTGGGGATACAGAGGAGACAAGACTCCTCTCTGCCCTCGAGTATCCTAGTAGGGATGAGAAACCTGTAAAGCCGACTTTTCAACACCATAGTGTAAGTGATGAGCAGGACCCCTAGGGGCTCTTGGGAGTGATGGGAGCCTGGTGGAGTCTGGAGGATCAGGGGAGACCCTTGGAAGAGGTAACTCTGGATTTTGGAAATGGTAGTTATCATCATTTGAAGCCTTGCGGGGAAAATGCAACCTGTGGACTGCTTTAAGGTAATGTCAGGCCTGTGGACAGTGACACATGGTGGAAATAGGGCAGGATGCTGGGCTAAGGCAAGGCAAGATGGTGGAAATAAACATGAAGTAGACACAGGCAGAGGAAAGGACCTGGAGCCTGGATGAACAGGGAGCTATGCGGGAGGGTGGCATTCGGGTGTACTCAGGCAATACAGCTAAAGAACAGAAAATAAGAAAAGGACCTGAGGGCAAGGTAAAGGGCTGCCAAGAAACTAGTCAGGGACTAGAGACCACAAAGATACAACAGAATCCCGAACAGCCATCTAAAAATTAGACATTCGACTCCAGTGTCAGCATCTCCAGGACTTGATTCTGAGGAAGCGGTCCCTCCTTGTGTCCTTCCCAGGAGGATAGGACAGGAGCTAATCCTTTGGCTAAGATCACAGGAGACTGGTGGGAACACCTCGCTGGCATAGGCTATCAAGGGCAGGAATTAGAGGAAATTTCCTATTGACAAGTTATCTAACATTTTGTTGAGTGATTCTAGGCTGTGTCATCTCAAATGGTCTCAAGTGACATCAAATGGCTTAACCAATGAAACTTTTTTTTCTAATTTTTTGCCACGTGCCGTGAACTATTCATGAGCCGCGATATCCAAGTTCAGTTTTACCTAAACATTTTTATGCATAAATTAATGTCATCACGACAACCCATG
Source organism: Phocoena phocoena (assembly GCF_963924675.1). Classification (NCBI taxonomy): domain Eukaryota; kingdom Metazoa; phylum Chordata; class Mammalia; order Artiodactyla; family Phocoenidae; genus Phocoena; species Phocoena phocoena. Next base: position 70,000,004 of record NC_089235.1, on the reverse strand, counting down.
TCATTATGAAAGGTGGTCTCCTGGGCTGAAGGTGGCTTGGCTTTTTTCCAGTTATGACATATACTTTCAAACGCAAAGCAAGCTAGTATTTCCTCTCCATTCTCACTGCAGAGGAAAGTCATAGGAAATATACAGAGCAGATATTAAGTGCTGCGCTCTGTTCTCCACACAAATTGTAATTTTTTCCCGATATTCTTGGACATCTTTCTCTGTGTTGGTTGTTGGAAGTCGTTACATTGGGAAGTTATCAAAGCAGCTCCCGGTAGGTGGAAAGCCCCTCTTAGAAAACAATAATTTAAATAAATAACTTTAATAACCACCTGCAAGGCTGGTGTAATTTTATCTATGTTACAAATGAGGAAAGAGAAGCTCAGACAGGTTAGGAGAAACAGTACATCATGGTAAAGCCACTATCTGATTAAATCTCAGCTCTGCTCTCACCAACTGTACAACTGTGGGTACTCTTAGCTTTTGTTTTCTTTCCTCATGTGCACAATCCCCCTTCCTCTCTCCATAAACACGCTGTTGTTTCTCTAGTATACTGCACTTTAATAAATGGAGCCACCAATCACCCAATTGATCAAGTCTGATTCTTGGGCATTATTTTTGCCTCTTCTCTGCAGCTTCCTCATTCCTCATACCTAATCCATCAAGTCCTGCTGCTTATGCGCTGGATACTTTCCAAACCTGTCTGCTTCTCTCTACCCCCAGTACTTCCATCCGTGGTTCATCTTCTCACTTCTGGTCTCCCTTCATCTTCCTCTGCCCACCCCGATTCAAAAGCATTCTCTACTTGCCGCCAGAGAGTACTTTCTTTTATTTATTTATTTTCCAGACTTCTATTTTTTATTTTATGTTTTCGCGGTAAGGCATTTTATTTTATTATTTTATTTTATTTTATTTTATTTTATTTTTTGCGGTACACGGGCCTCTCACTGTCGTGGCCTCTCCCGTTGCGGAGCACAGGCTCCGGACACGCAGCCTCAGCGGCCATGGCTCACGGGCCCAGCCGCTCCGCGGCATGTGGGATCTTCCCAGACCGGGGCACGAACCCGCGTCCCCTGCATCGGCAGGCGGACTCTCAACCACTGTGCCACCAGGGAAGCCCAGGCATTTTATTTTAAATATAGCAGTGTGTACATGTCAATCCCCAACTCCCAATCTATCCAGAGGGTACTTTTAAAGCCCCAAATCTAATTCTATAACTACTCACTTTACAATCTTTTTATGGTTCTCTGCAGCCCTGAAGATAAAATCCCAAATTCTTCATGTGCTTAACAAAACCTTGTATCTACCTCTCCAGGCCTATCTCCTGCCACGTCCCCTCTTTTCCATGCTTCGGTCATTCAGGACTTTTCTTCAGTACCTCCAGGTGTGTGGGTCACACACTCTTTCTTATCACATAACCTGCACACTTTCCTTTTTCTTCCCTCTCCCTGGAAGGCTCTGCTCCTCCCTTTTCCCCTTTTCCTTGGCCTGGCTAACTTCTACTCATCCCTTGGGTTCTTCCTGACTGTTGACCTGGCTCAGGGACCTTTATTATATGATCCCACGAAACTCTGAATTTCTCCTTCCTGATACTCACCACACTTGTCATTTCTTCTTCAGTGTGTGTCTTCTCAAATGGATTACAAGTTCCAGGCTCAGTGCTATAGGTTTAGTGCTTACCACATAATAGTTGCTCAGTAAACATTTACTGAATGAATGCATATGTAAATGGGGACCTTGCAAAATTAGGTAGGTAAAAGAGTTATATAGATCCTAGAACATAGTAAACATTTCATCAAAAGTAGCTCTTATACAGTATACTTTGATCTCAAAGTTAATAAAGCAGAATGGAGAATGGAACCTTGGTCTCCCTGGTTAAGAAAAACACGTCCTTTCCACTGTATCACTTTATTTGCAGTTCTAACTTAAAGGTCAATTCTTGTTTTAGTTTTTCAAACTGAGTAGAGTGTAATCCTCTTCTTTTTTTTTTTTTTTTTAATTTTTATTTATTTATTTATTTATTTATTTATTTGCGGTACGCGGGCCTTCTCACTGCTGTGGCCTCTCCCGTTGCGGAGCACAGGCTCCGGACGCGCAGGCTCAGCGGCCATAGCTCACGGGCCCAGCCACTCCGCAGTACGTGGGATCTTCCCGGACCGGGGCACGAACCCGTGTCCCCTGCATCGGCAGGCGGACTCTCAATCACTGCGCCACCAGGGAAGCCCTAATCCTCTTCTTGTTGAAGGCTTTCCATGAATTAGACTTGCTTATTGAGGGAAAGAAATGATCTACCTTTAAATAAAATTCAGTAAATTTTTTGGCCCAGGTCAAGTTGACCAGACTCCTTAGCAGGCACGAGAAATTGCCATATTGGCCAAAACTGTGGAAGATACAAGTGAGGACTATTGGCCCTAAGAGGAGTTGAATCCGTGGGGTTAGGGTCAAGTTGAACAGACAACGAGGGGGTGATACAATCTCTGAAGCAGACACAAGTGTAATTTACACATAGCTGGATGTGTCTGGCTCCCATCCCTTCTTCTCTGACCTGGCTTACTATTGCTTAATCGTTCCACAAAGTCTGGTTTCCCTCACACTTGACAAATGTGAAACCTGCAGGCAAACAATGGATCAGTTAACCCAAACTCCACCAGTACTGTAAGGCTTGTGTTGTGTATTAAGAATGTAAGACATCTGAAAGAAGAACAACAGGAAAACAATGGCTTACATTTATGCAGCACTTTATAAATATCCTTTATATTTATAAACATATAAATATCCTGCAATCCTTACAAAAGCCCAGCAAATTACGACTGTATAGTCTAAGAGCACTTAGTGGGTATTCCTGTATGCCACACAGAGCGGTGGGGTTTGTTTAGTCCAGGAGGAGATAATGGAATAAATTTGTCATTGGAGAAAAAACATCTAAAAAGGAGTCTGAAGGTCTGGCTTCTAGGGCTGCTTTAAATTTCTTTCAGCTGGGCAGTTCTCAAAGATCATTTCACTTTTCTGAACTTAATTTCCTTATCTAAAGTAAGGATTGTAATAACTTCCCTGACTGCCTAATAGGGTTATTTTGAAATTTAGTAAGTTAATAAATAGAAAACATTTTATAACTGTAAGGTAATATTCAAAAATAAAGTATTATTTCTGCTATTATGAATGTTATAGAGGATATATAATATAATGACAATTGTTATTTAATATCAATGACAAGAAATGATAATAAAATAATCATTGGTGTTGACTAATATTAATCATTAATTATTATACATGAGAGAGAGAGAAAGCAGAGGCTGGGTTACTCCTCCTTCCTTTCCTCCCTCCCTCCCACCCGCCCGCCCTTCTTTCCTTCCTTCCTTCCTTCCTTCCCTCCCTCCCTCCCTCCCTCCCTGCCTTCCTTCCTTCCTTCCCTCCCTCCCTCCCTCCCTCCCTCCCTCCCTCCCTCCCTCCCTCCCTCCGAATTTCCTTCTTTCATTTTCAAACCACATTCACATTAATTTGATCCTGGCAATGGCCTCAGGAGAGAGAAATAGTAGTTGCTCTTATCCTCACTTTTTTGGAGACACAGATTTGAGTGATTTGCCCCAGATCACAGAAAGTGGCCATGGCTGAATTGGAACAAGCATATAAATCTCTGACTCCTGGTCCAGGGCCCTTCCCAGTAATCGCACTACTTCTTAAAGTTACAGGTCACTGGCAGTAAGGTTCTAAAAGGAGTGCTCACTGGGGAAACTGAGGATACCAAAAAAGATCTGGATCCCTGTGCGTTTGCATTTAAGGGCGTGATGTGTCCCTGGAACACGGGATCACCCGGAAAAGTTTGACATCCTCACACCTTGAGACATGCTGGAGCTGAGAAAGGCTTAGGGAACTCCAGATTCCCCCAGACCACCTCAGCATTACCTGAGGAATGTGTTCTTAGGGTGTGATGGAGGGCAGAAAGATCAGGGCCTGCTCCAGACACTTCACATGCATGATATCATTTAATCTTCCTAGCAATTATGCAATACTGGTGCTTAACTATCCCCGCTTTTTAGATTTGAGAATTATGGCAAAAGAGATTAAATGATTTGTCACAAGGCATTCAATTAGCTCTTGATGGGGCTGGGATGTGCCTGCAGAAAGTCTGGGGTCAGGGTTAATAAGAGTAACCAGTGAGCTCGTCTACCTCATATGTACGTACACACGTATGCATGTATGTTTGAGTTCTCTGGTATGTTTGAAGTAAGTGAATTTACTGTATTTATAATGTCACTTTAAAGTCAGTCCTGTTATTTTCTGTTTTAAAGCCCTAGCTTGGGGAATTTTTAATCTCTCACGTTAATTTCTCAGTAATGATTCCCATTTCACAGCAGAGGTAACTTCTTATTTATCTTCATAACCCTTTCAGATTCCCCAGCACCGTGCCTGCTCCATAGTATATGTGCATGAAATATTTGCTGAATGAATTCATGACACTTTTTTCCTGCTGTCATTTTTGCAGTCTTTTGAAAATGTGGATGGATATATCTCTTAGAAACCTTCTTTGCTTGTTGAAAGGTTGATGAGAAGGAAACTCGTCTCCCTTGGAAGAGTTATTTTATTGATCTCTGAAATGATGGTTGTATTAGTATTACTCCCTGCACCTGGGTATTTGGGAACATGGCAGAGGAATTATTAATGTCTTCTGAAGAGTCAATAATGTTTGATCGGCTCAAATTTCTGGGTCTCAATTTATTTTCCCATCTGTAAAATAAGAAAGATTAGATAGCATTTAACTTATCAGCATTAAGATTTCATGATCTTATTCAGATCATTTAGATATTTCCAAACACCCTGATATTTGGCATTACAATCTCAGCTATCTGGATATCAAATTGGCTTTTCTAACTTTTATATACATTCCTAATGAAGTTGCCAAGTGTGGCTTCTGCCTGGATGCTCTTCCTTAGGAAACTGTCATCCTTCAAGAGCTAGATTTGACATCACCTGCCTTGAAAGGAGATGCCTCTCCCAATCCTCTCTCATCATCCCTCCCAATATCTCCCTGAATTTTCCAGGGTGAGTAGCTTCCTTATCACCTCAGGTTCCATTGCACCCTGAATGTGTCTCTGTTATTGGACATACATTTTTGGTTTGTAATTGTTTATTTAAACTTTCTTTCATTCAGTCTGTGATTACCTGGAAAAGGGTATATTTCCTCCTCTTGAGGTTGCTGAACTTACCCCATTTGTTTCCTAATAAAGAAGCCTGGCTTTGGAATCAGGGTGACGGTGGCCTCTTAGAATGAGTTTGGGAGTGTTCCTCCCTCTGCTATATTTTGGAAGAGTTTGAGAAGGATGGGTGTTAGCTGTTCTGTAAATGTTTGATAGAATTCACCTGTGAAGCCATCCGGTCCTGGGCTTTTGTTTGTTGGAAAATTTTTAATCACAGTTTCAATTCCAGTGCTTGTGATTGGTCTGTTCATATTTTCTATTTCTTCCTGGTTCAGTCTCAGAAGGTTGTACTTTTCTAAGAATTTGTCCATTTCCTCCAGGTTGTCCATTTTATTGGCATAGAGTTGCTTGTAGTAATCTCTCATGATCCTTTGTATTTCTGCAGTGTCAGTTGTTACTTCTCCTTTTTCATTTCTAATTCTGTTGATTTGAGTCTTCTCCTTTTTTTTCTTGATTTGTGACCACCGAGAGGGGTGGGATAGGGAGGGTGGGAGGGAGGTGCAAGAGGGAGGGGATATGGGGATATATGTATGCATGTAGCTGATTCACTTTGTTATACAGCAGAAACTAACGCAACCGTATAAAGCGATTATACTCCAATAAAGATGTTTAAAAATTTTTTTCAAAATAGAATACAGAAAAAAAAAAAAAGAAGAAGCCTGCATGGAATAAAGCAGAGTCGAGAGAGGGAAAGAAGTGTGTATTGACATCATCATTTTGAGTGCCTGAATCCAGCAGTCCCTGAAGCTAGGTATTTCTGGACTTTTTGTTCGGTTGATTGGGTGAAAACATGCCTCTCCCTTTTCTTCATTCTGGATTCAGTTGGACTCTTGTCACTTGCAACTGAAAGATTCATAGTTTTGGACCTCGGGGGTCTTGTTTACTGGTAGAGAAAAAAATGTAATTGAACCATTACATGAGTTCTAGGAAGGAGTTCATTCAGCGCACAGGGTGCTGCTACAAGAGCTCAGCAGGGGTGCTCCTAACCTACCCAGCCTTGGTACCCAAGATCAGCAGCATCAACAAGCGTCACCTGGGAGTTTGCTAGAACTGCAGCCCCCACCTCAGCCCTACTGATGGGAACCTGCATATTAACAAGTTCCCCAGGTGATTTATGTTTACATTGAAGTTTGAGAAGAGCTGCTATAAAGGACAAGGGGCGGTATGTACTAGGGATATTAGCCCATAAAGGGTGACACCTGAGTTGAATTTTGAGTGATGATTATTAGTACCCACTCCAGGAAGAACTGTGGGAAACAGGAGGCGGGGACATGAGCTTCCAGGCAGACAGAGCAGTCGTAAGAGAAACCAGAGTGGTGACAACTGGGAACATAAGGTAAGTAGGGAATGGTGGGAAAGGAGGCTGAAGAAGCGGATCAGATATGGTTTGTAGTGAGTCACAGGAGACCCTTTACAATAGCAGCGCATTATTTTGAGGGGTCTTCGGGGCAAGCTGGTGACTTTAGTGACTGGAAATCCATGGTGAAGGGAGGAGTTTACTATATGGCTCTCTTAACAGCCATTACTCTGAGGAATGATTCACTTCCTGGATTTACCATCACTATAGTTAGAAAGCCTTACAAATTACCATTGATCTTCCAAACACATGCTGCCCATATTACATCCTCAATAGTCAAAGTTCTTCTTTTCCACATTGCTGGGCTTTGCCTTTTAATGGCTAGTCTTGAATTGATTCAAGACAGGGGATTAATGGCAAACCTTACACCTTCCCCGGAAGACTACTTCTGATTGTGTTCTGCTATTCACCAGTCAGTTACTGCGATCCCTGAGTCATTCCTACCAGCTCCCAAAGATATGGTTTGGCAGAAATGTCTCTTCTTATGTTCCTTTGTGCACATCTCTTGAAGTCTGTGGCAAGATGGGAGAAGATGGAAATTAGAATAAAACTGTGGATAAAAAAGTGAAGCAAGATGAGATTACATTAAATTTATGACATGACAGGGCAGGCTCATTTTGCTTCGTGAATAATGGTTAATCACTGTTTGAATCAGAAACTATTTACTAGCTGGTTCTCATAAATCAGGGTTGGGGAGTAGAAATATTTATCATGTGACTTTCATATAGCCAAATATTTTAATAAGATGGAAGATTCTTAGACACAAATGTTTTAAATGACAGCAGATCTCAAGGCACTAAGAGAGGAACCTAAAGATTTTTGAAGCCAAGCACTGCCCTTTAAAAACGGAACTTTAACAATGTCTGTGCTCTCTCCCCAACCTGGTTCCTCCTGCCTCCTCTGCCCTCGGCAGTTGAGATGTGGCCAGATTTATGGTACCTGGGTCATTTTCTTGACTACTTTTTCCATTTTGTACAAGCTATTAAATGTAATTTATGAGAGTGAGGAATACAGTCTAAATGTGAACACTTTTACAACTATTGGGGTGGGTCAAATGAAGGAGGCTGCTTGATGTAGAGGAATAAGCACTGGCTGGTGAACCTAGAGTAATCAGATTTAATTTCAGTCCCTAAATTTGCTGTGTGACCTTGACCAAGTCACTGCTCATCTCTGGTCTTCATCCATAAAATAAAGGGCTTGGGCTATCTTGCTCACACTCTTCCCCTGCCCAGATTAGTTCATCTCAAGGACATGACTTGGTGCCCATCACCCGTGTACGTAAAAAATATGTACAACTTTTTTGAGAGGAAAAGATTGGCAGTAAAAGAGAAGAGTGATCCTGGGTTCTTACTGGAAGGGCAAGGCGGAGTTGGGATCAATTTCTTAAAAGGTGGGCTATATCAAATATATTCAAATGCTAATGGGAGGGACTTCCCTTGTGGCGCAGTGGTTAAGAATCTGCCTGCCAATGCAGGGGACACGGGTTGATCCCTGGTCCAGGAAGATCCCACATGCCGTGGAGCAACAAAGGCCGTGCACCACAACTCCTGAGCCTGCATTCTAGGGCCTGCGAGCCACAACTACTGAGCCCGCAAGCCACAACTACTGAAGCCCGCGTGCCTAGAGCCTGTGCTCCACAACAAGAGAGGCCACCGCAACGAGAAGCCCGCACACCACAACAAAGAGTAGCCCCCGCCCACTGCAACTAGAGAAAGCCCGTGCGCAGCAACAGACCCAGCACAGTCAAAAATAAATAAGATAAAATAAAAAAAATTATTTAAAAAATGCTAATGGGAAAGGATCTGGCAGAAGGAGATTTTATGTAGGGAGAAAATAGATTGTTGTTAGCTTAAGAGCTTCTGAGCAGGAGGGAGGAGATGGGATCCAAAGTGTAAGAGGAGGGAGTGATGTTGTATGAAAGAGTTGTCTATCACGGTGGGAGGAGGCTTGGAGAGGACGACTTAGATGGCTTTCATGAATTTGTAGCAGAGAAACTGAGCGTGTTCTGATGGCTTTTGTTTTCTCTGAGAAACCAGATGCCAGGTTATCTGCCAATAGTGCACTGGGACTGAGGGTGGAGTATGACGTTCTGAAGAAATGAGAAGTTTTGAAATTAATTGTGGAAAGGTGGAGAAAGTGTTAGCAAGAGAAACATATAAATATTTTCAAGGTCCAGTTGGGGTGATGATCATTAATGTAGAGTTGTGGCTTGTTCCAGGATACTTACTGTTCTTGATAATTTTAGTTTGCTCCTTAAAAATCACCCCTACCCCTCCAGAGGCTGACCTCTGGGGCTACATTTACCATCTCTTTTGCCCTTTGGGAAGTTTCATTGATGGAAAACCCCAGCAGAAAGTCAGCAAGGAGGAGAAGAAGGTTGTGGTGTTTATTCCATGGACTCCTTCATTGTAGAGGTTGCCAGAGTTTCAACCGCATCTCTCAACTGAAGGTCATGGATCCTGCCCGGTAGCCTTGTCTCTGGGATTGGGTAGGGACTCCTCCTTTATCCCCTCTCAGGCCTTGGAGAGATCAGTTCACCTTGGCTGTCCCTGGTTATCCTGGTATTACAAGATCCTTTGTGGGTTTCCCAATACACTGCTCGCAGCTTTGTGAGCAGAACCTGTATTAGCTTTTTTCTGAAACACCAATTTGAGTTTGCTATATGTTTCTTGCTGGGATCTTGATTGAAATATCCTATTAAATCTTTCTCTCCAGCAATGCTCAACTGCCCATATATAGAGAAAAACGTTCAAGGATAGGGTTTTTGTAGTTAAGTATAGAAAAGGGACAGATGAGGAGGGAGGGACAGAAGAAAATGGAATATTTTTGTCCAAGAGTCATTGAAACGATAGGTCATGTGAACTGCTTAGGGCAGGAGGTGAACTGCTCCTGGTTTAGGGCACTGAGATCAATTTACAGTAAGTTTCAATGTTGAAAAATAGGAGGAATATGAAGAGGTGACTAAGAAGATGGAGGAGAAGTTGTGATCAGAGAGCGGAGAGGCCGAACCAGAAACTTCAGAGGCAGAACAATGTCAGGTGATGATAACCTGAGAGTCGGATGATGGTTACTAACGTGGGAGTTAGTAGAAGTGGGTAAAGCAGAATTTGAGAAGGAAGTTCATGTTGTTGAGAAGCCAAGTTACAGGATAACTCCTCTGTGTAATCACTGAAGTCACAAATGACAATGTAGGTATTGAGTTTGAGGGAAACACTCTGAGTCAGAAGCCAGATTCTGTTTTACTTTTTTTTTTTTTTTTTTTGCGGTACACGGGCCTCTCACTGTTGTGGCCTCTCCCGTTGCAGAGCACAGGCTCCGGACGCGCAGGCTCAGTGGCCATGGCTCACGGGCCCAGCCGCTCCGCGGCATGTGCGATCTTCCCGGACCGGGGCACAAACCCGTGTCCCCTGCATCAGCAGGCAGACTTTCAACCACTGCGCCACCAGGGAAGCCCCTATCAGAAGGTTTTTGCTCAGCTTATATGAAAGAGTGACACATGTTAAAAATACTTTGTAAACTGTGCCCTGCAGCCCAGTAGACTGGGTCAGCTGGCTCACCACAGGCTTGACTCTTCTTCTATCGTTATCAACTGTCCATGCCTTAGATTTGCCAAATGAAGACAATTCTGTACTTTGCATGGTGGTTGGTTGAGCAGATGAGATAAAGGATGTAAAGGGATTATAACGCTGCCTGGCATGAGATGTTCACTCAGCATGTGTTGCCCATTGTTCTGATCCTTCTCTTTCTCCTCCACTTCCTGCGCCCCAGTAAATATGATCACTGTCCGTATTGGAATGAGTTGTGTATTGATGCACATATATATCCATGGAATGTTTAAGCTTCATGGGACTTTAGAAATACTGTAATAATTTCTCTCATTTTACAGCGAGAGGAACTAAAAATTAACTTGCCTAAGGCCACAGAGCTGGTCTATGGCTAAGCCTAGCCTAGACACTGAGGTTATGAATTATTACATGTATTTTCAACCATATATATAGATGAAAATTCAATGGGAAAGTTAGATTTTGGAATATACACAGTAAACGAGGCTTCTGTTCATGACTGATTGCCAATGCAAATGACATGTACTGTAATGGTTACATGTCCCTATTGAAACTGGAACATAGGCCACCAGGCTTAGAAAAGGCCATGTGTCAACAATTTCCTATTTTTCTCCATTCTAAGATAAAGTCTTTCAAATTATATATCACCCTGGAAAGGCCATCTATCTAAACTTGCTTTGGTTTGGGAAAGAGATTTTCAGGTCACATGTATTACTCCTATTCCACTTGGACTTTATTTTTTCCTCTCCTCTTGAGATCTGAAACTCAATGATCTTTGTCACAATTCGTGATCTCAAGAAAGTTTAAAAAATACAATATAACTAAGGAGCAAAACCTCTGAATGAAGGATTTCTATATCCGTAGCTCTGAGAAGCACACACAAGAGAAAGCTGGGTAATCTTCAGTAGATGTGGGGACAGAGAGGATTTCTATTTGTGCCCTTCTAGGGGGGATTTCTTTAGGAACTGCAGCTGTCATGCCCTGAGAAGTGCTCATTCCCTGGCCCACCATAAAAAGGTGGTCCATGATAGCCCGTTATGAACTGCAGGCCCACTCTTGCAGCCCCAGATAATTGGATCAGTGATAGACGCTTGCTCTGGGATGGACTTCCATGTTTTCTCCCTTGGGAATTACAGTCCCTTAAGAGTCAAAATGTCAGTCAGTCCCTGCTGGTCACTTGACATAAAGTGCTGAGGGACAGCCATCTTCTTCTTTGACCAAGATGCAGAAAAAGATGCTCAGCAAAAGGAGGAGAAGCATGTTATGTGTTAAATCACTGCAATTCTGAGGTCATTACTGCAATTCATATTTTCTCACTAATGCAGATAGAAGGAAAATGTACCGTTAAGTAAACTGAGGATATTTATATCTTATAACCCAATAATTCCATTTCTAGATATATACTCAAGGGAAAACCTTATATATTTGTAAAAAGAATAGGAATGTGATAAAAAAGAAAAAATTCAATGTTCATCAATGGAAGAATGAATACATAAATTGTGATACAAATGGATCACAATGCAGCAGATAAAATAAATGAAATAGAGGTATATCTGTCACCATGGATAAAGATCAGAAATATTTATATTGAGTAAAACAAGTTATAGAGAGGTACACCTAAAATTTAACTTTATTTTAAAATACAAGGAACAAATATAGCATAATGATAAACTTGATAAAAATTGAGTGATGAGTCCCTGGTGTCATCTGAAATATTTTATACCTTATAAAATAAACAAGATTCTTTTTCGATTCCACATATAAGTGATATCAGGTAGTATTTGTCTTTCTCTAACTGACTTATTTCACTTAGCATAACGCCCTCCAAGTCCATCCATGTTGCTGCAAATGGCATACGTTCATTCTTTTTATGGCTGAGTAGTATTCCATTGTGTGTGTGCGTGTGTGTGTGTGTGTGTGTGTGTGTATATATATGCCACATCTTCTTTATCCATTTATCTGTTGATGGACGTTTAGGTTGCTTCCATATCTTGGCAATTGTAAATAATGTTGCTCTGAACATTGAGGCGTGTGTAAATACAACGAACTGATGAATACAGAAAAAGAAGCAGACTCACAGATATAGAGAACAAACTAGTGGTTACCAGTTGGGGGGGAGGGGCAAAATAAGAGTGGGAGAGTAGGAGGTACAAACTATTGGGCGTAAGATATGTTACAGAGATGCATTGTACAACATGGGGAATATAGCCAATATTTTGTAATAACTGTAAATGGAGTGTAACCGTTAAAAATCGTATAAAAAATGGTTAAAAAATTGATAATACCACCTTTTCTATCCTGAAATAGAATTCATAGGAGATATATCTGTAATATTTACTTAATTATTTAAGTATATTAAATATATATTAAAATGCTTAAATAAGTGTAAAATATAGTTATATAAATCAGTGTAATGCCCTATCGATAGCATAAAGAAGTAAAAACAACTTTAGTTAAAAAAAAATAAGGAAGATAAAGCCATCTTGCCCATACATTCAGTACTTTAGGACACCATGTTGAGTTTGGGTCAATTCTTATCCAGTCTGTTTCTTTTTATTTAGTTTAAATTTTTTTTCACTCTCTTTAGTCATAGTTCTAAACAGTTTTCAGTAGCAGAGAGATTGGCTACTGAAAGTCCTGACTTTGAGTCAGAGAGGCTCAGGTTCAACTAATAGTTTTTCACTGAAAATTTCCTTACCCTCTCAGAGTTTTTTTTTTTTTTTTTTTAATTAATTAATTAATTTTATTTTTGGCTGTGTTGGGTCTTCATTTCTGTGCGAGGGCTTTTTCTAGTTGCGGCGAGCGGGGGCCACTCTTCATCGTGGTGCGCAGGCCTCTCACTGTCGCAGCCTCTCTTGTTGCGGAGCACAGGCTGCAGACACGCGGGCTCAGTAGTCGTGGCGCACGGGCTTGGTTGCTCTGCGGCATGTGGGATCTTCCCAGACCAGGGCCCGAACCCGTGTCCCTGCATTAGCAGGCAGACTCCCAACCACTGTGTCACCAGGGAAGCCCCTTGATATGCATATTTTGTGCAAGTAGTCTTTTCCACAGTTAATGTCTGTACAAAATAATTACTAAAATTAGAATTAATGGGTCAAATGACAATCTTCTGATACATATTTTTCAAATTGCTCTATGATAGTGGTGAGCATCTTACAGGCTGTGTGACACTAAGTAAATTATAAGTAAATATCTCCAGCCCTCAGGCATTATTTTTCTTCATCTTAAAGTGAGGTTTAAAATAGTAGCTATATCAGAGGGTTAATGATACAGTATATGCAAAGTACTTATGACAGCTCCTTAGATATTGTTAGTACTCAATAAATATTATTTGTTTTACTACTACCTTACTCTGAATAGCAGTATGCATCTGTTACCCCACCTCTTAGCTAATTTAATAGAAAAAAATTAATCTCCTGTTTTAACTTGTATTACTTGTACTTACCTGATTACAACACAATTAAAATTTTTTTTCATTATATTGGTTAATTGAAATTATTTTATATAAATTATTGTGAACTTTTTATGGCTAGTCCACTAATGAGGCCTTATTGTTTCTTATTGATTTCTATCTGCTTTTTCTATAGTGAACCTATTAACACTTTGTTAGTAATATTCATATAAATACTTTTCCTTAGCATATAGTTTAGAATTTTTTTTCCTAAAATAGCTTTAAAAATACGTACGGGAAATAGAATTATTAAAAAACCCATTTTGGGGCTTCCCTGGTGGCACAGTGGTTGAGAGTCCGCCTGCCGATGTAGGGGACGCGGGTTCATGTCCCGGTCCGGGAAGATCCCACATGCCAATGAGCGGCTGGGCCCGTGAGCCATGGCCGCTGAGCCTGCGCGTCCGGAGCCTGTGCTCTGCAACGGGAGAGGCCACAACAGCGAGAGGCCTGCGTACCGCAAAACAAACAAACAAAACACATTTCATTTCTCAGGTGCAATTACATTCTACTTTCCAAAGGCTGGGCCAAAGTTTCCAGGACCTTGCTAGACTTCTTCCTTCCCATTCCCTTGTTTCTCAGTAAGTTTCTCCCTTCTGTGATCTTGTCTCTCTCATTCATCGGTACTTCCTTAATGGGCCATGCTGTCATTTTTCTGAAGGAGAATGGAAGACCTTTTATTATTACACCGTGGTTTGAACCTAAGAAGCTCTTCTTGGTTTCTTCTGCTCAGATTTGTTTCACTTCCTCCCCTCGTCCATAAGGATGTGTCTCATTTACAAATGGCTTATAGCACAAAGGTGGCTGACACCCTGGACAGTTGGTATAGGCTCAGTAAGGCTGCTCCAAAGTCCTGTAGAGGTGAGTACCTGAAGTTCAGTGCACACACCTGAGATTTAATTCATGAGGCTTAGTGTAAGATGAGACCAAGTATTGGGATCCTGGTAAGAATATGCCTAGAGATGGAAGTGTGGGAGTGTAGAGGTGGGGCTCTGGAGCTGTGTTCGTTTCCTGTTGCTGCTGTAACAAATAGCCACAAAATTAGTATCTTGAAACAGCACAAATGTATTGTCTTATGGTTCTACTGTAAGGTACACTACAGCAGGGCAAAAGTCTATAATAGGTTTCACATGGCTAAAATCGAAGTGTTGACAGGACTGTGTTCTGTTTGGAGGCTCTAGGGAAGAATCTATTTCCTTGCCCTTTCCAGCTTCCAGATGCTGCATGCATTCTTTGCTTTGTGGTCCTTTCCACCATCCTCAAATCCAGCAGCCAATCATCTTCAAGTGATTTGCTTCCATCTTCTCATCCCTTCTCTGACACGTCCTCTTCTGCCTCCGTCTTCTACCTTTTAAGGACCTTTGTGATTACGCTGGGTTCACCTGGGTAATTCAGGCTAATCTCCCCATCACAAGTTCTTTAACTGAATTAATCTTCAAAGTTTCCTTTTTCCATATAAGGTAACATATCCACAGGTTCTGGGGATTAAAATGTGGCCATCCATGGAGGATCATATCCTGCCTATCACAATCTGCTTTCTGGTGCCCAAAGATGCATGCTATCCTGTATGCAAAATATATTCAACCCATCCCAACATCTTCACAGTATCAACCCGTTCCAGTATCAATTCAAAATCCATATTCCTACCCAAATCTCATTAGTTCAAAAGTCTCAAGTCTTATCATCTGAGAAATCTAAATCTCCTATGAGTGAGAGTCTGGATTTGATCCATTCTGGGGAAAATTTTCTCTTCATCTGTGTACTTGTGAAACTAGAAAACAAGTTATCGGCTCTCAAAAGACTGTGAGAGGTCAGGATAGGATAACAGTCATAGACATTCCTGTTCAAAAGGGGACAAAAGAAAGGAGTCACCAGTGCTAAGCAGTGTCAGGACCCCCTCCATGGCTTCAAGGCTTAGGAATAATATTCTGTGGCTTATGGCTCTGCCCTCTGGGCTCACAGCTCCACCCTTGGAGTCATTCTTCCTTTTCCGGGAAAGTATCATGTGTTTGTTGCTGAGTAAAGCCTGTTTCCTTCCTGTAGCACTTTGGGAGTCTGATAGCCTTCTTTTATTTTCCAATTTTTCACACCTTTCTGCCACCTGTGCTAAGAGTGTTTCCTAATAGAGTAGGTGGAATATACATTCCCATCCCATTGACTGGTCTAAGCCATGTAGCTTGCTTTGACCAATGGAGTATGGGTAAATAGGATGTAAGTAGGGGCTTTAAATATATTTGTGTGGTTTGGCTTGAACTCTTGTATGTCTATTGCCTACTGTGAGAAGAACAAGCTCCAGGTAACGTATAGTTCAAGGAGAATGAGGAGATGCATGAAAGAGATTGAACCAAACTCGGAGCCTGGATTGGCTCAGCCACTTGCAGCTGAACCTAGAAGAGCCGGCTTACATATCCACGAGTGAGAAATCAAGCCTGCCAAGAAATGTGAAAAATCTGAGATTTAACCAAATGCAAACTAACAAGGTAACCAGCCACAGTTTCATGAATGCTGACAGAAGAGAAGAGATTCCTGGGTCAGAGACAAAAGACTTTATCCTTCACAGTAATGGCAATAATTAGAGTATCAGCATTTTCCCATGTCAGTTCCATACATCCCAGTTCCCATAGGGTGACACATAAAGGGCCAGGTGACACCTACATATGCAGTGGGTGGTGTTACATGAGAAAATCCCTGAGCTTGAGGAACTTGAACTTTATATTAGGCAGTAAGTGTGTCTTTTTGCTCTGAGAACAGATATTATCTTTCTTATTCTGGACAGTAAGCATGCTTAATCTTTGGTCCTGAGGAACATATTTTCTCCGTATCCAAGTCTGTTCACTATAGAAACAGCCTTGGAAAGAAAGTCTGGAAAAAAAAAACAGTCACTACGTTTGCTTGCAAGACAAGCAGAAACACAAAAGAAAAGATCCTTGGTGAATTGTCTCTCAACGGGTCTGGATGTTGTCTGTCACTCTGTTCTAGATCTATTTATTATTCAGCATTATTGTATGAGTGGCTGACATATACCATGACACCATGGTTTTTACTTGAAGCGCTGACTCTGAGGTGGGGGAAAATCCATGTGCTTTGAACAAAATTCTGATGTTCACTGAACATGGACTGTATTACACAAGAAGTCAGTTCAATAAATTTCCAACATACATGGTTGTACCTCAGTACTACTCAACACCACGGTATTTTATCCATAGTTTTCAGCTTATGTAGATATGCTAAAGTAGTGTTAACTCATTGAAAGGAATGATGAGAGGATTTAATTCTCTAACAAAATTAGTCACTCTGTTAATACTTTGTTCCAGACACTTTTTGTGCCTTATTTTTAACCCTCCCCATAACACTCTGGTAGATATCATTCTCTTCATGCCATAGATGGGAAAATGGAGACTCAGAGGGAATTGCCCAAGATCTTTGTATAAGGAGCCAGATTAGGGTAGAAATCATTCCTGATTCTAAAGCTGTGTTCTTTCCACTAGAGCACATTTCTATTCTCAACACAGATCAGGAAGATTTTATTTCTCTCTAAGCTACCCAAGCTCAATTTAAGAATCCTATCTAGCACAGGGCATAATCAAATCCAAAGCTAAAATCTTCTGATTCTTAAATCTGACAGTTTTATTGTATTACCGTGGATATAACATGTGCACGAGGATGAAGTTTAACTTGTATAATTTACTTCATAATAAGCATTAAAGAGTTAAAAAATAGAAATTATATCTTCTGCAACCAAAACTAGTGCTAATCCTTCCAGCTGGAAATGGGAAAAATCATGCTGTTCCTTTTCATTATTGCTCATCCCAGTGCAAAAGAGGAAAGAAAGAAGGAAGTAAGATATAGTATGTTCCTGCAAAACAGAAAGAGGAATTTGGGAAGGCAATTTATTTATCAATTTCCCCAAGCATGTGGGAGAAATAAAGCTTCCTAAGGGTCAGTTGGTGAGGGCTACGATTAGGTGATTTTGGGTAGGAATTAAGGATAATGATCTTGATACAAGTCAGTGATAATCCTCCCTAAACTCCTCTGAGATAAATCAGGTCTATGATGCAGAGACCGATCAGCAGAAACCAACGGGAAGAAAATGTATCTGGTAGAACTTGTACTCCTACCTAATTAATATTCACATGAGCTCTCTGTTAGTGATACAATATAAGGATGTCTCATATATAGCCTGTAGTATAAACGGGTATGTTTAGGTTAAATACAGTAAATGACACATTTCTCATTTTAGAGTGAAGACTTATTCATGCATAATACAATCTTTTGTTGGCTTTGCAAATCACAGCTTAAAGATTTCCTCTGGGTATTGAAACAATATCATCCTCACCCCTATCACCATCACTTTTATCATCCTTTTATGTAATCAAAGTTTGCCAGGAACTGTGAAAAATGCTTTTCTTATATTGTTTCACTCTCTCTGTATCAGGAGGGCTATGATTGTCCTTATTTATCAACTGGGATGGATAAACTAAGTACATTTCTAAGGTCACACAGGTAGCAAATGCTAGAATCAGGATTCCAAACTTCATTGGGCCTAACTCTAGGGCCACTGTTTGTCTACAGAGCAGACATATGGCAACTTACTTATCTAGCCTTGATACTACCAGTGACTGAATATTTTGGTGAAATGGGCCATAGCCTCTGCTTTTATCACCACTCCAGTTCCACACTGTCATCTCCTTGTTCTTTAAACACATCAGACTTGACTCGTGCCATAGGGGCTTTGCACTTATCCTCCCTTATTCGGGAACTGTCTGCCCTCACTATACGGAGGCATAGTCCGGTCCTTCCTTGCATTCATTTCTTTGTTAATCACTTCCTTTGAGATGTCTGCCCTGGCCTCTCCCTTCGTTGTCTATCTCTTTTCTCTGGCTCATTTTCCTTCTAGCACTTATGAGTAGTTGGTTGGTATTCTTATATATTTAAGTAAGAATTTATTTTTCTCACTAAAAATCGATTTCCACGAGGACAGGGTTCTGGCCTCCCTTGCTCAGCTTTGCTTCCCTAGTGTTCTAGAATACATCTGCCTCAGTAAAAGATGCTAACTGATATTTGTCTAGAAAATGGATAATGGAAGCCTTTTCCATATTTTAAAGTGTTTGCTATGGTGATTAGAATCGCTATGTTGTTAGGTATGGACAGTATAAAGTTCTGAACACATTCTGTGCAATTGCGATCCAAAAGAGTTTGTGCTGGATTAAATTTCCACTGGCAATATAGGAAACTGCCCTATTCGCTACTCCCTAGACTGAATGGATCTGACCCAACCATAACAATCAAGATTGTGATATCTTAAGAAACTAAAATCAGACATGCCCCCCATCTGCCCAGGAGTCTGTCCTAAGGTAGCTATTGGTTTTTCTATGTCAGAGGATGTTACATGTTATAGCCCCTGCTTCTTATTTATACTTTTTCTTCTCATTTCCTACCCTCTCCGGGAAGGAAATGCTGGGTATTATAATCAGTGCTGCGGAAGGGTTTGGAGTGAAACTGAGATGATAGAATAAGCTCTGTGCTGGTTTAAAGCCTGATCTTTGGAGTCAGGGAGGCTAGGATTCAAGTCCTGCCCTGCCCTGCCTTGGAACTCTCAGGACCTCGAGTTCTGAATCTGGAAATGAGAGATAGTCACCCAGTGTCCACTTCACAGGTAGTTTTGAGGAATAAGTACAGTAATGTGTGATGTTCATCGTACTATGGCAGGTTCATGGTAAGCCTACAATTTACCTTAAAATAAAGAAACAAACACCCACTGCAAAGAAACACCAGAGCAATTTCTTTGGGCCCAGCCAGTTCTCTGACAGCGTCTGGGATGGGAAGATACCATAAACTTGCTCTGCTGCAAAGTTGGCAGGAAGGGCAGGAGGCCAGTGGTGTGACTGTCCTGGTCCCTCCTTGTAAGGGGAGAAGCACATTGAAAGAGTGACAGGTTGATGGGAAACGAGAAGTCAGTGAGGCCTGACATCTAAAAAAGGCCTCAAGAATGGACAGAGAGGAAATGGGGTGTCAGCTGTGGTGCTGACTAGGTTGTCTTTTAATAGAGCTATATTCCAGGAAAGGGCTTCTTGAGTAAGGAAGTTCCCTGAACCCATGCCCTGAAACATTTCAGCAGCAGGATTTGAAAGCAACTCTCTCTGGCTGGTTGTGCCAGCTCATGTAGTAATATCTCTTTTGTCAGTTTTATATGGCTAACTTTCTTTGGAAAAACAGCAATACTGACTAATATTTATTAGGAACTTACTATATGCCAACCGATTATTAAACATTTGCAATGAATTCATTCACTGAAGATATACTTTCTACACATCAACAATGTCTCAGGCATTGTCCTGAAGGCTGGGGGATGTAGCAGTGAAACAAAGAGACAACGTCTGTATCATCATAGAGCCCCCTTCCCAGAGCACCAACCTGCAACAGGTACAAATTTGAAAATAAAATTAAAAATCCTACTTATATAATCATAGGGATCTTTCCAAATTAGGACAGATCAAAAAGATTATTGTATAAAGCCACATAGGATTTCCACTGTATCTATATATTGCAATTTATTTAATCATTGCCTTATTAATGAAAAAGTGGGCTGTTTTTAGTCTCTTATTGTCACTAACAATATTACAGTTAACATCCTTAAAGAATATTTGTCTGCACACCATTTTGGATGTTTATTGTTGCATAACAAATCATCCTCCCTTTTCCATAAGAAAGGTGCTGTGTTTTCTTAGCCTGCTTTGCTCCCATAGAAGGTTCCAGAAGCCTTTTTCATTTTGAACTGTCTCTGTCATGTTTAGTCCTAGCTGGAACAATTCCATTATGTTATTTTATTTTTTTAGACAAAGACAACACCCACACATCTCTTTGAGACAGGTCCTTTCGTCCTTGGGTTCTATGGGACAATGTCCTTATAATTCTTAGAAGCTTGTTTCTCTCCTCAAGAGTGTCTGGCAGGCACCACTTTAAATCTTTGGTCCCATCAAAAGTTTTGTAATATAAATCTTGACATTTATTGTTAATTTATTATTACTGTGTTATAAATGAGATTCTCTTACATTATGCTTTCTAATTGGTTGTTTGTACTGAATATATAGGAAGCTTTTCAGTGATATTACTGTATTCTCCTACTAACTCTAATAGTTATTCAATTGATTCTTTTGGGTTTTCTGGATACATAGTCATAACACATATAAATAATGTAAACCTCACCTCTTCCTTTAATTTGAGCCTTTAATTTACTCTTTCCCAAGTCAATCTTGTCCAATGATATTGGGGCAGAGAGAGCTAGCAGCGGTGGGGTAAGTAGCATCAAACTGACTTCACTGTGGGGAGATGTGATGTAGAAACTGGAATCCACGTAAAACCGGAGGACATGGGATTTCTACTCAGATCCCAGAGTCTGGAAATAAATTTTTACGTGGTTTGGAGCAACTTGGATTCCTTGAAAAACGTCCTGCACGTGGAAGGTGACTTTGACAAGTCGTAGCGCTGGGGGTTCTTTCAGTTGTGGCCCCTGCTGTGCATTTTGCATAATTCTATCACCAGGCTTTTCACAGCATATCGCAGTTGTCTGTTCAGTTGTCATTCATTCTTTCGGTCATCATCCGCCCAACTGCACGGTGAGCTCCTCGAAGGTAGGGATTTGTTTCGTCTCTCTCCATGTCCCCAGTTACTAGCAGAATGTCTGGAAAGGTGTAGGCCCTTGGTACATGCTTACTAATGAATTACTAAATTGCCAAATGTGCAAATGAATATGCGTAGATAAAGTCATGCATCTTTGTTGGATATTGCATGAATGAGCAAATGGCGGCATGACTCTACTGGGTTTCTCATGCCCCCAAACAGAAGGACTAAATGAGGCCGAGACCTTACTTCTTCCTCTCTGGATTCAGAGTTGAGGAAGTCACTGGGTCAAATGAGCTGGCTTAGTTCCTCTGTCGGACTTCCTTTCTTCTTTCGGGATGGATGGTTTGGTAGAGACGTGATTTAGCAAGAATGTCTCCTTTAAATTTTGCTCAGGAACTACTTGTTCTTCTGGAGGCTGAATCAGGCATAAACCTTTTTTTAAAGAACCCCAAGTAGGGTTTTGGCAGATCTGATTCCTAACAGTACTGTTGATCCAAAACTGTTGGTCCTCTTGAGGGAATAATATCAGCTTCATTCAGCCGTGGAGCATCAGCTGTAGAAGTGGTGAGTCTGAAATTATCCCCTCTCCTGCCGTTCAAAGATCATCACATGATGTGGGACTTCCCTGGTGGTCCAGTGGTTAAGACTCCATGCTTCCAATGGAGGGGGTGCATGTTCGATCCCTGGTCGGGGAATTAAGATCCCACATGCCGTGTGGCGCAGCCAAAAAATAAAATATTAAAAAAAATAAAAGATCATTACATAATGATTTTGTGATTACTTGACTACCTCTGGATAGTCCACACACACACACACACACACACACACACACACACACACAGTTTAATGCCTAAATTGAGTTCTTATGAATTTCATCAAATAGATTTACCTGATTTCATTTAACTTGTCACTTTTTTCCATCAGAGGGACTAAATCATTGCACCCCTTTAATGCCTTGTAGATTCAGTTGATGAATATAGATTCTATCTTTTAAGCCAAATGTGACTTACTGCTAATGGCTGTGTTATGCCATGGATTGCAGTATTTTGAAAGATCCTGAGGTTATATCTGGGACTCCTGCAAAACAGTTCTGTTATGGTTGTGGGAAGAGGGGAGTGTGGCTTGTATACCCTGTGTTTATTTACCTTTTATGTTCGAGCACTTGAAGACAAGAAATGATTCCCAACTCAAAACCACCTCTCTCCCAATCTTCTGGCCACTTTGGCCCGTAACGACGTCATCCTCCTCAGAACTCTTGCGGCATGTGCGGTCTGACCCATTCAGTCAGAGCTTTCTGAGGGTTTTCAGTGTTCTGGTTAAGCATGCGTGTTAAGCATCCCCAAGTGGATGGTGTTAGAAGTGAACTTCCAATGGAAGTCTTAAATGGACTTCAAATGACCCAGAGAGAATCCTCACTTTGTATAGTCACTGGAGGAAGTTATTTAAGCTCTCTTAAGACCTAATTTACTCCTAGTTTTTCTCTTTTCACATAATTGTGAAGATTAAATGAGATAATGTAGGTGTTTAGTCCACAGTAGGCTATCAAAGAATGCTGTCATGGTCACCTTGAAGGAATATAATGACCTCCAGCCTTGCAAGTGTTGATTGGAACTTGTATGGATGGCAGTTGGAAACAAAGAGAATTACTGTCCAGGAGAGGGTGCTTTAGCTCATGATCTTTGATTATTCTGGTTTATTATATGAGGCCATTGGTAAAGTGACAGATAATGTTGTGTAGCCTGGTTCCACTGTGTACCTGTCCCAGTGGAGAGGGGAATGTATCAGGCTATCTGAGTTCTGTTAATCACTCCATACCCCAGCTCTTTTACATTTGATTCCGTACTTACTAAGCTATCTGCTGCTGATGCTTTCTGCTGCTATACAGGAAGAAAATAGTCTTATGATGGGGGCGTGAGTGTTTTGGCCATCATGACAATTATTTGTAATGTAATTTACTAAATTTGAAAGTTAGGACAGGCTGATCACGAAAAGGTGAATATTATAGTTCCCATAATGGTAATTTCTCATGACAAACTAATCAGTTATCATTCTAGCAGTCTCACAAACTAGGCTAATGCAGGGCCCTGAGTGATGGAGCCTGTTTGAAAAAAATAAACCTACAAAGTTGACCAGACTCCGAGCTATGGTGAATTTACTAAGGTACTAAATGCAGCGCTGTGAGGTATTATGTAGGGCAGACTGTTGCCTTTTCCTCCTAATGTATCCAACATAGCCATTGGCAGAGTTTACAGAGACTCTTTTCTTGGAATAGGTTAGTCTATAGGTTAGAACTCCGTGAGGTCATGGACTGTGAATTTGCTGTCTCTGTGCATTTATCTTCTCCCTCGGGAATATGTCCCTTTTACGTTCTCCCAAAAGCATGGGAGGATAAGAGAATCAAAATTAATAATGGATTCAGTGTTCTCAGGATAAATACAGTGGTGAATAAGATGGACAAATCCTTGCTTTTATGAAGCTTATATTCTATGAGGATGGATCTGGAAGTACTTTGCATTTTCTAGAATGTTCCACAAATGTAGCTCTTATTAGAACTCACCTTTCATGACTCAGTTCAAGTGTTGGATCTCTGATACCATCTCTGACTCTCCCAGGAAAACTGAAATCACTGAAATCCTTTCTGCACTTTCATAAAACCTCAAACTTCTTTTGAACAGAACAAGCACACTCTGTATTTTGATTATCTATTTACATGTCTGTCTTCGCCGTTACTTTCTAATTTCATTAAAGGCAGGAACTCTGCCTGGTTCTTATTAAATTATTGGCATTCAGCGCAGTTCTTGGAAACATAGTAGATGCTATCACATGTTTGCAGTACAGTTTAAGGGTGAGATTTCAGTCCTATTATGGTCAATGACCAAACTATTTCCAAATCATGCCAACCAATCATCATTTTACCCACAGGATTTTACATAAAGAACACATATAAGTTGAAATATTATTGAATGTAGCTGAATAAGCGCTCAGTTGCCCAGTAGAGGTTCCTCTGGCCAAAACTGGAATGAAGTAGATGACTTAGAATTGAAGCCAAAGTGGAATTTCTTCTGCTGTCACCTGTGTACCATCACTCAAACACTAAATTCAAATGTGAGGACTAGTATATTCTTTTGTGTCTGGAGAGAGGCCAAAAGGTCAGGCTCCAAGAAAATCCCTGGGTTCAAATACTCACCTTGCCAGACAGAATAAGTAGAAGAGAGAAAAGAGAATAACTAACCAGCCATGAGTGGCCAGCACTGTCTTAGGTCCGAGACAGGAAGCCCAAAAGAATAGCAGCCCCTGAGTGCTGTGATTTTTACAGTCATCCCACATGACTACAATTGCTCACCTAGGGATGGCTCTGGCATTCACTGGTTAGATTAGCCAGATCCCTCTAAATGAACCCCTTGAGATCCTCTCAACATTGCCTGTTTCAGGATGTTTGGGCACTGATTTTAACCAAGACACAGTTGTGGCAACCAGTTCTGTGTGGACTCCTACGAGCTCCACATGGCATAACTTAACAGCACCCCACCCGATTCCCCACCAGTACTCATCTTGTCTCCCGCCTCTGAGTTCCTTTTGGAACTGGAGGTTCTGTGGATCACAAGGCTGGAGGATAAATTCTTTCTCTAACTGGTCGCTCTTCTAGGGTGCAATTGTCCATATAGCCTCTCCCAGTGCAGTCCCCAAAGATCGATCCATCAGCTGTGCTTGATACCAAAGAGTGGCCGGCTCAGTAATGGTTTATTACTCCTTCCTTTCCTGCCTTCAGCTTTGGGGAGCTAGGAAAGAACTAAGTCTAGCTTGGGAAGAGAAAGCTAAATTACCCTCCCCCTAGAGTTGCTTAATTAATTAATGATGAGACCAATATTTAATGGAGTTCCTGAACTTTTCTGCACATTAGAATCACCTGGGGATCTGTAAAACTTTCTAAAGCCCAGGCTGCTCCCAGACTGTTTCAATCACAGTCTATGGGGGTGAGACCCAGGCAGTGATACTTCCTGAAGCTCTCTGGTATTTCCAATGTGCAGACAAGCTAGGGAACCACTGAGCAGAAATAAACCAACATAGATAGTCCACTGCAAATTTTAATCAAAATATTATTGTTCAAAAATTATGAAGAGAATATAAATTTGTCATCTTTGTATATGATGTAAGGGGAAATATACTGAGCACTGACTTAGGAAAACACGTTAGAAAGGGGGAAAGGAACATGTGTCTGCAGAGAGGTTTGAGCCACTGCAAAGTAATGTCTGTCATTGGGTGTCTGCTCAGGGTGACCTTTGGCACGGACAAAGGAAGCCTGATTGAGAAATCTAAGTGCCTTAGGCTATCTGTGGCTTTCTTTAACATGTGGAAACGCCCATTTTGACTCACCTCCTGTACTTGGCATTCAGGAAAGAAATCTTCATTAAAAATCACTTGATAAGATCTCTTGGCCAGGTCATCTGCTTTCAAATCTCCCTGGCAGCTGGCTGTGCTAAAGAAGACATTTTAAGGCTGCATGTTTAAGAAAAAAAAAAAAAAGGAGAAGTAAAATGGAGAGTTTGAAGATGACTTTTTATACTTGTGGACAGGTAGGGCTGGGAGGAAGAAAGGTCATTTTATCCACCCTACTGCCTTTATGGAACTCTGAACCTAACCGTAATTTATCTAATGATTAATGCTTCAGAAGCAGAGAGTTCACACTATCCAGAGACTTCTCTAATTATTGAGCTTGGAAATCAGCATGGATGTGAAAAGAATTTGGACCTTAAAGTCAGTAAAAGCAGGGCTCAAATCTAGATTTTTTCTAGTTATTAGACTTGTAAATTTGTGCAAAGTTATTTAAAATTTTTTGAGCCTGTGTCATCATTTAAAAAAATGCCCAAGGATTATATTCAGTAGGATTATTTGGAAGACTGCTTGAAATCGTGGGGGTAAATCAGCCCAGTACATAGTAAAAGTAAGAAAGAGTTCATTCTCTCCTCCTTTTTTGTCACTCTTTTCCCCACTCCCATGACTCATAAGAGTGACTTGATGAATTTGCAAAGTCGTCTTTGGACGATCTGATCCTTGCACAGCTAAATATGGCATGATGTCTGTTTTCTACGTTTCTTAAAATAATTTCTCAGCATTATAATTGGTATGTGCAGTAGGGTGTAGCAAAAAGAGCACAGTGCCTGGCACAAATGTTTCTGAATCATTGAATGAAAGTGTATTGTGTGGGGACCTAAGAGATGTGGGATTACGTTCAATGATGACTAAGCTGTGAGGCACCGAGCAAGTCGTTGCCTCTCTCCAGGTAGCATTTTCCTCGTCTGAAAGACAAGAGAGTTGGAGAAAATTATCTCTGCTGTTTTCAGCTCTAAAATTCTGAGATCTAGTTAATATGTGAGCACTGTGTTCCCTCTAGCTGCACCTTGTTCATCCCTCAGTAGGACACTCATCATTGTTGTATGGTAATTAAGTGTTTGCTCCCTGGCTGGAACATGTCCTGACTTCCATGTGGGAAGCAGTAAGAGTACAGGTTCACAACACAGGCTTTGGAGTCAACCTGCCTCTGTGTAATGTCAGGTCTTTCACTTCTGGTGGTGTGAAAGTAAGTAAGTCACTCGACCTTTCTGTGCCTATTTTCTCATCTGTCAGATGGAGGTGATGATGATATTTGTCTTTGCCTTAGATGGCTGTTAGGATAATTAACCAGGTCCAGCCCTTAGGAAGCACATGGCAGGCTCCGTAAGTGTTAACTCATTCCTAGGTTTTATCTTTTGGTCTCTAGCACTGAGCCTGATGTCTGGTGAATACTAAAGAGCAAATATTTGTTGGACATATGAACGAATCATTTAAAAATATGCCTGCAGTGTGTGTGTGTCTTATGCAAAGGATGTAATTTCTGATGTGAAAGAGTTGATCAGATAATCAGGACTCAGGAGTTCCTGGCAATACGGAAAACTCATGAGTTTGGAAGCTATGTTGGAGCTCAAGAGTTTTTCATCGGACAGCTTGTCATGGTACAGTTTGGAATGAGTCAATCTGTAAGGAAAAGGCGTGGATTTGGACTCCTGGCTCTGCCACTTATATTCGTTATCTTTGTCAGGCTTGTCCTGAGAAGAGTCTATGTACAGGGAGGGAAAGAGCGTGTCTTCATTAGGTTGGAACTGGGGGGTATCTCTTTCCTGAATGGATCGTGCATTCCTTCTCCTCGTTCCTGGCTTTTTTCTTCCAGTTCATTTGGGTACCAGCTGCTCCACAGGTTATTCAGATCAATGGTGTCAATTTCCAGTCTAAATATGGCAGTTCATGACCATGTACAGTTTGGAGGAGTTAAAAAAGTCTCTTAAAATTATCTTATAGTGATATAATTCACACACCATGTAATCCACATATTTAATGTGTACAGCTCAATGATTTTTAGTACATGCACAGAGATGGTGCCACCGTCACTGCAATCAGGTTTAGAACATTTTTGACCCCCGAAAGAATCCCTATGCTCATTAGCGGTGGCTCGCCGTCTTATGCAACAGCTCTGTAACCAACTTCTCTAATCCTTCTATAAAGTGCTCCAGGAATGTAAACCCTCAGTAAGTCATCTGATATTTATTGAAACTGCCATGAGTATTGGCGCTACTCTTCCAGGCTCCAGTGACAGGGAGACAACCAAGAGAGAGAAGCAAACAATCCCAGTTGTCAGCAACCTTATGTTCTGGATTGGGGTCCACAGATGGGCCCCAAGTTGAAAACAAAGCAGAACAAACCCTATGTTAGTAACAGAAAGGAGCAGGAAGGCGTATTTGTTATATTCCTACTATGTACAAGACTCTCTGCCAGCTCACTCTGCCTGTAAGTCGTGGACTGGCATCTGTCCGACTTCAAAGCCTGTATTCTTAAAAGGAGAGCATGACAGATAAAAACACAGTTGAATAAGACTACTAGAAGTCTTGCTTTAGCCAGCTGTGCAAATCCCCGGATTTGCTGGATCCCAAGCCAGCTGCCTACTTCCTGTTGTTTCGAACAAAAATATAAAGTAAACAACCCCAAGACCTTTGGTCATCAGTCGCCAGTGTAAAGGGTTTTCTGCCTTGGATACAGTCAGCTTAGCCAATGGCATCTTTGTTAGTGGAATTATGGGGGTAGGAGTGGGGAGAGGAGAGTCAAAGGATAATTAAAGTGACTTAAATGTCTCTCTTTTCCTGCCATAATCCTGAGGATTTGAGTTCTCCAACAAATCAAATTCAGTTTGAGTTTTAACCTTCTTACATGAAAAGCCAGGTTTAAAAATAGCTGTTCATGCTCCGATGATTGTAAACAAACATTGGAGTATGGAGTCGACTGAAGGGCAACAGACATTACATATCCCTGCAGGAATGTGGAATTTAATATAAACGGAGTAACTTTCGTACATATGTGCTACGTATTTGCTCTGGATTGCCAGCAGAGTTCTTTGGGGGAAAGAATCATCATAAAATGTTAGAGCTGAAAAGGGCTTTAGAAATTGTGTAGACTCACTGCTTTGTTTTAGAAATGGGAGAACTGGTACCCAGAAAAGGGCAGTGGTTGCATATCTAGTTAGTAGCAAAGACAAGGGGAAAATCTAGTTCTCCAGTCTCTCTAGTGATATTAAAAAATATGGAAAAATGCATTGAAACACCTGTGAACTTATTTCCTGATTAATTGAGATGCCACATAGGATGGTTCAGGGCAATGGATTTGGGGTCGAGGGACTTGAACTTAAATCTCAGTTCTGGCATTTTCCATATGGTGAATTGGAACAAACTGATTAACTTTTCTAAGCTTTAATTTACTGTTCTGGCAAAAAAAAAAAAAAAAGCATAGAATCTTCTATATCAAGTTCTTGGAATGGTTAAAGGGGACCAATAAGTACATCTTATAGCTCATATCTGATATTTAATGAATGTTCTCTTCCTTTTCACGCTTCCTTTTCTCTTCATTCAGGATGTGTTTCTTACCTTTTCATACGTCTTGGAGTTCTTCAGTGGGTGCATTGCTGCTTGCTGACAACAGTAATGCCACCTTCTACCATGTAAATCGGGAGTGATCTTAAATCCTAACTGCGGTTGTTCCCATTTGTTGAATACCTACCATATTCCAGGAACTCTATACATGATTTATGACCTTCATAACAACACTGAAAACTAGTTATTATTTTTGTCACCCTATGGATGAAGGAAATGATGTTCAGAGAGGGTCATTAACAAACTCAAGGTCCCACAACTTGAATTCAGGTCCTCCAAACCCACGCTCGTTTCTGCACTTACGCTGTCTCTCACTAAGGCTATGATTATAGACCTGTTCCATAATATCCCGGAAAAGGTTTTAAGGTTAGAAAAAAGTATCAATCCTGGGATCTGAGTGCAGGATTCAAACCACAGCTGTGCCATCTATGGGCTCTATGGCATTGGGAATGTTACTTAAATTTCCTCTGCTCCCTATTTCTTCCTTGTTATGGATTGATCATAATAATTATATCAACGACAAAGATAAAACCATGTAGTGATGATTGAATGAAAGGTGATGTGTACAGTATCTTTATCTTAGCACAGTGCTGGAGATAAATGTCACTCATTTATACCATCACCTTGCCCTCTGCACACTTGACCTGTGGAGATTAGATTATTGTTCTTACAGCGACCACATGGAAGAGAAGGCCTTTATATTCTCCCCTGCAATATCAGTCTTGCTATGCCCACCGCCTGCTTCTGTTATAAACACAGATAAGATGTTGACACTGGAGACGGAAATTTTGAGGGACCAATTCATCTTCTTTCCTTGAGACTTTATAGGCAATTTTCTTTTTTAAAATCCAGGTCACCTGGTTCATGTCCCCTCTGACTCCTAGTCAGTTGATTTGACAGGGCAATAGGGGAGATAGAAAGTGGACACTTGGAAATGACCCTTTATGGGCTCGAGTGGGGCTTGCCGTGGAGGACATCATTTGCTGTGTCACTCCCAACCTCTTCTGAAGACCACCCCTCAATGATAAATTCATCTCAGACTTTAGGGCCATAAAATAGACAACAATAACAAAAGAGACTATTTGGCCCAACAAATCACATGGATATCCATGTGGACCGTGACTCATATGATTCATCATTTTTTTCTGTTTTCCCTGGTTTCTAGGAACATCAGAACTAAGTATTGTATACAGCTACTGCGTCCTCCTTAACAAAACTGTCTGGATACAAAATTTTCTCTGCTCTTATACAACATCTATGTCTATCTATCTATCTCTCTATCTATGTCATTTGAAAGTTTTCAATCCGACTGCTTTTATTGTAAGCTGTCTCAAACAACTCCTTGCCAGATATACGGAAGTAAATGTGGAATACATAGATAAATAGCCATTTCATGATTCTGGAACGTGGGATACCTAATATGAGGAGAAAAAGTTAAAAATATGAAGATAGAAAAAAATAACTATCATGAAAAAGCACTGATATAATTAAAGCAAAAAATTAAGAAAATGTCACAGACTTTTCTGTAAGTGCTCACTAAGAGGAAAGTATTGTAATTATTATGACTACAATTAATAATAGCAACACGCACATATACTCCACCCTGTTAGTTTACTTGATGTGAAACTCTCCTGTGAAATAATAGCCCCTTGCTTTTTTGTTCTCTAACATCTCTGAGAGGCAGGAATAGGAAAAGAGAGCTGGGATCCAGGTAAGTCCTCCAAGGTCAGAGATGGGGCCTTTCCTAGTCATTCTTAGGACCCTGCATCTAGGGCTGTGCTTGACATATGGTAGATGCTCAAAAAATATTTGTTGAATGGATGAATAATAATGATGGCTTACGTTGTGTGGTCATTATGTAGCAGACATTGTACTCATGGATTTATATAGATTATTATCTTTAACCTTTACAATAATCCTATGAGTAAAGAATTTATAAGATTAGTACTACCTTTTACAGATGTAGAAATTGAAACACAAAGAGATTAAGTAACTGGATGGTAGTGGTAGTATGTGGCAGAGTCTATACTGTCTGCACAGGGTAGAATAAAAGAATAAAGAAATAAATGAATGAAGAAATAAGGAATTTATTTCCCCTGTGGCACCAGGTATAAATTGATTGAGAATATGAAGGAGGCTTGATCAGTTGGACCCATACCAGTTACAAAGAGTTACTGAATATATGTGAATAGCAAGGGACCCAGTGATGGGAATTCTTATAGGGAGAGGTGTTCCTAGGGGTGTCAGAAATAGAAACTGAATTGTCAAAGAAACCCGATGTGTCAAATTTCGCTCAACATCTTCTTTATCAGCCTAGATTTTTATGAATCTTCTATACATGTAACAATTTTTACCTATTGGTTTCTTCAGTGCAATACCTAGAGATATGCTTTTCAAGTCCATTCTTTTATTCTGTTGTCACCATCTCTGTGAAACTAGGGAATTTTGGAGAAAGCTGAAATTCATCTAGAAAGTTATGAATCTTGTATAATTCATTTATTCAGGGGCCCATACAAAGCATTAAAATTTAAGAGACTGGTATAAAAATGAGTGTAATTGCACCTGGTTTGAGATTCCTTTCCATTCTGTGGCTCTGTTTTAATTTCACTGCCACTTAACTTTGCCGTGTTTAACTGGAGTGCTGAATACTGCTCACTGCAGCACGTGGGTTTACCATAGAACACCTCCCTTTGTAAATATCATACAGCCTCAAAGGCATCCTCCTATGTTATACAGGGAGCAAAGTGTCATTTAGAGAAGGAAGGGTAATGCAGGTTCTCACGGTCCTCACGGTGGTTTGGGGGCCATAGTTTGCATTGGACAAATGGAATTCATAGCAACCCTGCAAGTACTCCCATCTCGTCACCTTGCTTTAGTGCCTGTGTCATCAGTAACCCAACAGAGCATATTGTGTAAAAGCATTTCCTACTTTCTCAGATCCCCAAGCCATCTGGCAAATCTCTGTCTATTGCTTTTACAAATGGCAAGCTGGCTCATGAGTAAATTGCTATGGGGGAAAGAAACCAACAACACTGAATACTCCTAGATCATTTGCTATTAAATGAGATAATACGTGTGAGCCTGGTGTAGAGCGGGGAGTGGAATTCACAGTGGCATGGATGGTGAGGCATCTTTAAATCTTCATAATGTCAAGCACAAGGATGAACTGTTCCTCACTGAACTGTGCAGACCTTCCCTCTAACAATGTGTGTTCAAAGTTCTGTGACAATTTTGATTTGTAGCAAGGTGATTGGTTTAAAACCTCAGCTCTACTGACTTTTAATTTATAAGGAGTGCAGGTGCTATTTCTCCCCAGCCATGTCTTCCTGACACTAGAAAAAGTCACATATGAAATTGGAGGGTTTCCCTAATATCAAGACATGAAACCGATTTATTTCTTTACCATATACTTCCTTAAAGGGAGCCTGGATTCCTTCAGGTACCTAACCTGATTGCAGGGAGGTGAGGTCTTTTGCCGTTTTCCAGGGAAAGGCACTGTATGTGGTGCAAATGGGGTGCTTAAAAAAGGTGAACCTGGGACTTCCCTGGTGGTGCGGTGGTTAAGAATATGACTGCCAGTGCAGGGGACATGGGTTTGAACCCTGGTCTGGGAAGATCCCACATGCCGTGGAGCAACTAAACCCATGCGCCACAACTACTGAGCCTGCGCTCTAGAGCCCACAAGCCACAACTACTGAGCCCGCACACCACAACTACTGAAGCCCGTGTGCCTGGAGCCCATGCTCTGCAACAAGAGAAGCCACAGCAGTGAGAAGCCCGCACACTGCAACGAAGAGCAGCCTCCACTCGTCACAAGTAGAGAAAGCCTGTGCATGATAACAAAGACCCAATGCAGCCAAAAATAAATGAATAAAGTTAAAAAAAAAAAAAAAAAAAAAGGTGAACCTGGTGGAGCATTTCCCATCCACCTGACTCAGGCAAGCTGCAGGTCTTCTCCTGGTGACAAATGAAGGTAACCGCAACACCCAATGGGGATTGTCGCTAAGCATCCCTGACTTAGTGCATTATTAACTAGGGAAGATGCTGAACAGAAACCTTCATAGAGGAGCTGCCATGGCAAATTATATAGGACACACGTTCTGGAGTCAGAAAAAACTAGGTTTGAATTTGGGGTTTCTCAGATTATTAGTGTGGTGGTCCTTGAGCAATTCGGTCAGCCCGTCTCAGCCTCCCTTCACTTTGATCTAAATGGCAGATGATATTACCTGTATCATGCGGTCATAGTAAGATGAAATGATAACTCACGTGTAGTAGATGGTATTTGGTGCCCTGTGAAGCTCTACTTTATGGGGTGGGCAGGTTCCCATCCTTCAGCTCTTGTGACATTTGGGTGCTAACAATTCATAACTACTGTGCATCCCTTTGCACTCTGCTGTTGGGAACTGTCTTGTCTGGAAATTTCTGGGATGCTGTTCTCTCTTCCTAGGTTTGGAGAAGGTTTTCAGTAGCCTGCAGTTAATGACTAACTGATTTGGGAGTTCAAAATGCCTCCTGCTTTAAGGTAGGAGAACTCTAGGATGTCATTTATACTTCAAAGCACCCTATGGAGTCAGAGAGAGACTGTACCTCCACCAAACTCACATCTTTGCCTGACTTTCCCCCTGCCTCTCCTGAGAGCACTTAATCAATTATTTCCTTAATAATATTTATCTCAGACTCCCTTCTAGGGAAACTGACTGAGATGGCTTGTGAATATCTGTCATAAAGCAGGTGCTTGAAGAGGGTTAGTTTCTCTCTCCTTTTATCCCTTTTTCCCAGCAACTGTTTCTGAGTACTAGATTTGTTTTGCCTGGGGAAAATTACTGTAAAATAATAGAAAGTTAAAAAAATTCTTAAGTAAATAAAAGATACTAAAAAAATGAAAAGTCAGGCAACACATTCTATCAAGTTATTTACTATACAAACAATAAAAGAGTTATATCCAATACAAAAAACTACAAGAAAAAGAACAAACAAACAAACAAAAAAAACAGTGGAGAATTTGGTCCACTGATTTGCAGAAGAGGAAACTAGAGTGGACAATACATACGTGAAAAAAATTTAGGGCTTCCCTGTGGCGCAGTGGTTGAGAGTCCGCCTGCCGACGCAGGGGACACGGGTTCGTGCCCCCGTCCGGGAAGATCCCACATGCCGCGGAACGGCTGGGCCCGTGAGCCATGGCCGCTGAGCCTGCGCATCCGGAGCCTGTGCTCCGCAACGGGAGAGGCCACAGCAGTGAGAGGCCCGCGTACCGCAAAAAAAAAAAAAAAAAAAAAATTTAATCTCAGTAGGGAAAGATGAGATTTTGAATCCACTCCATAGGCAAGATTAAAATGTCTGATAATATTAGTGTTGGCAAAAATGTGAAGCAAACGTAGACTTATCTTCCCTGGTGGGAGTGTTCATTAGCATCACTGTTTTGGATTGAAATTTCTCAATATCTAGTAAGTTTGAGGATATGCATATTTTATAATTCATCAGTGATACTTACAGGAATTTACCAGGCATAACTGTCACACATATATAAGAATGTTCCTGGCCAACATTATTTGTTAAAGCAAAAGCAAACAAACTAACAAAACTTGAAAACAACCTTAATAGTCATTATCAGGAATAATGAATGAATTCATTATCAGGAATGAATAAAGCATTTTTAGCATATTTATAAAATGAATGCCAGACAGCTCTGAAAATGGATGAACTAGAATGACAGATATTCGTATGAAAAATCTGGGAAACATAATGTTGGGCAAAGAGCACAAGTCGCAGTAGGTTATGATCAGGATGATGCCAGTAATTATTGTTATTATTTATTTATTTAGCGGTACGTGGGCCTCTCACTGTTGTGGCCTCTCCCGTTACAGAGCGCAGGCTCAGCGGCCATGGCTCACGGGCCCAGCCGCTCCGCGGCACGTGGGATCTTCCCAGACCGGGGCACAAACCCGTGTCCCCTGCATCGGCAGGCAGACTCTCAACCACTGCGCCACCAGGGAAGCCCCAGTAATTATTTTTTTAACTTGAAAAATTTGTATACTATTTTTCTGAATAATTAAAACTGTTGTAAAATTATACAAACATAGACTTGAGATAGATGTGAACCTTACGAGATATTAACCTGGAAAAAGAAGGATCATCAGACCGATGCTGGGAGAGACACGGGTTTCAACTATATTTGTAATGCTTTAGTTCTTTACATTACAATTCTGAAGCAAAAATAGGAAAATGTTAAAATACTATATCTGGGCTGCAAGAATATAAGTGGTTGTTATTTTTCTTTAAGCTTTTTCTCTATGTTTGAAATATTCAAAAAAAAATAGAATGCCATTTCCTAGGTCTGTTTGAGAATTGTAGACTTACAATAATGTGATGATATTTTAATATGCTTTCTCACACCATACACTTGATTTCAAGCTTGGCTGTGCTAAGTCCTCCAGCTATTCATGGTCCCTTCAAGTCATATAAGACCTAGCTTAAGTCCTGCCTCTTCCAGGCAACTTTCTGGGTGACCACAGACAGCTTTGGACAGACCCCTTTATGAATTTGACCAATGACATGACTGTGATGAATTTTATATTTGCTTGTATGTTGTTGTTTTCAGTGCTTCAAATGTTTAAATATTGTCCAACATACTTTTAATTCAGAGAAGTCTAGACCTTCTCCTAGGTTCCTCATGAAATTATCTCATAAATACCTGCCTATATTTATCATAAATTATGTCTAGAACACATTTAACCGAAGAAATTGATTTTCAGTAATTATAATTAGTTAATTCATCATTTTGGACTGTTTATGTACGAGTAGTTGTGAATCCAAAGAAAAAGATGTAAGGGTCTTCTCAGAGATCTCGCAGCTGAATTAAATGGTAGCATAGATATCTGTTTCTTTCTATGTCATTCAGCTATGCAACCAACAAATAATTATTAAACGTAACTCTGGACCAGTTACTGTATTTGAAAATAGCGCTAGAATAAAAAACAAGGCAGGAATATTTTTCTTGTATGTATGATTGAGCCTGTCTTGAACTAAAAGTAGAGTCTCAGTTCTGACAAAATACTTCTAGGCTGTGTCTGGTACAAAAGGCCATTTGGAGATTTAGCTTGTAAACTGAATGTAATTTTCAGAAGATGTGAATGATGCAAAGGATTGCCATGCGTCACGAGACTGCCCTAGAAAATCCGGGAACTATGGGTGTAGTAATCATATATATTAGGGGGATCTGATTTCCTCTCCTGTTTACTTACTGTCGAGCATTTGTTTTCAGTGAATCGATTATTTAGTAATACCAGTGAACAATCATTTTTGATAACCTTTCATCAAACACATATTTTTCTTTTAAAGTATGACCCTTGAAACGACTGCATGAATGAAGTCTTGCCTTTTTTTTAATGGCCTCCCGACATCTACAGCTGATCCTTATAAGAAGCACGAGGACAGCCTGATAAGTTTTACTATCCCTATATTATCAAGGAGAGAAGTGAGTGTCCGAAAGTATGGATGACTTGGACAAGGCCACACATAGGAGCTGAGATGAGAACCAGAAACTTCTGACTCTTAGACAAAAACATCTTTGCATTCTGTGATACTGATCTCTACATATCAGAAATCCCCAAGATGGGAAGTTTACAGCAGGATTTCTCAACCTCAGTACTTACATTCTGGGAATGATTCTTTGTTGCAGAGGAGGGGGCTGTCTTGTACATTGTGGGATGTTTAGCAGCAGCCCTGCCCTTTACCCCCTAGATGCCATTAGTACACCCCTGCCCCCCACAAGTCATGACGATCAAAAATGTCTCCAGATGTGACCAAATGTCCCCTTGAGGGTAAAATCACCTCCTGGTTGAGAACCACTGCCTTAGAGCCTTAGAACATTTCTCAGTAGCATGCTAGAGTACTTTTTTTTAAATGCCCATGCAAAGATAGAGCTAAGTGCTGGCCGTCCTGTGCATGGAGAAAGATTGCAGATCTCAGCCCCATTGAAGTGGATTAAGATAATGTAATGGGTTCTGACCAAAGGCGTTTGAGTAGAAGTGATGTCTACCGCTTCCAGCCTTGTCACTAACCCCTGAGGGGATCCTCTTTTGCTCTCTTTCCATTTTGCAGCAAACCTGGAGGCATGTTTTAAAGATCAAAGAGCCAAGAGACGAGAGAATCTTGGGCTCCTGGGTGACTGAGGGTTGCAGAGCACTGGCCCCTGATTCTCACTGAATGAGACAGACTTGAATGAGAAATAAACCTGCACTGTATTAAAGCAACCAAAATTTGGAGGGTGTTTATCATAGAAGTTAGAACACCCCGAGTACTAGAATGACATTTATTTATATTTTAAGTCTCAATTTTAATTTTCATCAAAGTAATGCATATACATAATAAAGGACAAATAATAATAAAGCTCTTTAGCAACAATCTCCTGTTCCACAAATGCTTCCTGGTAGTTGAGGACTGAACCCTTTGACTCCTTTCCACCATCTCTCTTTTCCCACATCCTGCTTGCATGTGTTTTCTCTGATTATCACTATGCAAATATTGTTCCCTGCTAAGCCAGGTAGTGTAACCTTACCTATGTCTTTATATGACCTTCTTTGTTTCCTTGGTCAATAACTCTCTCTGGTTCTATAAAATTTCTCCACATCGCCTTGGTTTTCCTATGATCTTACTATGATATATATATATATATATATATATATATTTTTTTTTGGATATATGTGTGTATGTATGTGTGCATATATATTTACTTTTTCCTGAAGGCCAGAATATCTCTGCTACAGGCCTACTAATAAGCTCAAAAAATCAGTTTAAAAAAAATTTTTTTTAAGACCTCTTTCCCAAAACCTTCTGTTTTTGCAGTAGAATTTGAGATATTTCTTTTTAGGGTAGTTACACAGCTACCTTCCTTATATTTCTTTTCATTTTCCTACATGGGACCTCCTGTTTCATGGATCCCACATCTTTCTTTCCCTGTAGTCATGTAA
This sequence comes from Phocoena phocoena, assembly GCF_963924675.1. Taxonomy (NCBI): domain Eukaryota; kingdom Metazoa; phylum Chordata; class Mammalia; order Artiodactyla; family Phocoenidae; genus Phocoena; species Phocoena phocoena. The sequence goes on along the minus strand of NC_089235.1, from coordinate 69,961,909 downwards.
ACTTCAATTAGAGTGTATCCTCAAGTAGCATTTTCTAGAAATAGATGTACGAAGAGTAAAATTTTTGAGATTTTGCATACGTGAGATATCTTGCATATCTTTACTTTTCTCCCATTGAGGGATTTATTCAATCCCTCTATTGAGTTTGAATGTCTCCATTATAGATTTTTTTAAAACTTAGAATTTTGATTATTTCTCTGCCATCTTCTATTTTATAGTATACCTATTGAGAAATTCAATGCCATTCTAACTCTTGATGTTCTTATCTGACCTGCCTTTTTTTTTCTGGATTTTCATATTCTTCAGTTTCGGGAATTTTCTTGCATTTTAAAGAACTTCCTATGTACCATTTTTTTTTCTTCTTTCTTTTCAGAACTCATTTTCATGGAGTGTTGCCTTTGTCACCTCTATTTAAAAAAATTTTTTTTCCCCATTCTTTGCCCTTTTGTTCTACAGTCATGTAAATTCATTTGAATTTTATTTTACAACTCTTCTACTCAATTATTTATTTTGATGATGATGTTGTTAACTTCTATGACTACTTCATGTTTCTGTGAGTGTTCTGTTTCTGAGGCGGGTTGTTCTTGTTTCAAGGAGCCGGTATATTCTACACTGTTTTCTCCAGATGTTCCACTAAAATCTCACAAGTCAGTATTTAGACTTTCATTTAACACTCTGTTTAAATCATCAGATCAAACTGGCTGTGTCTGATGGTCTTGAATCCAGAGTGATACTTCTTGGGTTCAGTTCTAAACCTCTGGCACAGAGAGGGGTCCTGTAGACCAGGACCAGCCTCTATTCTGTCTTTCCACCAGCATTGCTGTCTTTAGACCTGCACCCAACCCCTCAGGGCTTCCATCATTCCTGGTGCTTCTAAATGCTGACACTCAGGGATTCTGCAGGCCAGTTTGGCTCACTTCTTAGTAGTATTTTCATCTATAGACAGTTAGGTCGGAACGTTCTCAAATCTGCTGAGTCAGATACCAACTTACTATCTGCTTTTACTTTTCCAGAATGTAACTGAAATCACTGATACGCTGATGTTTCCTCTCTTGATCAATTTGTCTTGTATTTCTTGTCATGCCTTTGCTTTCATTCTGGTTGGATTTTGTGTAGAATAAGTGATAAATGTCTGTGGTCTACTCACCATTTTTCACCTGAAGCCTCCCTGAGGAAAGTAACTTCTTTGGTTTACTTTGTAAGGTAAAGGAGATCATAAAAAACAATTTTTGATGGTTAGGATATGCTTTAGATTCTTTAAGTCCTCATGAATTGCTGAATTTTCCCTCTTAATCAACCTTTAGGAGACAACCGGCTTGTCCGAATCATCTTGAGTTAACAAGATATTCACACTGTGGACTCGGAAGCGAGGCCAACTTCATGGGCATGTGACCAGTGTGGTCACACAGGGCCCTGTTCTCAGACGGGTCCCATGTTTGTTTTAATGCTCTGCTGTCCCTGTCTTGAAAATCCTAATATATATATATGTATATATATATTTTGCGGTACGAGGGCCTCTCACTGTTGTGGCCTCTCCCGTTGCGGAGCACAGGCTCTGGACGCACAGGCTCAGTGGCCGTGGCTCACGGGCCCAGCCACTCCGCAGCATGTGAGATCTTCCCAGACCGGGGCATGAACCCGTGTCCCCTGCATCGGCAGGCGGACTCTCAACGACTGTGCCACCAGGGAAGCCCAAAAATCCTAATATTTTAAGGGGACCCACATTTTTATTTTGCACTGGGCCCTGCAAATTATGAAACTGATCCTTCTCTGAAGTGTAAATACCGTGGTGGCTAAATATAATTTGTAAGTTCGCATAGTCTTGGGGCTGTCAGCTCAACCTTTCCTTTTATAAATTCTCTACCAGTCTAGCCATGCAGCTGCTTTTGGCTTCTTACCAAGATGGGTCGCTCACTGGTTTCTTAACAATTTCCTTTCCCTCTGAACCTCTCTAACAGAACGTTCTTTCTTACTCTGAAATGAAATACATATCCTTCATCTTATCTGGGCTCATTCCATGTTTTATATGAATAATTTGGTCATTTATATATGTTACAAAACAAATACATATTTATGTTATTATAAAAGAAATACGCATCTGGAAAATACTGGAAAATGATGAAGAGCATAAAAGATAATAACCAGTAATCCCTCTATTGGGAAATAACCATTTAATAACCTGTTACCATGGATATTTCTTTTCTATCTTTTTCTTTGCATATATAGTAATAACAACAATGATAAAGATGATAGCTGGTTTATTTAGTGCTCATAACGTTCTGGGAACTGTGCCAAGTGATTTTTAAAAAAAAAATAAATTTAGTTACTTATTTGTTTTCATTTTTGGCTGTGTTGGGTCTTCGTTGCTTTGTGTGGGCTTTCCCTAGTTGTGGCGAGTGGGGGCTACTCTTCGTTGTGGTGCGCGGGCTTCTCATTGCAGCGGCTTCTCTTGTTGCAGAGCACGGGCTCTAGGCGTGCAGGCTTCAGTAGTTGTGGCAGGCGGGCTCAGTAGCTGTGGCTCACGGGCTTTAGAGCACAGGCTCAGTAGTTGTGGCGCACGGGTTTAGTTGCTCCGTGACATGTGGGATCCTCCCGGGCCAGGGATCGAACCCATGTCCCCTGCATTGGCACGTGGATTCTTAACCACTGCGCCACCAGGGAAGCCCCTGTGCTAAGTGTTTTAAATGAATTATTGCTCTCAGGAGATAGACAGATATAATTAGAGAGATATGGATATATACCACATGCATAAGTGTTAAGATTGTAATGTATATCCAGTTTGTTTTCTTTGTGTCACTTAATATTATATCATGAGCACTTGTAAAAATGAGAGGATTTAAAACAAAATGTAGTTACCACATGGACAGATAATGAAGAAGGGTCACTTCATTCCTTCTGCAGAGAGTGTCAAGATGTGTGACCTTGGGTAGGTCATTTTTCCTCTTAAGTCTTCAGTTTCTGCATTTGTAAAATGTATATAATATAATATCTACCCTGCCTACTTTACAGGATTATAGGGTCAACGATAACATCAGCAATAATAAATTGCTGTCCCTGAAACTCTGCTGTGTTTCTGACTCACACACTTTTTGTCATGATTATGATTTTACCAATGCCATAAAGTGGGTGAAGCCTTGTTTTTCAGAAGGGGGACTAGAACCTTAAAGATATGATATGGCTTTTCCAAGGTTACATGCATGGTCAGCTGGGTGATAATCATGGAGCCCATGTCCTTCCACTGCACTGTGCTGTACCAAGCCTGTGGGATTCCGAACATGAGAGAGCTGCTCCCCCTTCACAGGGCCATAATGTCTTAGCAGCAAACGTTTGCTCCTGTCATTTTCCAGGATTAACTTTCCACAATTTTAGTTCTTCAGAAGACCCCTTCTTGTTCATGTTGTTTGGTTCTGTAATATATGTCACCCACTGCAAGAACTCTGGAGCTCCATTGAAGCAGCATCCAGAGAGAGATGAACTCATTAAAATGGACCTGCAACCATTTAGGATTTCCAACTTTTGAAAGGCTGAGGAAGGGAAAGAATACATTTTAACATTTGCCTGGGCTTCACTTATTTAATCTGTGCCACAACCTCAATTTCCTTGATATGTCTCGCAAAATCCATGACAAAATATGACTTGAGCAACTAATTTTGTGAGGCCATAACGGATGCAGAGAAGTTCATTCCTCAATTTTCCCTTCTGCTTTTGCCTCCAGAAAGTGTAGAGATCCATTTTCTCTTGAAAAACCGAAACTTCATTCAATCCTTTTACTTTGTCAAGTCACTATTATGGCTTTGCTGTCTGAAGTTTTCCTGTGAGAGTGTTGCACTTTCTCACTCCCTAGGCTGGACCTAGCCTTATTTTGGGGCCAATGAAATGTGAGAAGACCAGCCCTGAGCAGAATCTTTAAAAACCAATGTAAGTTTTTCACAGAACTAGAACAAAAAATTTCACAATTTGTATGGAAACACAAAAGACCCTGAATAGCCAAAGCAATTTTGAGAAAGAAAAATGGAGCTGGAGGAATCACGCTCCCTGACTTCAGACTATACTACAAAGCTACAGTAATCAAGACAGGATGGTACTGGCACAAAAACAGAAATATAGATCAATGGAACAGGATAGAAAGCCCAGTGATAAACCCACGCACATATGGTCACCTTACTTTTGATAAAGGAGGCAAGAATAAACAATGGAGAAAAGACAACCTCTTCAATAAGGGGTGCTGGGAAAACTGGAAAGCTACATGTAAAAGAATGAAATTAGAATACTCCCTAACACCATGCACAAAAATAAACTCAAAATGGATTAAAGGCCTAAATGTAAGGCCAGACACTATAAAATGCTTAGAGGAAAACATAAGCAGAACACTCTATGACATAAATCACAGCAAGATCCTTTTTGACCTACCTCCTAGAGAAATGGAAATAAAAACAAAAATAAACAAATGAGACCTAATGAAACTTAAAAGCTTTTGCACAGCAAAGGAAACCATAAGCAAGACGAAAAGACAACCTTCAGAATGGGAGAAAATATTTGCAAATGAAGCAACTGGCAAAGGATTAATCTCCAAAATTTACAAACATCTCATGCAGCTCAATATAAAAAAAACAAACAACCCAATCCCAAAACGGGCAGAAGACCTAAACAGACATTTCTCCAAAGAAGATATACAGATTGCCAACAAACACATGAAAGGATGTTCAACATCACTAATCATTAGAGAAATGCAAATCAAAACTACAATGAGGTATCACTTCACACCAGTCAGAATGGCCGTCATCAAAAAGTCTACAAACAATAAATGCTGGAGAGGGTGTGGAGAAAAGGGAACCCTTTTGCACTGTTGGTGGGAATGTAAATTGATACAGACACTATGGAGAACAGTATGGAGGTTCCTTAAAAAACTAAAAATAGAACTACCATCTGACCCCACAATCCCACTACTGGGCATATACCCTGAGAAAACCATAATTCAAAAAGAGTCATGTACCACAATGTTCATTGCAGCTCTGTTTATGATAGCCAGGACATGGAAGCAACCTAAGTGTCCAGTGACAGATGAATGGATAAAGAAGATGTGGCACATATATACAATGGAATATTACTCAGCCGTAAAAAGAAACGAAATTGAGTTATTTGTAGAGAGGTGGATGGACTTAGAGTCTGTCATACAGAGTGAAGTAAGTCAGAAAGAGGAAAACAAATACTGTATGCTAACACATATATGTGGAATCTAAAACAACCTAGGTGCAGGACAGGAATAAAGACACAGACATAGAGAATGGACTTGAGGACATGGGGAGGGGGAAGGGTAAGCTGTGACAAAGTGAGAGAGTGGCATGGACATGTATACACTACCAAATGTAAAATTGATAGCTAGTGGGAAGCAGCCGCATAGCACAGGGAGATCAGCTCGGTGCTTTGTGACCACCTAGAAGGCTGGGAGGGAGATGCAAGAGGGAGGAGATATAGGGATATATGTATAGCTGATTCACTTTGTTATAAAGCAGAAACTAACGCACCATTGTAAAGCAATTATACTCTAATAAAGATGTTAAAAAAGAAATTAAAAAATTAAAAAATTAAAATAAATAAATGAAATCAAGGGGAAACATGCCAAGATGACCCGGATGTTGAAATCAGCAAATAAGTACTTTATAACAGTTATTAGAAATGTGTTTAAGGACTTAAAATTTAAAACAATGATAAAGCTTAGAATCTCAGGAGAGATATAGACACTAACACAAAAAACAAATACAAATCCTAGAATTGAAAATTACAGCATATAAATTAAAAAATTTTCTGTATCCTTAACAGCATATTGAATGGTGTAAAAGAAAAAATAAAAGCAGTGAATTTGAACACTGGTAAATAGAAATGATCAATCTCAAGAACAGAAAGACAAAGAATTGGGAGGAAAAAACAAGAAACAGACCTTCTGTGACCTGTGAGATAATATCAAGTAAACTATCATATTTGTAAGAAGAGTCCCAAAAGGAGAGGAGAGAGGGAAGGAGCAAGATACATTTTCTAAAGAAATGACAAGTGAAAATTTCTCACATTAGGTAAAAAATCTACAAAATCAGTAAGTGTAACAACACCAGCAAGATGAATACACACACACCCACTCTCAAAGTAAAATATATGAAAAGCAAAAGTAAAGATAAAAATATTAAAAGCACTGAGAGAAGAATACAAATGACAAATTACACGCAAAGGAACAGAAGAGACAGGCTGCCTTCCTTTCAGAAGCAGCGGATTCCAGAAGACAAAGGAACAACAATCCAGATTACAGTATTTTGAGAAATATTCATCAAAAATATTGGTGAAATAAAGACATTTTCAAATATTTAAAAGCTGAGATATTTTGCACTCCATTTTTATTAGATTTTATGTATAACTGACATACAGCAAAATGCACATATTTCAACAGGTAAGAAAAAGAACCAATGCAAGTCTCTGCCATATTCCATTTTCTCTGCCCCTAGACCATCAGGTCTCTGGTAGGAGATATTCCTTCAGCCTTTGTTCTGGAATGAAGAAGACAGGATCAGAGCCATAGTTCTTGAGTTTCAACATGGGTGAGAAACAAACCTTTATTGTTGCAAGCCACTGAGATGATATTGGGCTTATTTGTTACTGTTGCGTGTCTTATACATTGCTGACTGATACAGTGGGTTATGTCTTTTCTTTCACTCAGTCATTTGCTATTATTGAAGTCCTTAGAATACTTGTGACTGTGCACTGTGTGGTGCTCTATGCTATAGCAATGGTTTGTAACCTTGGCTACCCATTAGAATAATCCGAGGAAGTTCTGTCGGTTTGGTTTATTACGAATCCCTGGGCTACATTCTGGATTAATTGAATTAGAATCCCTGGGTGTAGGTCGAAGCATTGGTATTTTAAGAAGCTCTTTAGGAGTTTGTAAAGTGCAACCAGGGGTGACAACCACTGCTTTAGAGGGAAAGAATTTTGAATTCTTCAGGAATGAGGGTGGTCACTGAGATAGACGATCTTTTGCAGAAAAAGGGTAAAGGAAGAAATTTCCAGGGAAAAGAAAAAAGAAAAATACTGAATCACTGTGCTGTACACCTGAAACGAATATAATATTGTAAATCAACTATACTTAAATTAAAAAAATAAAAGAAAAAGACTGCCCTCACAGCTGAAGAAAGAAGAGAGTCCCTGTCTTTAAGTCAGTTTCACAGCAAAGAGACAGTCTGAATTTAGCTGAGGCAGTTGGCATGTAGTAAGGAAGGTGATGAATTTCAGGTAAATGGGAAGTAGAGTCCCTCAGAAAACCATCCTAATCTGATTATTAAGGATCCCCATGAGATCAAGAAAGACCAAAAGAAAAGATTTTCTATTATGCTTAACCATTATAGTACAGCTAGGATATATCCACAGGAAACTGGTAACAGAGGAGAAAAGTAGGTTTTCAGCTTCATATACCAGCCATTATGTCAGTATTATTTTATGTTAAAGATTAATTATATAATTTTGGATAAAACTATATGGTGTATATTTCCAGTGTTTCCAACAGTGTTGAGGAAGAGGTGAGTGGAGTATTCCAACTTATAATTTTCTATAAATATTTTTATTTTGGGAAATAAGTATAGAAATACACTAACATTAGTATATTAGTATTGTCAGGTTTTTGAGACCAAGGAATTGTAACATATATCGTGGCTATAAAATTCGATCTGTCCTTACAAAGAGGATAGTAATAAAGTTGGGAAGAAAAGATGGCCCTAGCAGATAATGCCATTTCACCTTTTTCTCTTGAGTAAATTATATTCATCCATGCATCCATTCATCCATCCATCCATCCATCCACAATCATTCCAACGTTTATTGAGCACTTAATATCCATTCATTTCATTCATTCAGTCAACATTTATTGAGGGTGTACCACACTCCAGGCACTAATGCCAGGTTAAAAAAGTCCCAATATGCTTGTCCCTGGAGACGTTGTGAAATCAAATAAGCTAATGTAGATAGAAAGGATATATGTATACTTTGACATGCTATCAAAACATGAAGGCTTATTATTATCCAATCTTTAATATCACTGCTGTGTAATCCAATGTGCTAATATTTTTCAGTCCATTGACAGGCACAAATATTTCCCAGGGCTCCACAAACTTGCAATTAAGAAACTGGAAACATTCATAAATATACAAGTTGACTAATTAGTCACTAATTAGTTAGAAGACTGGGTATTGTAATCACCCTAATATATATTGGTTAATGTCATGGAATGGAAAGAAGAATTTTGCTACATTATATTATGTCAAAATTTGCATAAAGATTTCACTAAAATACTTAATGGGACCTGCCAGTCCTGAGCCATGGCCAGCCAGCCAGTCATTTATGATATCTTATTGGTCTCTGGCAATTTGAGCATCATATTAACAAGTGATCTTTCAATTCTGTCAAAGAAAACTGGAACATTTTCAACACCTATAATATTTCAAGATTTTTATTGACCGCTCAATGGCAATATATAAACATTATTAGTTTGTCTTGCATTTGAAGAGACTAAAGCACAGAGAGGCCAAGAAACGAGCCCAGGATCATTCAGATGGACCTTAGGTTGACTGGATTGTGCTTGGCTTTCAAACTTCATTTCTAACCTCTGCTTCACCCCAGCCGCCTGACAAATCCCAAGAATTAGATAGTAGTTCTACTGTCATTTTCACTTTTACTGTATTATGATAGATTTAGGTGCTCTTACATTTGTTTGTTTTAATGCAAAGTCTCTGTGGCTTCCCAACCAGTATCAGAGAAAGTCTAAAAGAGAAGTTAATGGTTTCCACATAGATACTTCTCAATTTCTTGAGAGAGACTTAGTTGTTCTTCCCTTTGAACCCACATATTTATTGGTTCATTCCTCTCTGGTAGTATCTCAAGATATTGGAATGAAACGTTGATATCCTAAGTAAGTTAAAGCCCAATGATGCTTTGTTTTTAGCTTCTATTGCTCCATGAAGCTTGAATCATCACTGGCTCAGCATAACTCCTCCCAAAGAAAAACCTTGTCCTTGTAATTTATTATGAAATGTCGATAGAGCTGCTGCCTGAGGACCCTGGCTTCCAAGGTGGCAGCACCACTGTGTTGTTTATTTCCTTGTTCAAGATGCTGGTTCCTGGGTTTTCAAATTTGGCATTTGGTTTGTTTATGATATGCACCCATGCTACCCATATTAGAAGAGAGTACTGCAAACACTGGGATACCTATTTATTAATTGAAACAATTGTCATGATGGTATAAGACTCTTGAGTCTTCTGGTGAACATGTTTCTTGCTGAAACAGCAAGCCACAACAAATCTGGGGTTCCCTTAACACACTTAGGCATCTTAATGGCTCTTAGCATCAAGGTACATACGTTGTATATAACCCTCTTTAAAATATTAGAAAGATACCTATCAAAGAGGCTGAATATTTAACCTTCTGATCAAAAGTCCCTTCATTTGGACAGTGCTGGAAACTCTCAGTTGTTGCTATCGGCCTTTTGTGACCCTGTATTGACCCTGTTCTGGTGATGGTAAGCAAATTCAAACGAGGACAATCTTGAATTATTTGAATTACTTCTGCATCTCACTCCTTATCAGGTCTGCTTTCCTTTAGACCCTTGCTTTTTCACTTCCGCTTTAGTTCATTAATACTTTACTTGCTATTGGACTTTGACCTTGGATTTCTCAGATCTACTCTTGGTCCTCTCTAGGACTGTGTCTTGGACATACAATTTCAGTCTATCTTTCTGGCCTTGAGGACCCAACTTCCCCCCAGTGGCCCAGTTAACTGGTGCTACCCCTGATTTGTACCAGTTAAGCACCCAGAGAGGAGGCAGACATTCATTGACTTTCCTCTCCCAAGATTCCTCTCACTCTCATACCAGACCCATTTTATTTAAGCAGTCTTCTTCATATACATTCAGAACTTTGACTTTCACTAGATTTTCTTACAATTAAGAGGACAGTAGATTAGATTACCAAGATCTTCTTCCTTCTGTCTTTTCCCTGAGAGATGAGTCAGTTGCATATAGTCTTCTGAAAATGTCTTTTTCATTATATGCTGATTTTACTTAACTATATCTCAGAGTTTAGGAATGTCTTATTTTTGCCCTTATGCCATTGAATAACTAGAACATTACCTTTGGGGACATTCCTTTGCACTTTAAAGTGTTTTCATGCCCTTTTTCTCATCTCCTTCCAACAGTCCTATGAGGTGGAGGTTACCATGGAGGAAATACCTCGTTTTGGCAAATTTTTGGATTTCCCCTTACATCTGTGCTTTTCCGCTTACATCTGGCTGGAAAAATCAGAGCGACTGACAGAGGCCAGCTAATGTCTCTAGACAAGGAGATTGGGGAAAGCAAAAGAAACATAAAAACAAAGTTGACAACAACAAAAGCCTAATTTACAGAAGGATGAAAAATGGGCGGGTAGCAGGGCCCTGCACATGTTGCATCAGCCTTAGAAAGAGAGCCTCTTGGCCAAAGCACTTGGAGTCAGAACCTTTGCCAAGGGGCCACTCAAATGAGGCTTTGGATACACAAACAGCATTGCTGGTGAGCTATTGGCACATCGCCGTGTTTCCTGGGCCCGTGGAAATTCTTTCTCAGACCTGTTCCTCGAAAGAAAGTTGAATTATTCTTCAACAGCCAAGGCCTGACTTTGATGTAACTGCTGTGAGCAGGCCTTGGCCTCAGGGGCTGTGCAGAAACACTCCCACCTGCCCCTACCACTCAGGCATCACACCTCGGCCCCCATCGGGCGACTGCTGTATCTTCCTCCTCTCACTGCTTCTTTCACTCCAGGTGGCATTTACTCCAATTTGTGCCCCCGGCTGAGCTGGAGCAGTTGACAGTGACTTCTGGGGATATGTGTTTAGAGAATCTTGCTGCCTCTCAAAGAGAGCCAGTACTCCATCCTTCTCTAAAGCTCTGTATGGCTGGCTGGTCTCTCTGCCTTTAGTTTTCTTTCTCCCTTATTCACAAACACACTGCTTAAAAAATTTAACAACCAACATCCTTGTTCATACCATGTCCCTGTTCATAAATCTCCCGTGGCTTTCCATTATATGTAGGTGCCAGACTGAGAGCCCTGGGCATGGCATTCTCCTGATCTAGCAATGAGCTCCCATAGCATGTGGCCTGAGGGTCTCTTTTGGGAAATATTATTCCTTGTTATGTGTGGTGCTACTTGTGTGTGAGCATCTTCTCTCTTGCCCAACTTTAAGCCTCTTGATGATTAGGTCCACATCTGCTTGTCTAACTGAATCTGATGCCTCTCAGAGTACCAACCAGAGCACCTGACTCAGATGCTCAGAGAATATTTGCTGCATGTGATAAAGAATGAATGAGTTTCATGAGTAACATTTTCCGTCCGAGCAAAGCAGCCAATCTGGTGTTGAATGAATGGCCTGGATGACTGCTTTTTTCTTGTACATGCTTTTATTTGGAGAATTTTTTAAAAAGCAGAAAAGTATGAAGAATAATAAAAAACAGAGTATCATGCACCCATTATCACAGTGAACCATTGGTAACATTTTTTTTTCATATTTGCTTCAGAGTTTTAATGAAAGAAATAAAACACACTAGATTAATGTGACCCTTTGTCTTATATCTCATTCCCATTCTGCTTTATCTCTTCTCAGAGATGAGTACTATTATGAATCTTTTGTGAATGCCTTTTATGTTTTCTTATACTTTTACATACAAATATATGCATCAACCGATACAGAGCAGGAGTTAACTAACTGTGGTCCATGGGACAAATCCAACCCATGGCCTGTTTCTCTAAAGACTGCAAACTAAGAATGGATTTTCCATTTTAAAGAGTTGTTTAAAAAAGACAACAACAAAAAAGAATAATATGTGACAGATGGCATATATGACATGCAAACCCTAAAATATTTACTATTTGTCTTTTGCAGAAAAAGTTTGCCAACCCCTGATATATAATATTGACTTCGTTTTAAAAGGATCTTGTATCCTACAATCATTCTGAAACTTGCTTGAATATTCAGCCCTATTCTTGAATTCTATGTTTGTTGACATATGTATATACTTTAGTCCTTTTAATGGCTGCATGGTATTCCATCATATTAATATAGTACACTTTTCCTGTTCATCCCCGTGCTAGATGGACAGTGACATTGTTTACACCCTTTCACTATTAAAAAAAAGTCAAGAAACATTATGTACTTTGTGTAAATGAGAGTTGCTCAAGGGTTACATTCCTGGAAATGTAATCACTGGTTTATAGGGAATGTGCATTCTTAAGAGTTGGAATAGAACCAAACTATTCTTGGCAGTAGTTGTAAATATTTTAACACTTACCTTTACTTTGAGATATATTCCTAATTGCTGCAAGCTTCAGCTCTCCCACTGTCCCAGCAAATGGAAAAGACAGCCCCTGCCGTAACAGCCTTCAGTGTTCTATTGCCTTCATGTAACAGACAAAACAGTGGAAGTAAAAGCCCTTTCAAAAGCTGTAAGGTGCTGTGACTTTAAAGAGGTTACCTACAAGGACATCAAGAAAGACTCTTGGCAGACTGAATGGAAATGACACAGGCAGAAGGCACTCTCTGGGGAGACTTTGTCAAAAGGATGCTGAATAGCATTCCACTTCAGACAATGTCTGGTGACAGGTGTTCTGCTCTGTGGCAACTTAGTCCACCGCACACCCCCAGGTGCTGTCAGTGAACACTGTGGTCGGGACCACTTCCCTCTAGGTCTACAACTCCAGGAACAAAGACTGACAGACAGAACCCCATGAGGCCAGTTGTGATTGCCCTGAAGAAGCATGTATCGAGCACTCACTGTGCGACTCACCCTGAGCCAGAGGCTGAGACCAAGGCAAGGGAAAGGAACACACAAGAAAGATAAACAAATGAGGGAGGGTCCTTGTTTCCAGTTGCTAGTGGCCTAATGACTCCCTGGCTTGAGAACCAATAGGTGCTCAGTTCTTTCAGGATCGTCTTGATCCATTAAAGAGATAATTATGTATGATCTAAACACAGAGGGGACTGAACCCACATGACTCAGTCCAAGCTGTAGGACCGTTGCATATATTCCTTAGGTACTCTAGACATTATTCCTCACTTGCAAAATGAAGGGATTGCACAACATGGTTTTCCCTAGTATATAAATATATCCCTAATTTTGTACCCTCCACCCCTGCCACTGCTGCAAATTAGGATCCATCACCACTCACCTAGACTAATACAATAGGCAGCTAGATGTCTCTCTGGCTCCAGTCTCTCCCTGGTCTACACTGCTGTCTGAGAGAAATATCTTGTGTGTGAAGTTAACCCTTTAAGAAGCCCATTATCTCCAGCTGAAGTCCAACAACATAATACAGAGAACAGGGCTTTGATCCTCTCCTTCCTGACCGTCTAGACTCAACTCCAACACTTCTCAAACTCCTGGATTGTTTGTAGTTCCTGGAAGGGACCACACTGTTTCATATGTTCCTGAGTCTTGTCACACTCCCTCTGAAAGAAACTTGAGATCCTATCAGGGACTATCTCATATGCATTCTTATAATCCATGTATCGAGGACAACAGTTGACGCCTAGTGGATCCACAAAACGTGTTTTTAAAATTAATGAATGCATGAATGACGTAGTGTAACTACTCATCTTCATAGTTGGTTGCTTCTTCTTGGAGGAAAGGCTTACTGTTTCCTCAAATGAACATGGAAATGAACTTGCAAAGTGCATAGCAACAGAGTGACAAGTTCAAAGCTCAATTTCCAGTTCTAACTTCTACTAAACAGCTGTGTGGCTTGGAGCACACCACTTAACCTCTTTGAGTCTCAGTCTCTCCTCTGTAACATGGAGTTAAACACTACCTACTTCACAAGTTTATTTGGACAATCAATTCACTGTATGGGAAACATCTGGTGAGTGGCTGGCAGATAATAGATTCTCAAGTGTGCCTGAGTCTGCTAAAGTCTTGGTTGGGGGAAATCTTCTATGTCAGGGGAATTCTCTTGTGGTCCAGTGGTTAGGAGTCGGTGCTTTCACTGCCGGGGCCCGGGTGTGATCCCTTGGTCCAGCAACTAAGATCCCCTACGCTGCATGGTGTGGCCAAAAAAAAAAAAAGAAAAATGTTTTCTATGTCAGGTCAGGGTGTTAGGGTCTGCTCTTGTTTCCCGGACTTCTCCTTTACGAAACCTTGTTTCTTCCCAGCGTGTGTGTGTGCACGCATGCGCCCTAGGCTCACAAACACTAGTGACTGTTCATGTGAACATGAACTAATCAGCTTTCTCTCTGGACCTAAGTTCAGTCATCTGTTAGTTAAAGGAGCGGGATCAGATCAGGATGGACAAGTCTATGGCACACATGTCCTCGCTCCCTTCTCCCTTGTCCTTGACAGACATTATTAATTGATGTTGGTCCTGTTTCACTGAGAATCCTTCCAGGAAGCCACTACCAGTTGATCAGAGATGGCTCCTGAGTTGATCTTATCCAAGATTTCTTATAGCTCTGCCACCCTGTACATCTCAAGAAAAATAAGGGAAGTATGTGTGATGGAGAAGTTGCCCTGATTCTCTTACCTTTCTTTGCTAGCATGGTGAGTTTTCTACAACATGTTACTGGAGCCCCAGACCAGAGTGACAGAGGAGAGGCAGCCAGCAACACCACCAGGGACTTGTGGGTGTCTTTGCCATTAGTTGAGATTCTTGATCTGGCTTCAGTTGGCACGCAACACTGATAGCTTATTCAGTAATCACCCCAATAGCCAGCAGTTGTTAAAAAAAACCAAATAACACAACACAAACCAGCAAAACAAAAATAAAGTCAAAATAATAAAAAATGCAGAATTAATTCCCTTTAAAGAGGTAATCAGCTAAAAATTTGACATTTTAACTAGAGCTAATACATGAGGGGAAAAGACACCTTGTAGATTTTATCAGCATTAATATGAAGTAATAGGGTTGCTCACCATAATTTTATTTCTCTTTGGGGCTTCTGCATCTAGTATATAGCCCATCATCTGCTCTGAGAAATGTTAATTCATCATGAAGCTGCAAAGAGTAGAGGTCACAGAGACCAGGCCAGTGTTCTAATTCAGATTCAACTTTCGCATGGCAACAGTGCCTCCCAGGAAAGCACTAGAGTCTTTCCAGCACTTTCACAAGTAATTGACCCCCATAATTATTGAAGAATTCAGAGTGAAGAGATGGTGTCCATGTTAGAAAAAACCAGTTCTCTATTCATTCAGGAAAATTGTTGAGGACTTAACTATGTGTTGGGCTTGGGGAACACACCTATGAACCAGGCAAAAGCCCAATGACCACAGTCCCATAGGGAGAAGAAGAGTTGAAGATCAGTTGGCATGCACTGGTATGATTGTGTTGGTTGCTTCCAGCCAGCATCAGTTAGGACCAGTTAGAATTTCTGCCACACCAGTTAGTTAAGTCTTTTCAATATTCCGCCTGCCTATTTGCTAGCCATAGTTGCTTAACCAAATAACAAGAACTATCAAAGAGGTAAGAACGATGTATTCTGAGAACAGGGTGCTCAATTCTGGCAATTTCTAGAGGAAATGAGGCAGAGTGGGATTGTGGAGGGTGGGAAGGGATTCATCAGCTTGTAGTGATGGAAGGGTATTCTGAAAAAAGAAAATAGGATGTTTAAAGGCTGTGTGTAGGATCTCATAGCACTTTTGGTGACCTGTGTGGAATTTATCATGGCTATATTACATGGATTTTTTGTGTGTCAGCAAATAATTGTCATGAGGGAGGGACCATGCCTCTTTTGTTGCACAAGCACTTCATACTATGCCTGGAATATAGATGCCACCGACTAAATCTTCGTTGAGTGGATGATTGAATGAATGAGGGTGTGGTGGGGAGATGCAGCCAGGGAAGCTTGGGCACCAGCTAATGAAGGACTCCATTCGCCATTTTAAAGAACTTTTAAAATACTTCATCCTGCAGGTAACAGAGAGCATTTGAAAGTTATTTGTGTGTTTGTGAAACTGGAGGTAGTGAACGATGAGGGCGTGGATACAGGGATTCATCAGCTTGTCAATTACGAGAAAAGACAATAGGATGCACAGCTGGTAGTGACAGTGACATAACCTCCAGCACCAGCTACCTCTTCATGTCCTTGGCTTCTGCCTTAGCTTAGTTTGAATTCCAAGGCATTCCCAGCTGGTCCTTGTCCCCATTCTATAACCGTTTACTTTCTTCTCACTGACACGTTCTCCCCATCCTCCTGTTCTCATCAATGTGAACTTCTTACTTGTCTCTCACAACTGACTTCACATCTCTTGTCTCCTTGTAAGGCATTTATGAACTGTTGTCTCTCTTCTCTGCCCAACATTCCTGGTAGAATTGGAATTTTCTTGAGTCCTCGTGATGCCCAATACAGCTTTCTTCCCTGGCATCGACTCAAGGCCATTATTCATTTTTCTGGATTCTTTATTTCATTACAAGCCTTAGAAGCCAGGCACGATGTCATACCCAAATTTGTAACCAATCTCAGTACAAAGCACAGGGCTTGGCTTTAGCAAGTACTCAGAAATAAGCAATACATTAAAAAAATTAGTTGAATTGTAAAGAAAGAACTAACAACTTGGCAAATGGGACATTTTCATGGGAGGTTGCCTGTGAAAGGGCTTACTAGCTGCTAATGGTGGAGCCAGAAAGCAGTGGATGGCTGCAATCTGTCTTAGTTAAAATTTGTAATAAACTGAGTAGACTTAGGAAAGGGCACCTCTTTCTTAATCTGGAATCTAAACTATTAGCCCGCATTATATGTGCCATCAAAAGACGCTTCTTTTGGACTGAGAGCGCCTTTTGAAAAGAAGCTGCGAGCCCAGAGATCTTGCAGAGTGTTAGAAGAGCCCAGCATGGATTTTTGTTGCTCAGTTCAAAAGACATTAGACTGGACTGTCTGTGTCAATTCAGAATTCCTTCTCCTTGCCATATAGGAAGCAGTGACTCACAAGGACCAAGAAGAGAGATTGCACACACCTTGATTCTTTTTTATCTCATGGTCCTTCTCACACGTCCATTCTCCTTTGTATTTCTCTTGTACCCCAAAGATTGAAGGACATTTTCTAATATTCTTCTCTTACAAAAAGGGATGGGAGGGCAAGGCATGAGGTGTGCCTTTCCCTTGACATTGTGTAGACAGCACTAACTGATGATAGAAATCTTTCCTTTTGAATCTGAATGGAATCTAAAAATCTTTCCTGGCAACCATTATCCATCAGAGGTTGCATAAAAACTATTTTCATTCTGTGTTCTATAGCCTATAGGCTATAAGAGATCCCTGCTAAATATTAGATTGAATCCTGGGAAATTGCCATTTTTTGTAATGACTAAAAATGGTCAAATATTGGGGATTTCATACATTTCAACCTGGAGAAATTTGATAGCTTTGACGTCATGTCCCAGAGTTCTCTGAGTAGATGTGCAGATCACATCTCTTGCAATGATTCTTTGATATACGTGAGTGTAACACTTGACTTATAGCTTCAAAAGCTGATCTGAATAACCCTCTTTCTTTATGGTGCATGTAACTTCATAAGCCAATGTTTCTCAAAGCCTGGTCTGCCATAACTTTGCAAAAGGTACCAAGTCGGGTTTATTTTCCGGGGGTCAGGCAGATAACTCTGTGGTATCATTGGAAGAGTTCCAAGGAATCCCACCCTTAGAAATGCATTCCTTCATGCTAAGACATTGTGTCTCCAAGAGTCCTCTCTGCCAAGCAAATACCTCTGAAGAATTGACATGTCAACATTAACTATTGACACTTAACACACGTTTATGTTACGTAAGATGGATCATTGTTTCTCAATGAGGGTAGTATTTCCCCCCAAGGGATATTTAACAATGACTGGAGACATTTTTGACGGGGTTGCTACTGGTATTTAGTGCTTCTATACATCTTGCGGGGCATAGGGCAGCCCTCTATAACAAAGAATTATCCAGTCCAAAATACCAGTAGTATGAAGATGGAGAAACTCTGAAATGGTTAGTTTTTAGAGTGAGCAGTATGGAATTTAGCATGAGACAGACAGTTGGCATTTGTTATCAGAATGAGGCAGAGACGTAAATCTGGAGATTGGGACATTGTACAAGGTACGCATATCTGGGTGTATCTGGGTACCCTGGGTTAAGGGCCTGTCATAGGTTTAGCTCTCCTGCAAGCAAACTGTTTGATGTCAATCAGTGGGCAGGAGGTTAATTAGTGAGTTCCCCTGGAATCATCAGCTTACCTGGGTGGAGAGAGAAGCAGAGCTTCGTTGCAGTCTCAGTAGAGGTCTAAGGCAACTGCCCAGAGAGCCCTGAAGATGGAATGACCACCTCGTCCTCCACAAGCCCTGATTAAAGGCAGAGCTGACTTCTTCATCATGTGACCCAGGGACTTTCCTGTATCTTTTGCCTTATATTTCCACAAACATTTTCAACTAGCAAATTACACTGTTACTCTTACTGACACCACTGTTTTATGTATGAGGAAACAGCAGCGTAGGAAGTTGATTTGTCCAAAGGTCACACAGAAAGTGCAGAGCAGAACTGTTCATGGAACCCAGATCTCTGACTCTGCGTCGCTTCCATTCCACCACGCTTGTCCTTAATATCTTTCTTAAAACTTTTAATTTGATATCGGCGTGTAGTTGATTAACGATGTGATAGTTTCAGGTGCACAGCAAAGTCTTGTCCTTACTGTCTTAAGAAAGGTTCTTGTACTGAGGTCCACCCCTGCCCTGATTTGTATTTCATTCTTGTTTTCTTCACGTGTTCCTTTTCTCCTTTTAGAGGGCTGGGGGTCAGGAGCTGTATTATACTGGACCTTTGCCCCATGACTTGGAGCAGAGCCCCTCGCATTTCCTGTTTATGTTCTGGGTAATAGCAGTAATTCCACTCAGTTGTCCAACCCAGAGAAACTTCTGAGTCATCCTGAACCCCTTTTTCTACCTCACTCCACACACAGTCAAGGCCTCTTTCCTACTCATCTCTTGTCCTCACTATTACCACAACTTCTCATATCCGGCATTTGTAGAACCTTGTAACTGCCTTGAATGTCTCTAGATGCACCTCCCTTTGGTTCATTTTTTGTTTGTTTTGTTTTGTATTTTTGCAGTACGCAGGCCTCTCACTGCTGCGGCCTCTCCCGTTGCAGAGCACAGGCTCCGGACACGCAGGCTCAGCGGCCATGGCTCACGGGCCCAGCCGCTCCGCGGCGTGTGGGATCTTCCCGGACCGGGGCACGAACCCGTGTCCCCTGCATCGGCAGGCGGACTCTCCACCACTGCGCCACCAGGGAAGCCCCCTTTGGTTCATTTTTGCACAGTCACCAGAACATCTTCCAAAAAAGACAGAGCTGGGTTGCATCTCTGTTTCTTAAAGTTCTTCAGGCTTTCTATCAGCTATGGGATAAAGTCCAAATGCCTTATCATGGCCCCCCGAACACTTCTTCATCCTGGATTGCTTGCTTGGTCTGCCTGGTACCCCTCACTCCCCGCAGTGGTAGGCTAAGCTCCAGTCTCTCCATTCATTAAGCGCAAGAAACATATTTGGGGCTCTGATCTTTTGCTCTACCTATTCCTAGATTTAGAATATCCTCTCCCTTAGCTTGAAATTCTTTTCAACCTTTAAGACCCAAATGTGAATTTTTATGTGAAAGTTTCCCCATTTCCTCAGCTTCCAATATACTTGTCATTAAACTCCTGTGTACTTTATAGTTAGTTGGAGCTGTCCCCCTCTCTCTCTCTCCCTCTCTGGACTTGAATAGCCCTCACTGGTAGAGGCCAGGTCTCATTTAGCTTGGTAGGTCCAGAGACCAGGACTGGAATGTGTAAGTACTTACTAAATGCTTGTTAGGAGAATGGCTTAGTGGCAAATATGACCACGTATGAGCAGCCCTTCCATTTTCCTCTAGAAAGGCATCAGTGATCTGTTCTCATTCTTTTGCTGTAATGGCAAATATGAACATGCATTGAGAGGGATACCCCAGAAAACATCAAGAGACATTCCTCAGGCCTGTCACAGCTGTCTTTTCTGAATGAGGTGGCTCCACATATAATTAAAATGCCTTTTGTTGTTTCTTTGCATACATGAGAAATACAGGTAATTTCATTACATTAAGGCAGAAGAGACCATTCAGCTTATAAAAGCTGGGCAGTCATCTAAACATCTACTACTGTATCTTCCATTTTCCATCCAGCCAGGGAAAAACTTCATAATCCTTTGAGTTGGGTTCATGTTAGAATTCCATAAGTTTTTGTGCATTTGTGTGTGTGCGTATGCATGCTATATCTCAGTAAATTTCTGCTTTGGAAAATTCCAGGAGATTTCATTTAAAAATTATAATATTCAGGCGCTATCTGGGTGTTGTGGAGGTCCAGTGAAGGTGAAGACATAGACCTTGCCTCCCAAGAGGCCTCAACACCAAGACAAAGCCAGAAATGATAATAGGAACTCATAAATTGTGTTTCCTATGGAGTTTGGTCCTCCTATCCTAGCTTACAAAAGATGGCTCTCCTAAGACCGTCAAGGAAGTCGATCCATTTCCTCTGCCAAATAGAGTCCAGAGTTTGAAATGACAAGTCTTGAGTTCAAGTTTTGGACCAACTACTTAATATCTGTATAATCTAGAGCAACACGTATAACTCGGCTCTGCCTTACTTTACTCACTGTCAGTCTGTAATAATAAAAACTTCCTTCATAAGGCTGATGTAAGGTTTCAATGAGAAACTATGTAAAATTCGCCTAGAATGGTGATCGGCTTATGGTAAGTGTGCCACAAGTTGTGTCCTTTACAGATACAGAGTTTTTGATAAGTTTGCAATATTTTGTGAAACTTAAAGTACTCTGCAAACACTGGTTATTATTGATACCTATTTGATGTAAAGGGACAAGGTTGACTCCTAAGGTATGCTTTAAATAAAACCAAGCGCATGAATAGGTCTTTATAGAGTTGGTACGCAGTTTAATAGTTTAACAAGAGGGGGTGCAGAATAGATCCCTGGAAATCTTTTCCTTGCTTTTGCCCAGTTATAATGTTATGTCTGATAGCTCTGTTCATTTTAGAGCTATCGAGGATGCCTGCCAATACTGAAGCATAAAGAGGGAGAAACTGCAAAATGTTACCTTAAAGCGTTAGGAATTTAATTAGGTGTGATTTGGTGCTTTAAAATGGCACTCATTAGTTAGGGTCAATAAACACATTAATAAGGAACTGAATCAAAGCAGGTAACTGTTTTATAGGGTAAGAAATGAAATGCAGAATTCTAACCCTAAAATATGAGAGTAAAACAGGTCAGCTGATGTATTATAATAAGCAGGCATGTGGTTTTCGATTCTGTCATGTGTTATGGAGATGCTTTCATTTTACCACACTTAATCTTTCACAGCAGTCCTATGAGGTAGGTGTTAGTATCTCAATTTTGGAAGAGCATTCGGGAGATGAATTGCTTTTTTAAAATTCATGTAATTAGTGAGAGAGAAACTACAATGTAACCTCAGTTCCTCTGAATTTGGAGGGACTTAAATCAAGATTTCAGTTAGTGATGCTCTATGTAGGAGAGGAAGTCCCTGCCTCATGCCTGTCCAGATTAATTCAGAACACAGCGAATCCTAGAGTCAAATCTAGGACCGTCAAGGAAATCGATCCATTTCTTCTGCCAAATAGAGTCCAGAGTTTGAAATGACAAGTCTTGAGTCACTTAACACAAAAGTGCTTTCACATCTAAACATTTCCCGGTAATTTCTTTTATGATGAATAATCAGATTTGGACTATGAAGCCCCATTTACATTTCTTCTCCTCACTTGATTCTCATCTGAAACTCTGAAGCAGCAGAGTATGTGTTGAGGGGGGAGAAGAGGGAAGTGGTGTGTACCTGTGTGTACACGTGTGTTCATGCTTGCACATATGTGTGTTTTGAGGGTGATGTTAGAGTTGTGTGTGTGTGTTTCATGGCATGAGGTTGAGATGGGGGGACAAGGAGTGGGCGAGAGAGGTTTGTGTTCGCATGAGTGGCAGAAATTTTGTTCCTGATGTGGGAACTCCAAGACATTGTCTGTGCCTCACCCACCCCCACTCTACCACCTGTTCAAAAAATCTTAATGACCCCCTCATCTAAGGAGTTGTAACTGAGAACCTTTAAGTCTGAGAAATTCTAGTGAACTTATAGGACTTCTGAGAGGTAAAATGAGTAAACATGATGTCACTTTTTGATCCCTGCGACTGAGATGTAAGACTTGGGAAACTTAGCCATAGAAAATCTGAAAGGAGGGGAACATTCCATTTAATATTCAACAAAAGAATGCAGGACTGGCATCTCCCAACCCAAGAAGCCTTTCTTCACTGAAAATTGTGATCTTTCAGAGTCAACAGATTTGCTAAGACCAGTTGTATTAGTTTTCTCTGCTGTGTAACAAATCACTGCAAATCTGTAGGCTTAAAACAACACCCATTTATTATCCATGGTTTCTGTGGGTCAGGGGTCCAGGCATCACTTAACCTGGTCCTCTGTGCAGCATCTCACAAGGCTTCAATGAAGGTGTTGTCTGGGCTATGTTCTCATCTGGATCTTGGGGTCCTCTTCTAAGCTCATACAGGTTACTGACAGATTTCCATTCCTTGTGGTAGTAGGAGTGATGTTCTCAGCTCCTATCCTAGACACCATCCATTTTCACAGGTAACTCACAACCTGGCTGTTTGCTTCTTCAAAGTCAGTAGGAGATGGTCTCTCCTGCTTTGAGTTTGTTCTTCTGGGAAGACCTGGTCCTTCTTTTAAAAAGCTCATGTGATATCCTGGTAGGGCTACCCAAGATAGTCTCCTCTTCGATTAACTCAAAGTCAGCTGATTAGAGACCTTAATTACATCTGCAAAATTCCATCTTCTTTACCACAGTCTATTACTGTGAAGCGAACCATAGACTCTGCCCACATTTGAAGGGAGGAAATTGCATATGAGTATAGATATCAGGGGATGGAGATCTTAGAATTCTGCCAGTGGACTCCAAAACAAGGTGTAAGTGTTCAAGCTGCGCATGACCCATCAGGTGTAGGGGACAAATGTTAGGACCCCAATTTATAATTACTTTTTAGTTCATCCATTTTAATTTAAATTTTTGTGTGATTTATGATGAATACAACCTATTAGAAAAGTAGTAGGTGTATATAATTTATATCTATATCTTTTGCAAGGTGTTTTTTTTCTGATGGAGAAAACAATGAAAAATTTTAGAGACTGCTGACTTAAATAGCTGGCCTGACAAGCCCAGTGTGACATTGTTTTTGAGTTTTGAAAACTGACAGGTCGAACCAGATATGTCTATGTTAAAGGCATCACAAATCATTAGTTGTTTCTTTTCTTGACTTTTAGTATGCCTTGTAAATTTGTGTTACAAACCAGACATGATGTATTGGGCAACAGGTCTTCAGTGTGAAGTTCTGTGTTAATCTGGTGAGAAGCTGAGCTGTGTGTGATATTTGGTGCAGCCGCAAGTGTTAGAGACTTCCAGTTCCTAAAAAAAGTCCTTGTTTTGTCACCTTTGTTGTCTTTGGGCTTCCCTAAGAACCCCTCATCTGATGGAATCTGATTCTTGCAGCTCTTTCAGCTGTAATTTGCAGTTCTTTTGCTGGAGCCCTGTTGTTATGGGGGTGAGGTGTGTGAAGTAGAGTGCTGTGTAATCTTATGATTAAAGATCAGTCTTGTGGACAGCCTGTTCCTCCAGGCTGTGACCTTAGCTTCCTTCTCCCCACACTTAGATGACACAGGGAGTCTAGAGGAGGCTGAAGGCAGAGAAATGACTTCCTCCAGGAGGGTTAAGGCTCTGGTAAAGTCTTTTTTTTTTTTAACATCTTTATTGGAGTATAATTGCTTTACAATGGTGTGTTAGTTTCTGCTTTATAACAAAATGAATCAGTTACACATATACATATGTTCCCATATCTCTTCCCTCTTGCGTCTCCCTCCCTCCCACCCTCCCTATCCCACCCCTCTAGGTGGTGGTAAAGCCTTTTCCCTAGGACAGTAGGCTTTTGTTGTGGAGAAGTTTCTGAGCATACGTCACAATGTTTACTCTTCACTCTGCCAGAGATTCTTCACCATGAGAATGAACTTGGGGTGTTTCCTAGAGATAAAGCTCATAAAAATATGGGTCTCTCTAAGACTGTGGTCCCCAGGAATTTCTCACTATTGAGATAGTCCACACTGAGACTCCAGTGATTCATCAGAACTACCACTTAGATGTTCCTACCAGTTTATTGTCCTATGAGCTTCTGCTTCAGGTAAGGAGATCTTGTCTGTGACTCTAGATCCGCCTGTATCTCCAGATTTTGGGGGTGGCAGTTTGCCCTATGATCTCAATCCCCTGATGGGTCCAAGAAAAGTCATAGATTTTCAGTTTGTTCAGCTTTTTCTTACTGTAAAGGATGGGAGTGATGGAGTGGAAACCATTAATTTTGTTTCTTTTCTTTTATGTTTTTCTTATTGAATCTGGAAACAAATCTGGAATCATAGAGATCTAGGTTTGACTTCCATCCCCACCACTTACTTACTCTGTGAGGTTGAAAAGTAATGCCATTCTTAGGACTGTGTGAGGATTACATACAGATACATAGGTGAGCACGTGACCTAGGATCTGGAACCGAATGCTTGCTCAGTGACTGCTGCAAGGGACCTCAAGGCTCATCAGCTCCAAATCTCTACCTCATGTATTTTCCCAACTAAGAGGCTGTCTAGCCTCCGCTTGAAAAATCTTCCATGACATGGAATTCTCTAGCTTTCAGAGAACCTCTGGATAGTGCGTGAGATAGTGCACAAGGACTAGGGTGCATCATAGTGCCGTGTGGGATCTGCAGACAGTGTTCCCAGGGCTGGAAGGGCGCATGCTGGGGAATAAGATGCTTTTCACTAGGCAGGTTGGGGGAGGTTTCATGATGAATTTAAGCTGCATTTTGGGAGAGGGAGAGATAATCTTCTAACCTTTCCTCATGAGGCTAAAGGCATTTTGGGAGAAGTACCAGAATGATAGAAAAGGACCTAGAAGTGAAACCAGAGTTGAGGAAGAGGGAGGAAGAGTCCTAACTGCTGAGGGAGGAATGACTATAGGATTATGTAAATTCTTGGTTCCCAATGAGAAGACCTAAGGAGACGTTGTTCTGACATTCTTTCCCACCCGTTAGTGTGAAATTAGGAATATTTATTCTTGGTGTGGTCTCAAAATATTCTGTGTTGCTACCACACCCTTGTGGCAGATACGCTGTTAGTTGATTACTCAGTACCTGATCTCTTTTTTTTTTTTTTACCAGAAAGATGATTTTATTTATTTACAGAATTATTGAATAACTTTTCAGATTCTTTTTTCAAAGAAAATCAAAGGAAAAAAGTATTGAGGAAATATAAATGTGAATTGCACTATAACCAAGGAGGTAAGCTGATGAACCGACTGTGATCTTCCTTCTTGCTAACAAAACTGTGGTTTTATATGGAATAGCGATCGTTCCAAGCCATCAGTGAATCATAACTGGTCTAAGGCTAAGCCAATCATGAAGATCCTGAATTCCCAGTGTTCCCAGTGACCCTTGCAGTTAGAGATTCCACGGGAAGCAGTCTGGCAGGAGGTGGAAGGGGAAGCTGACTTCAAGAAAGCTTCCGATTTCCAGATAAATAGTATACATGCTCCTGTCATCGTTCTTCTGCCACTTCTCTCTGCCTAGGAGGATCTGATGCTTGGACCAGAAGTAATCACCTTACAACTGTCTGCTTCCCAAATGCTTATTAAGTGAGAAAATAAGACTCTAATTAAAGTCACTCTTACTAAGGTATTTTGCTTGTATCTAAGAGCATTTCTAACTAATATCTCATAATTCGTATTTACAATTTTCCTCCTTGCCTCATCCTATACCATCTTCAATTTTTTTCCTGAAACGTTGCCCATTTAGACATTTGCCATGGGCCACTCTGACATGGAGAGCAACAGCAGGAGAGAGCGTATCTGAAGACTCTCATTTCCGCATGTTGGTAGGGATACACATGGTACCTTAGAGTAAAAACAGTAAGTTTCCTTCTGTGATGTGCTAAATGGTGTTTAATATGAGGGGGGAGGAGGGCAAGCTACTGACACTCATTGGGAAGCAGGACTTCAAAGACAACAACAGCTAAGGAATCCAGCGCAGAGTTCGCAGCTAGGGTGGTACCGATTTCTAAGCCTTTCTAAAAAATCATGATATGAGACTTTTGAAAGAATCACGATAAGGCTCTGCAACTCAGAAATTCGCTGGAGCCACCCGATTTCTTGCACTGTATAGATAAGATTGCACAATGCTGGCTACATCACCCCTTGGATTCCTGAGGGGCAGAAGTTCTCCAGAAAGTCATTTCTGGCTCGGAATTCTTGCTGCTTCTGAAGCTGTTTACTTTAGAAATTCTGCTGCCTTCACGAAGGTGTTGCCTCTCTTTCCATTGACAAATAACTGTAGAAAGAAGCCTCTGTCCATGATTTTCAGAAATAAAACAGGAAGAAAAAAATAACAGAATTTATCCAAAGCACTGGCATCTGTGCTTTAAAGCATCTGGCTTTAGTGGCAGATTGGGGAGCCTGAGGTGTTTACCTCTGCAACATATATGACATCAGATTAAGAGAAATATTTAATTGGGGGATAAGTATTAGGTGATGAGGGAAGCCTGGGATTTTGGAGGTCTTGTGGGAGCTGAGAACAATGGGATATAAAAAAGGAAGAGTTAATCTTGAGGATCTCTTAGGGGTGGTAGAAAAAAGTGCAGAATGCTATGGTAGTGTTAAATTAATCTCTGAAATTCTGCTGTGAACAGTATGGGCTGCAGTTATGGGGGATTGTTCAGTCAGTTGGGGAGCCCTGTGGTCCTCCCATAAATGACGGTGAAGGGATAGTCAAGGTTGAGGATATGGAATTTCCTTAAATTTGGGAGTGGGAAAATCCTTAAATTATTGTTACCACCCATCAAATTGCTCTGTTCTCCTTTACCTCTCCTCTCTCCTCATTTCCCCCCCTTAGGTTCCTTCTAGTTCCCTTCTCTTTGGGAGAAAAAAAAAAAATCCTCCCATTTTCTCTGGAACTCCTCAGCTTTGGTGTCCTTTCATGTCTATGTTGACATAGGTAAGGGGCTACCAAATCAAGGTTTTGGGTTTTTTTTCCGGTAATGCCTTTATTGAGATTCCACATACCATACAATTCTCCTATTGAAAGTACACGATTCATTACGTATTTTAGTGTATTTACAGAGTTGTACACCATCATTACAGTCTAATTTTTAGAACACCTATATAATGTGTCATCTTCATTTCCATTTTCTATTTGCTGTTGGGAAAAGGGATGTAGGATGTTAGGGACAATTACATATGATAAGAGTTATTGCACTATATATATGTATATATACATATAATATATATATATTATATATATAGTTGTTCTTAGAACACTATTTTCTGTTAGCAAATTGGTCTTGAAGGAAGGAAGAAAAGAAGGAAGGAAAAAAGAAAAGAAAGGAAGAAAATAAATGAATCGATTGAGGTAGAATTTTTTACGTTGAAGGTTTATAATTTCTAAAAGTCTTAGAAAACATCTTGGCATTTTCTGAGGAAGGCAACGGTGTGATTTGACCTTGGACAGATTGCACAATATGTTTTTGTTTGATGACAATTTACATAAAAATATTGAATGGCGATTAGGTTGGTAGTCGGTTTTCCATAAATCATAATTTTCCTTTCCCATGTCACCCTGGTAAAATATTTTTCAGTGGTGACTGGAGCGCATTCTTTAGCTCCCATGAGCTAAATTTCACAAGTGAAATGAATAGGTTAGTGAATTGTGCCTGGTATTTAGCTGTTTAAGGCCTACAGCGCCCCAGTGCAGAAAGTACTGCTCAGGTTTTGCATGCAGCAGATGCAGAAGACAAGGCTGCTTTTGACTTCATTTTGAGCAAATGTACAAGTACTCAGGATGCCATGAAGCTGAATAGGCTTTTTGTCACCTTTCAGAAACAGGGGAGGATGAAAGGAAAATAGAACTCATATCAAGTGTCCCGAGGACAAGAGTTTCAGAGCCACTGCCAAGTTCAGATCTTCAAACGTATTATACAAGTCCTGGACCTCAGCAACAGTTGCCCAGAGAGCAGCCCGCCAGAACCTCTGATCCTGCTTCCTCTCACCTCTTTCTCTTTCCTAATATTCTGATAGAAAGAACCAATCTTGTTAGCCAGATTCTGGCTCCATCACCAACAAGCTTTGCAATCCTGCACAACCTATGAGCTTGAGAGCTTGTTTATGCAACAGAAAATGGGAATAATAATTAGATATCTAAGAGCATTACTGCAAAGATTGTAGGTACTATACCTGGAGTATCTGTATATCACACACAATACACAATAGCCTTAGATCTTGTTTCATTTCGACCGTAAGCCAATACGTAATAACCAGTTTGTTCACTAGTCAAAACTAGCTGGTGTTCAGACAGGTTAAATTGTGGCTTCTTGTACAGCAAAAAGGGACATTTTATGTGTTTTTTAAGAATTATGTCCATTAAGGTATAAAAGAAATCTATAACTTGGTGCCCTGGACTGGTTCATTTGCCCAAAGTTCGGAATAATAAAACTTTTTTGGGGGGGGCGGGGGGAGGAGGCAGAAGGATGGGGACCAAAGATTAAAAACTGAGGGAAAAACCCAGCATGTTTAACAACCTAATTAATGGCCAGTTTCCAGTTCAGTGAATTCCATCATTTAAGTAAAGCACTCTAATTACTTCATGTTGAAAGTCATATTTTCTCACATGGGTTGAGGTTTTGAAAGTGTTTATTTACAATTGGTCATGAATTTTTATTTTTTCCAGTTATTCTGTGCAGCTCTTTAGTGAGCACCTGCCTCGTACCTCTACCTCTACCTAGAGTTTATGATTCTTTTGGGAAAAAAAAATCTACTGAGTAAGAGACGTGCCTAAAACAAAGACATCAGAAAACTTGACTTGATGCTATCTCATTCAATAATCCAAGCCTCAGTGCACCTTCTGATATGGTGACAAGACAGTATCCTTTGATGGTAACATCAGCGAGTTCTCCTGCATGTGTGGAATGAAAAGCTCTTGAAAACAAAGAACTGAGCCTGATGTGTTGCTTGGTCCCTGTCATGTAACTTCTCAGAGTATAATCAAAGGGGGTATCTGATCGTTACAGAAATAGCAAGAATGGGGGAACCTAAGCCAGATGGAATATGCAGAGCTTCTGTGGGTGTGTGTATATGTCTGTGATCTCGCACCTGTTAGGTAAGCCACCACCTACCCCAGGCAGATGGAACCTCCTGTTAACAGACTTCATTAGCCACAGAGAGATGCCAGGGTCTCCCTTGGGTTGTTTCTCATTCTGTGTCTCCATTCTTGAACACTTAAAAAATATTAGGGTATTTTTGGCCTGCAAGACACCTGCTACAATTGCATAAATGAGTAGTTATGGGACTTTTACTGGAAGGTGGAGGAGGAAAGTGAGTGTACTTAATTTTGGAGCACAGAACACAATGTTATTTTTTGTTCTATTTTGTTTAAGCAAGGCCTGAGGAGAAAAGACATAGTCATGCCGATGGAACCAGACCATCCAGAAATTCCAGATAGAAAGGTAAAGCCAATCACCCACCAAAGCTGTAAAAATATTTATTCACTTCTCAATTTCTCCTCCAACTTTCTGAATCAGGACTCACCATTCTGTAACTCACGCCCAACCTAAATTAAATTTAAATGAATCTCTTGAAAAGAAGAGGAGGGGAGGGGGAGGGGAAGGAGGAAAAGGAGTAGAATCCAGTTTCTTATTTGAGGACGCTAGTGATTGTTGCCAGTTGTCATGGTAACTT
The DNA here is from genome assembly GCF_963924675.1 of Phocoena phocoena. Taxonomy (NCBI): domain Eukaryota; kingdom Metazoa; phylum Chordata; class Mammalia; order Artiodactyla; family Phocoenidae; genus Phocoena; species Phocoena phocoena. The sequence goes on along the minus strand of NC_089235.1, from coordinate 69,932,046 downwards.
TCCTCGCCATGATCAGTCAGCCAGCATCACTTAGTTATTTATTTTTTAATTTTATTCCAACAAAAACAGGTCTCCTTCAGTCAAGCACAAGCCGGATACATGCTTTTTTTCTCAGTGTAAATGGATGGCCAGTTGTTTCCATCATTCAGAGGCTTCCTCTGTTTAAACATTGTCCTCTGCATTTGTTTGTTCACTGTAAGAACCATGGCGACCACATCTAGAATTTATTTTCCTATTTTCAGAGTGATATTGAACTGTTAAAAGACCAGGAATCACTAGAAATGAAGGATCAGTTTAGAGCCAAGTCTTAACTCCATGTCAAGAAGATGAAGTCCGACCGCGCAGTTGAATAGTACGTTGCAGAGAACACGGCAGAGCAGGAGCGTTCCTCTCTTCCTAGCACTGTTCCCGGTTGTGTGTTATTGGGCCAGGCCACGTCCCTTCCTGGGGCTCAGTTTGCTAATCAGTAAAACAGGAAGGCTGGACTAGATGGGTTCAAGGGCCTTCTGGTGTTTCAGAAGAAGGAGGCAGTGATGAAGGTGTATACACAGGTTCTGGAAGGCAGCTGAGAAAAACAGGGTTGGGTAGCAGACCTCTGAACATCATCTTGGGAGAACATAAGACAGTGAGCATAGGTTTTGTTTTAAGTGTTATCTTCTTGCAAATTATGGTACTCATGGTAATACAAAGAGATGGTGGATTTTAACATCTATTATGTTTTAGAGAGTTTGTCTCCTACCTATTCACTGAAGAGTGAGATATTAATTTAGACTATCAAGATGTTTAGGAGACACAGCAATGCTCCCTCCATGTTAACTTTTTCCTTCTCTTTTTTTAAATCCCTCCTTCTCGGTATTATGGGAGCACAGAGGGCACATAAATAATGGCCCTGGCCTCCCTGGAGGAACCCGCTAAACAGAACGCTGCTCTTGGAGAATTTGGATTGGGCCATCTTGTAGGAATTTAATTAGAATCAAGGCCTATTCATTCAAACTGTATTTTATTTCATCATGGCTTCAGCCTCCTCTTGGTCCTATTCTGTTTTTTTTTTAAACATCTTTATTGGAGTATAATTGCTCTACAATGGTGTGTTAGTTTCTGCTTTATAACAAAGTGAATCAATTATACCTATACATATGTTCCCATATCTCTTCCCTCTTGTGTCTCCCTCCCTCCCACCCTCCCTATCCCACCCACCCCTCTAGGTGGTCACAAAGCACCGAGCTGATCTCCCTGTGCTATGCGGCTGCTTCCCACTAGCTATCTATTTTACGTTTGGTAGTGTATATATGTCCATGCCACTCTCTCACTCTGTCACAGCTTACCCTTCCCCCTCCCCGTGTCCTCAAGTCCATTCTCTAGTAGGTCTGTGTCTTTGTTCCTGTCTTACCCCTAGGTTCTTCATGACCTTTTTTTTTTTCTTAGATTCCATATATATGTGTTAGCATACGGTATTTGTTTTTCTCTTTCTGACTTAACTTCACTCTGTATGACAGATTCTAGGTCCATCCACCTCATTACAAATAGCTCAATTTCATTTCTTTTTATGGCTGAGTGATATTCCATTGTATATATGTGCCACATCTTCTTTATCCATTCATCTGTTTATGGACACTTAGGTTACTTCCATGTCCTGGCTATTGTAAATAGAGCTGCAATGAACATTGTGGTACATGACTCTTTTTGAATTATGGTTTTCTCAGGGTATATGCCCAGTAGTGGGATTGCTGGGTCATATGGTAGTTGTATTCGTAGTGTTTTAAGGAACCTCCATACTGTTCTCCATAGTGTCTGTACCAATTCACATTCCCACCAGCAGTGCAGGAGTGTTCCCTTTTCTCCACACCCTCTCCAGCATTTATTGTTTCTAGACTTTTTGATGATGGCCATTCTGACTGGTGTGAGATGATATCTCATTGTAGTTTTGATTTGCATTTCTCTAATGATTAATGATGTTGAGCATTCTTTCATGTGTTTGTTGGCAGTCTGTATATCTTCTTTGGAGAAATGTCTATTTAGGTCTTCTGCCCATTTTTGGATTGGGTGGTTTGTTTTTTTGTTATTGAGCTGCATGAGCTGTTTGTAAATTTTGGAGATGAATCCTTTGTCAGTTGCTTCATTTGCAAATATTTTCTCCCATTCTGAGGGTTGTCCTTTGGTCTTGTTTATGTTTTCCTTTGCCGTGCAAAAGTTTTGAAGTTTCATTAGGTCCCTTTTTTTAATTTTTGTTTTTATTTCCATTTCTCTAGGAGGTGGATCAAAAAGGATCTTGCTGTGGTTTATGTCATAGAGTGTTTTGCCTATGTTTTCCTCTAACCTATTCTGTTCTTGCTTGGGGCTTCCTTTCAAAATGAACTAAGGATATACAAACTCTTTAAGAAAAAAAATTGTTTTTTTAGGTAATACACTTAGGACATTTTACTATCCTCAGTCTTTAGGGAGTCTTTGAGTGATGTAACTTGCTGTGTTAAAGGTTCACATTTATTCTTGTTTTACCCAACCACTTACCCTGTTTCTATGAGGCAGAAGCTGGACTTTGCAAGAAGTGAATTGTATTCAAACTAGTCTAGAGCAAAGCCAGATACCATAGTGATGAACTCAGAGAGACCCAAGAACTGAAATGTTAAAGCCTGGTGACATTTTTCCAGTCATACTTCAGTTGAGCTGCAATTTCTCCATCTGTAACATAAGCAGACTGTGCTATATGCTCTGTCAGCTCCCACCTGGCTCTGACCTTCTGTGGATTTTTTTTTTAAGTAAGATACATTAAGAAAACCAACATAATTTAAGATTATATTTAGTTTTGTTGTCTTTTAAATGATCAGTCTAGTTATTTCTAGCATGTTTTGAATCTCCAAATACATTGTCTCAGTGTTATCTTTTTCTTAGTTCACCAAGACTAGGGAGTGTTCTGAACATTGACAGGTTATAAAATTACAGGGTGATCATCGAAGGTGTTTGTTGGATATTTGCGGTATCCTTACTTACTACTGTATTCCTGGATTCTGGTAGAGAATACATAGTCCCACAAAGGCAAAAGGGAATGAAACAATCTGCTTAGTGAAGGTAGCAACAATCACTCTGAATGTTCAAGCCTTTTCAGTAAAGCTTGTGACTGATGACCAAACCCAAAGCTGGCTTTCCTATTTTGTTGTCTAAATATAAACTTTAGAATCTGACTTCAGAACACATGGATCTGAAAAATAGAGTCTGTGTGTTACTCAGTCAGCCCTCATGGAGGAACTGTGGCATGGCTTCTACTCACAGTCTTTGACAGAATGAAGTATATAAGAGCAAGGGCTACATGATCTTTTCAGTAAAGTTACCCTACCTTCCTTTAAAGAATGGTTCAATGGATTTTAGACTTTCCCCGTGTAAATTAGCTGCTCCTTTTCCTGTAATGAATAATGAATGTGGGGCAGGGGGAAAGACTAGGGTGAAACAGGAATAATGCACCCTTCTCTATGGCAATGGGCCAAGGAGGGATAGGAGTCCCCCCACCCCCAAATTATAGGCTTGGAATTTGACAAACCTGGGCTTGAGTCCCTGTTCCATCATGTATTAATTGTGCACATGGAAAAATGTCCTCTTTTTGTGTTATTTTAATTCCCAAGGTCTAATTTTTCCACATCTGTAATTTGAAGAAAATATTGCCTATCTTGTAAAGTTCTAGTGAAAATTAAATAAGATCATGTGTATGAACTGCTCAGTTAAGCAACAGGCATAAGGTATTTTCTCAACACACAATAACACAATAGTGTTTTTATGACTATTTAGCAAGGCATGTCACTGCTCAGGGTCTCGATAATCTCACCTAAAAATGAGATGATTCCGTGTTCACTCAGGTCCTTCGTAAATCTGTGGTAGAATTTCCCACATTTATTTGGCCACAGAAACTTTAAAAAAGATAAAGTACTAATAGAACCAACAGTCATCCTTGAGGACATAAATGGTGAATAATAAGCACTGAATCGTGTTCAAGCGCGTTCATACCTGTGATCATCACACATATGGTGCAGATTCATTCACTCATCATCGCCTCTGGTGCTTTCCCATGTCACCCAGCCAAGGATCTCTGGCAGCTTCTTTTTATTCCCCGAGAGAGCAAACCATTTCTTATAGTATATTGTCAGTTTTAATTACATACATGTATTTAGGTGTTTGCATTCTTGAAAATACAGTTAAGTTATATTTTAGAAGGTAAACTTAACTTCAGTTGTTTTTGGTGTGAAACATCTGTTAAGTGTTCATCAGTAACTAACTGGCCAAGCTCCACGTCCTGTTTCAGCTAAAGCAGTGGTTTTCAAACTTTTGTGGCAGAGACTCACAGCAAGAAATACATTGTACCTTTCCAGTGCACACACGCATACAAATGTGTATAACTGGAATAAAGTATTTGATGATATAATGACCTCTTCTACAGCTAAACACTCTATTTTTGCATTCTATTCTATTCTATTTTTTCTATATCATATTTAAAGCACTGCTGGTCAAAGCCCACTGCTTTGATTTCCAGACCCACTAATGGGCAGCGCTCTCCATTTGAAAAAGACCTAGGGATTAATCTAGGAAATGCATGGTGTATGTGGCTCTCCTTTACCCAGGCGGGGGTACTTCTTATGTTACACTTCAAGTGTATTTGAAATGGAACCTTCTCTAACCTCCAAAAAGCCTACGGAGGGGGCATTACCTAGGATGGGTCATATTGCCCAGCTGATGAGAGGCAGCTGCAGACTCCCAGGCTTAGAGAAGAGGGGACTATAAGGGAGCCCACAGTTGCCTTGGAGAAAAGCCCAAGGGTAATACTGGGAAGAGGGTGTGGAGGTTCTGCCCACGCCCTTGGGGCTCAGGAGGACCGCTGGGGGATGCCCCCTTCCTCACGACTCATAAGACTGCCACAGTCTGCATCCCTGCCACCCAGGCTCGTCCCACCTGCTCTGCTCCCGGCAGTCAGCCTGCAGCTTTCCTTTGCCCCAGATTTCCACATGCTCACGCCTGAGCTTGAAAACCTTCCTGTCTGTTCCTTCCCCTTCTAATGTCAAAGGCCTGCTTCCTATTGATCTGTCATATCTGCCCTTGAAACTTTCCTTACCGGTCCCCAATACCAACCTCACCCCCCATCCCCAGGACTGAAATAGAGACTTCATTTTTACCCAAGGCATCCTTTTTTTAAACTCTCCCCATTATAACTCATGTTGCATTGTATATAATTATTTTTCTTTTCCACTAAACTGTAGACTCCTCCCAGAGGGCAGGGACCTATCTCTTTGTTTATTGTTTTATCACCACGTCCTAGTACACGTCCTTCGCCTATTATCATGTCCAAAATATTTGCTGAAGAAGTGAAGTCATGAGTAAAACATACTCATTTTATAAAGTGCTTACCATGGGCCATGTTGCTTACTAGGGGCCATCTGCGTTCAAGTACATCACCTCATTCAATCATTGTAACAAAACCGTGAGGTGCGGAGGGAAGACAGAACGATTCGCTGCTTGTAGGTTAAAAAGCTGAGGTTCAGAGAGGTGAGGAGGTCTTCTGAGGTTGCACAGCTGGCTAGTGGAGAAGGGCAAGCATTGAGGCTTTGGATTCTGTGCACAGCACGGTTCACACACACAGATCCATTCTCACACATGACCTTCAAAGTTGCAAGCAAAAGTCTCACTGACCTGTCCTCATTGTCGGAGTTTTCTGTGAGATGAATGAGCAAAAGGGTGGATACGGACACAAAAGCTTGGGTTCAAGATTGGGCCCATTTTACTGATAATGGAAATTACATCCCCTGAGGATTCTAGAAGACGTTGACCATAGCAGAGAATAGAATTTCTCCTTCCAATTTGGTTAACCCTGACACCCGATTGCATAGAATTTGGAGCAAGAGTTACCTGCAAACATTAAGGAGACGAAGTGTGTCTGTGTTGACACGCATCCTGCATCTGAAAAGTTCAGATATATAAAGAGATGCTTTTGTATAATTCGTGTTATTTACTAGAACAATTTTACTGGCCCTCTGAATATCACTGTGTTCTCTGCTATAAATATGCATTTAGACCCTTTCCAAACCACTAGTCATTTGCCCAGCGGGCCATAAAAGCAATGTATCATGTAACCATGTATTGGGATGAAATTTCAAAAGCCCTCCATTTAGGCAGCAGGCCTTAGTGGGTTTGGGGAGCTGTAACATTATCCATTTAATTATACATTTGAACTCACTGAAAAAAAAAAAAAAACCTGTATTATTTACACAATTGCCTCAATATTCTCTCCCAGCTGTTAGACCTGAGTCAGAAACCATTAGAATGCTAATCGAGAGAAGAGACGATGAAATATATTTCCTTGGTGCGACTGCAGCAAATTTTGTAGACCCTTTTATTTGAGCCACAAGGTTTTTTTTTTTTCCCCTCAGACCTCTGTCTGAAGGGGGCTCCCATAGCCATGGTTGGGGTACTACCTACACAGCTAATTTGGGAACATAACGTAATCTGCCAATATTGACTGTATTTCTCAATGTCTTGCAATGTCTTGCACAAGGCATGGTGCCTTATACTTGAGAAGAAGCAAATTGTTGGAATGGGCAAGTTGCTTTCTTTGGGGGGAAAAAGTTGCTCAAGGAGATGGTCCTGCCAGGGATAGGCATTGCATTCACTATTCTCATGTAGATGAACTACTTGAGAGACACAGAGAATGTCTCTTCCTGGATCCCAGGCATTCTAGAGTGTGGTGGAGCAGACACAGGTGTGTGGAAGGAAGCCCAAAGGTCTGTATTTCTTTCCCAATATTTTCGAGCAGCTACACAGTTCCCTGTCCTCTACGCATGCTGGCAACACAGAGGCAAACAGAAATAGTTCTTGTCTTAGGGGACTACAGCCTTCAGACAGGAGGCAGATAGCAAAGCAGAAAATTATGCTCGTTGATGAAGGCTCTGACAGAAGAACCAAGACACTTTTGGCATTGCGCAAGCCCAGAGGTTTTCAGATGCCCCAGGTTCTGGTTTTCTTTTTGCCCCAGGATGTGCTCAGGGCCTCGCAAGTAAGCTTCCTGTCTCTCTTGTCTTCATCCTGCCCACCCCAGCTGGTCATTATCTTGCATTCATCCCTCAGACCTTGGTCACGGGCCTCCCCTTTGCTCAGGTATGTATTGTTACACGGATGTGCACATAGCTTCAGTTTTTCCCTGACTCTTCCTTCACTATGAGTACTCAACTTTGACTTTTCTATACTCCCCCTGTAAAAGATTCTTAAGCTTGTAGGGGCTTGATGCTTCCAGACACATATATGGTTTAATATCATGTGAGACCAGAGAACTCAGAAACTCCACGTCTAGCATCTGATATATCTCCTCTAAGCAATGATAACTTCGAATGACTTTGTATCCATTTGCATCATGGATAAACTATCCTCTTCTTTATTTTGTTGTCCCTGCTCACTGCTTTATGTTGTTATACAATATAGCTGATGGTTCCCATATTCTCCTGATACAAAACCGTTCCACTGATGTGTAACATTTAGGTAGCTTGCTTCATCAAAGTACAATGACCTTCTGTGGAAATCCTTGGAAAACAAAAGGAGACCTGGGCCGTCACCATGATGATATCAGAAACCCTTCTTCCCACCTCTACTCATACTTGAATTGTCATGGGGCTGAGAGACACAGCAATGGTCCTTTCAGCAAAAATGCACTGAACTTACCAAAATGGCAAACGTTGGCTCACGATGGGTTAGAAAGAGGTCATAGGATTTGGTGCGGGGTGCGGGGGGATATGCTATACATTTTATTCAGTTTAACATAGGTAAAGAGATTTGCTGTATTACGTCAACTGTAGGAGAGATCCGGATAGATCATGGATCTGTCCTTCCTGGAAACTGCTTTGAACTTAAGTAGTTTCTTGCCAACGCTGAAATTTACATTTGTGGGTATTTTAGGGCTCTGAAAATCAATCCACGGACCATTAAATGAATCCTTCATTTCTACTACAAAATAGATCCCACCATTCGATAACCATATGATATAACGGAAATAATTTAAGAACTTCTTGAAGATTCAGTTTACTCCTTTGCATCATAGGAATAGTAATAACCACCTTGTGAGGTAGAATTAATTGAGATGACTTCTGTGAAGTGCCAAGTCCAGTTCTTGTATAAAGTAGGCATTATATATATGTCATTTATTTATTTATTTAAATTGATTTATTTTTGGCTGGGTTGGATCTTCATTGCTGTGCGTGGGCTTTCTCTAGTTGCAGTGAGTGGGGGCTACTCTTCGTTGCGGCAAGTGGGCTTCTCGTTGCGGTGGCTTCTCATTGCAAAGCACGGGCTCTAGGCGTGTGGGCTTCAGTAGTTGTGGTGCGCGGGTTCAGTAGTTGTGGCTCATGGACTCTAGAGCGCAGGCTCAGTAGTTGTGGCACACGGGCTTAGTTGCTCTGCGGCATGTGGGATCTTCCGGGACCAGGGCTCAAACCCGTGTCCCCTGCATTGGCAGGTGGATTCTTAACCACTGCGCCACCAGGGAAGCCCCTATGGCTTTGTTATAATATGCTTAGCTCATCAGGTAGAGTGCTAGGCTCACGAAATTTCATTGCCAACTGTAGAAGTTGATTTTGCTTTCCAGTATTTTTCTTTTAACTCTGCTCCAAAGAAAAGAAGGAAGGAAGGGAGGAGGGGAAAAAAAGATGTTAGACAACAATAATAACAGAGAGAGTATTTCAAAGTGTGTGAAAGGTCACATTTCTTTGGGCAGAAATCTGTTCCTTCTATCTCTTGGGCTTGCAGGCCGGGCTGGCTATGCTGCAGAGATCAGAACCCCAGTGTTTATTTGTGCAATCCTCACTTTCGCTGGCAGCTGCTCCAGTCCAGGAATTTTATGGCAGGAAATATAAAGTGCTGTTGGATTCGGGTGCTCTAGAGTCCTGGGTAGCACTGTCCTTTCTTAAGAAAAAAAAAAAAAAGAGAAAGAAAAAAGTAAGAGGGTGACAATCAGCTAAGGTCTATTAAGCTTCACGGCCTTGATCTTATCGTATTGCATCTACTCTTACCAGTTCTTAATGACTACAATGTAATAACATCTTTAAAATTTATTGAGACAATTAGAAGCAAACAGTTCTTTTGACCCCCAGCTCTTTCGAAGTCACACGATGCTACAAGAGAAAGTGGAGCCATGAGACAAAAGTCCTTTTCAAGGTGTTCGTAGTTTAATGTGCATTTTAGATTCCAAAGTGCCATGAGGAAAAGGGAGCTGGACCGTACGACGAAGACACCAGAATTCTGGTCTCAGCTTCTCCTTTAATTTGTGAGCTGATCTTGGGTTGAGGCCGCAGATTGTCTTCCCTGACCTTAACATACTCATATGTAAAATGGGAATGGATCCAAGGTCACTTCCATCTCTAAAATCCTTTTTTGTGAAAAAAAAAAAAGAAGGAACTCTATCGGGTGATTGAAAACCAGTGCTGTACTTCAGGTCACCGCCTACACTGTCAACCTCATCATTTACAGGACACTGCTGTGTCCACAGCACTGGTTAGATTGGCAGTGGAACATGTGACTTCTCTCTCACGTCCAAGCCACAGCCTACCGGACAACAAGGCTGAGCATCCCGTTGGAAAGTAGATCAGGAGGCCAGTGACCTTGAGCCTTCATGAGGGAGCCCATGATCAGGAAAATGATAGGCAGGACTGACTCACTTGGAAGCTGAACCCAAAAGGCATGAGGTCAATTCAGGATTGAGGCATAGAGTGCGGTTCCCAAATACACAGCAGTTATGGCAGAGCTGGCTGTAGTGAGGGTCTAACAGAGCAGACAGGAAAAAGCCAGGAGAGATGTTACGATTGGGACTTTGTGAGAACCTTGAGACACATGCATGTGCGAGTATATGAGTGCACGCACACACATGTGCACACACACACACACACACACACACACACACACAAATAATTATTTTAGGGCCCAGTTCCAGGCCATTTAGTGCACAGAGTTTAGGCATGAGGGCTCTGAAGTCATGCTAACTGAATTTAAATTCTAGCTGTGTGACCTTGGGTAAGTCATTTAATCTCTCTGGGCCTCAGTTTTCCCACAAGTGATATGTAGTGGGAGCTAATAGTACCACTGATTTTGTGGGATTGTCGATAAAGTTCTTAGCATAATTCATGAATCGTAATAATAGCTTGATAATTTTGTGCCTATTATTATTATTGTTTTATTCATTACATTTATATATACCCCTACAATAAACACCTTTTCCTTGAGGTAATACAAGTAGGTCTTTCCTTCCTTGCAACTAGCAAGTCTTAACTAAGGTAAACTCCCATTCTGCCAGTGTAAAGAATTTTATGGCAGGAAATACAATCTTCGTCTCTGTCTGTCTGTCTGTCTCTGTCTCTCTAACTTCGAAACTGTTTAGTCTCCAGTCAAAAGAAATGATCCTTATACTTCAAGGCTGATCTCTATCTCTCGTTCTCCATGAGACTTTCATTGATTATCATAATCTGATTTTCATCTCTGTTGAATTTTGTCGGCATCCACATAACACTTTGTAGAACTGTATCTGAGAACTTTTCCCACCACCATAGCACATAACTGTATGCTGTTTTGATTGTGGTGTTCATGATATTTCATGCTTAAATCCTCTCTCTCCCAACACAGTATAAGCTTTTTGAGGGTAAGGGCTATGCTTGGCATTTATTTATTTCCCAAAGTGTCTAATATAATGCTGGAATTACCAAAGGAATTTAAGACATTTACATTATTGGATAAATGTGGGTAAACCATGAAGACTTCCTCCACAGAGCTGTCCTTCCATTCCTGATTTCACCTTTGGCTAGCCCATTTGGCAATTTTGCAATATTTATTTAATAGTGGAAGACTTGAAAGTAAACAAGTTTAAAGAGGTCCAGTGCATCCGGTTCTCCTGTTATATATGCAGCCAATAAACTGGGCAATCATATCTACTTTCTGAATCTCAATTTCAACATGGACTAATTGAAGCTGATAAATGTTTTGACCTCTAATTTTTCCGCCATATTGTTCTAGTATCCATGAAAGATTATGACTGATTTCCTTGTATTTATTCTTTTGTAAACCTCTTTAACGGGGTTTATTTGTGCTCGGAACCTTAGAGTGGTCCCAGAGGCAATGTAGCATGGTGGTTAAGATGAGGGCTTTAGAGTCTCAGACCTGAGTTTGAATTCCAGCTCTGCTTCCCTACGAGGTGATTTTCAGCAAGTCACTGAACCTCTGATCCTCAGGAATAAGACCTATCTCTGATTGCTGGTATGAGGACCTGGGATGAAGATGTATATTAAGCAAAATTATTTAGAATATGATGGTAAAGGACAGAGCTTGGACTCTATCTCTAAAACCCACACGGCTGAGCATCAGCTGTCCCTCACTGGGCACTGTGTATTAGGGAAGATTTTTCTTTTCGTCTGGTTGCGCTGGTGGAGGAGAGATATAGCTGATCCTTAGAATGGTTTTGCTTGTTGACTCTGAGGAATAGGAGATGCAGTGGATGCAGTAGTCGGGGGAGGGGGAAGCTCTGGCTGAGACTTACATACAGACAAATGGTAAGACATCACCAACAGCCTTGATCTTTGTATTCAGCCTTTACTGCATGTACTGCCTCCATTGTATTACCATCTAAGACCTTGGAAATGACTCTCAAAGGATCTTTCCTCTTTCGGAACTTAGCTTATGCAAACGAATGGGCTATAGACCAACTCTGCGACCTTAGTAGATTTTTCCCCACATCTACAATCCTCTGTTTCCTTTCATATAGAATGAGGATGATAATAATTACCTGCCTCTTAGGAGCTGAAGTAATACAATGCATGTGGCTCCTAGTAAGAGCTCAGAAAATATTATCTTTTCGTCTTATCATTATCCATGTAGGATGACAGCTGTGAATGAAGAGGGCTGACTAACACCAGTGGAGTCACAGGGAGGAGCTGGCTAGATGGGCTGGAGGCCAGATGCCTGTGAAAAGCCTTCCTGGGTAGGGATAACAGCACGTGCAGAGTTTGGAGCGATGGAAGAGCAGAGTATGTCAAGGGATCTCTAAGTATGTCAAATGCTGGAGCTTAGGCTGGGCATGTGCTGACGACATGGGGGGAAAAAGAGACAGAAAACGTAGGGCAGGATCACACCAGGTTTTGGTTGACAAATTTTCAGGACACATCTGTTCCTTCTGTTTATTGGCTAAACCAGGAGGCGTTTCCAGCCTTCAAGTTCTCAAGCCTCCCCTGACCTGTGCTCCAGTGTTCCATGGGTCACTTAATCTCTCTGAGGCTCAGTCCACTCTATGGTAACACATTCTGCTTCTTTTTTTTTTCTCTTTAAAAATTTTTAATTTTATTATTACACATTTGACTTTACAGAAAAACAATATCACATACTTTAATTTACAGAAGGATAGAGTGGCATAGAGGAAAGAGCCTTAGAGCTTTAATCTCGGCTCTTCCACTGCAGTGGTTCTATCATTTAACCCACTCTGCTTCCCCTTAATGTGGAGGATTATAATTCTCCATGCTGTTCAGTCTGGGTTTACGTTCGGCTTCTTTATGGGGTTGTTGGCCCCAAACTGCATGGTAAGAGTATACATGTGGATTGTAGATGCTATGCAAGTACAAATTTTTTAATTTTTTTTTGGCCGCACCGTGTGGCACGTGGGATCTTAATTCCCCGACCAGGGATGGAACCTGCGCCCCTGCAGTAGAAGCACGGAGTCTTAACCATTGGACTGCCAGCGAATTCCCTAAATATTTTAAATTAAATGTTGCTTCATGACATCACATATATTAAAAACAAAATGCATCCTATTGGGCTTCCCTGGTGGCGCAGTGGTTGAGAGTCCGCCTGCCGATGCAGGGGACGAGGGTTCGTGCCCCGGTCCGGGAAGATCCCACATGCTGCGGAGCGGCTGGGCCCGTGAGCCATGGCCGCTGGGCCTGCACGTCTGGAGCCTGTGCTCTGCAACGGGAGAGGCCACAACAGTGAGAGGCCCACGTACCGCAAAAAAAAAAAAAAATGCATCCTACCATCTAGATATTTGATCAGTATAATAGATACAGATATTTGAAATGTAGCAGTAATAATAATGCTACTCTAATAGCAATCATCTTTTTTAGCATTTGCCACTGAAATAAGCCCTCTATAAATATGGCCCCATTTAATTTTCACAAGAACTCTATTAGATAAATAATAGTATTCCCACTTTACAGATGAGATAATTGAGCCTCAGAATAGTTAAGAAAACTGCCTACAGTCCCGCAATTCACAACTTCACAAATAATGCAGTTGGGATTTGAATCTGGGTCAACCCGAGTCTCTTGGTTGGGTCATGCAAAGGAAGCAACAAGATTGGGAACCTGGATGTGCTGAAAAAAAGATGTGGAAAATATCTATGTAAATATAAGGAGAGGCATAATGCCAGAGGGGCAGGTACATTCAGTCCAACAACCAGATACTTGTAAAATGAGTGATTAATAACTGCTAGCTTGCTTAAATTCCACCTTGTTTATTTTTCTCTTATCCTTCACCCCTTCATAGCTTCATATTGGCTTTAATATATAACCATAGAAATAAGAAAAGACAGAAATACTGTTGTATTCCCAGTAACCGTTTAAGTAGATGCACATGTTACCAAGGAGAAAATGGAATTTAGAATAGGAACTTCTCAAGGTCACCTGGTTGGCCAGTGACTGACCTAGGATTTGAACCCTGATTCCGAGCCTCTTTCCACTACAGCATGCAATTTCCTCAAGTCATCTTTATCACAAACAGCCCCATTCTCGTGGTAAGCACCTCTGTTTCTCCAATTCCCAAAGTTTCATTTGAAAACAATACTGTCTCCACTAAACTGAAAGCTGAAACCACCATTTCCCAAATGGGAGAGTTAAATTCATTACTAATGCTTAAAACTCAATTCAGGTATGCTCAGCTACCAACCCAGGTGCTGGCGTGAGACACCTATAATCATCTCTTTATTGTTTGCTCATTTTATGGGGCCCTAGCCCCCCCTCCCCCTCCCTGCCTACCATCAGGAATTCACATCCCGGAGGCTCCTTTGTGGCAGCCTGGGCAAGCATCTCAATTTCCAAACATCTGGCTGGCTTCAATCAATGAGGCTCTAAGCTCACCACTCCTGGGGCTGCAGGGGTACTGGTGGGGATAGCTGGATTCAGGATGCACAGCCAGCAATAAGCAACCAGAGGGCCTCTGCATTCTTCTGTTCATGAAAACCTTGGTTTACGCTACCAAAGCTGGGCTGGACAGAGGGAAACATGAAAACAAAGCCTTACTCAGCAACAGGGCCAACAAGCAAGCTTAGTATAGGGCAGGAAAGTCTGCTACTTCCCTCAAAACCAAAATTCTAGTTAGCCACTGCAAGAGAACAGAATCCAAACAGATTTGCAGACCAATCAGGGCAAGAAGTGGATGTCCAAAGCAGGGGAGGAAATATCTTTTCGAAAAGAGAGGATAACAATAAGAAGTTTTTTGCTTTGAATAGTGCTTTATCATCAACAAAATGTAATCTCACGGACTCTCTGGCCAAACTGCTGTGTTCCAATCCAGCTCTTCCCAGTTATAAGCTGAGTGAGCCTGGGCAAGACAAACTTTTGGTGTCTTACTTTCCTGGGGTTCCTAAACCCTACTACTACCTTCCTATTAGGACTTTTGTGAGGATTAAATAAGATCATGCATATGAAGTATTGAGAGCATGCCTGCGACATGGAAATGCTACATACATGTGTTTGCTATTATTTCATTTGTTCTTTACAAACGGCCTGCAAAGAAAATAGAATAGATATTACTGAAACTGTGGGTAATTAGCCAAATCCATTTCACCTGCCTTCACTCATCAAGGTCGTCTACAAAAGACTTACATACCTTTCAAGCAGCACGTAGCCTAAACAATAAGATGTTTGCCCCAGTTTTCCAGGAACTTGGAGTCAGCTGTGTCTAGTTTGAGCTGAGCTCGTTAAGACCGGGCATGCGCAATTGTCAGCTGCTGACCTTTTGACGTCAGAGGGCGTCAGGTCACGCTAAGGGCCTCCATTCCTTAAAGGTGCAGACGCCGGTAGCTTAGTTAGAGAACAACAATTACCGCACCTTTTCCCAACTGCATTTCCCGGCGCTCCCCACGCCTTGGGCCGTCCTGCTTCATGATTCCTTATCCCATAAATACCCCAAGCCGCTTGCCTTCAGGTAAGTGGATCTGAGACTAGTTCTCCCATCTTCCTGATTGGCTGCCTCGCGAATAAAACCTCTCTCTGCTGCAAACCTCGGCATCTCAGCATTTTGGCTTGCTGTGGTTCGGGCGAAAGGAACCTGGTTCAGTGATACTATCTCCGTCGGAAGAATGGAAGCTACGAGTGGTTAAGAAGTTTAAAAGTGTACCAGTAGTAAGTTGTAGAGGTAAGGTTAAAACCTAGCTCCAGTGCTTTTCTTTTTTCTTTCCTATTTTCTTTCGGTCCGCCATGCGGCTTGCGGTATTTTAGTTCCCCAACCAGCGATTGAACCTGGGCCACAGCAGTGAAAGCACCGAGTCCTAGCCACTGGACTGCCAGGGAATTCCCCAGTGCTTTTCTTTTTTTTTTTTTTCTTTTTGCGGTACGCGGGCCTCTCACTGTTGCGGCCTCTCCCGTTGCGGAGCACAGGCTCCGGACGCGCAGGCCCAGCGGCCATGGCTCACGGGCCCAGCCGCTCCGCGGCTTGTGGGGTCTTACCGGACCGGGGCACTAACCCGCGTCCCCTGCATCGGCAGGCGGACTCTCAACCACTGCGCCACCAGGGAAGCCCCCCAGTGCTTTTCTTTAGTAATTCATTAATCCATTTTTTAAAAAAATTTAATTTATTTTTGGCTGTGTTGGGTCTTCGTTTCTGTGCGAGGGCTTTCTTTAGTTGCGGTGAGCGGGGGCCACTGTTCATTGCAGTCCGCGGGCCTTTCACTGCCGCGGCCTCGCTTGTTGCGGGGCACAGGCTCCAGACGTGCAGGCTTAGTAGTCGTGGTTCACGGGCCCAGTTGCCCCGCGGCATAGGGGATCCTCCCAGACGGGGTCTCGAACCCGTGTACCCTGCATTGGCAGGCAGATTCTCAACCACTGCGCCACCAGGGAAGCCCAAATCCATTTTTTAAAATTCCTTCATTCGATGTGAATTGAGCCCTTGCTATGTACGAGCCACACTGTTAGGGACACAGAGATATATCTTGACATAGGTGTTTCCTGAAAGATATCAGAAGGTCATGGTTAGTGCCTGATAAAAGCATTGGTTTGAGGAAAGCTGAAAGTGATTTGGTGGTGTGGATGAGGTAAGTTTTCCGCTAATACCAGGCTTTCATTACTAAGACAAGGTTTCTCAAGGTTTAAGTGGTGGAACGAGTAGAAGTCATGAAGTTTTGCTGTTCTTTGGGAAACATCATGAACTACTGATCTGCTCCGTTAACGAAAGAGACACTATCCAATTCGTATTATACTTGGAAAGTTTAGCGGTAAAATTTCAGGCTCAGGAGGAGTTGAACTCTCCTGATTCAAAGCCCATTTCATCTCTTACTGGCTGTGTGACTTGGAGTCGATTAATGAACCTCTCTGAGTCTCTATTTGCTGCTCTTTGAAATGGGGATATCAGTCAGACCTCCCACTGAAGGATAACAAGGTGATGCAGCACTTCCCAGTCTTCTTTGAACATTGTATACTTTTTCCTTGGAATCCTGACTGACATCCTGCAGGTAACCTGCAAGACACCAACACAGAAAATGACCCTGTTTTATTGATTTCTTTTTTTAATTGCATTAGTTTTTTTCTTCATGGCTGTGCCTGAGGAAGGAGGGTAGACAATGATGTAGTGCATGATTGGGGCTGCAACTCTACCCTGCTCAGTCATGGGTAAAAACAATCTGGTGTTTATCAATCTTTGAGGCCTTTTACTGTGAGTGTATTCTAAAATCAGCTATCTGATGAAATATTTTTTTATTTTGCGGTACGCGGGCCTCTCACTGTTGTGGCCTCTCCCATTGCGGAGCACAGGCTCCGGATGCGCAGGCTCAGCGGCCATGGCTCACGGGCCCAGCCTCTCCGCGGCACGTGGGATCTTCCCGGACCGGGGCACGAACCCATGTCCCCTGCTTCGGCAGGCGGACTCTCAACCACTGCGCCACCAGGGAAGCCCTATCTGATGAAATTTTAAAAAGTGTTTATCTAATGCTTACTGTGTGTTAAATACTGTTCTAGTCATTGAGGAAACGAGATTAAGCCACATAAGGCTCACCCACTCATAGAACTTATATTTTAGTGCAGTGACAGATAACAAACCCCAAAACAAACAATAATTTAAAGCAGTAATATATACTAGGAAGGTTGGCAAATAATGGCACTGCTACAGTTCCTACTACTAAAATGGTAATAATAGTGATAATTATAGCCAGCAGGAGAGAGCTAAGTATATCATAGGCAGCAGTCTGATCTCTATTCATTCACTTATCACCAGTCTTTTTTTTTTTTAATGGAGCAACTTTTAGCATCTCTTAGACTAGTTTTATGGGGTTATGGTTTGGAAAACATAGCTATTCATTTCAAGCAAACAATCTTCAAGTACAGCTTTCAGCATGCCCGCCCCGAACATTTGCAGGGCCCAGGACAAGAGTACAAATAGCGGCCCACATACCATGTGTCTAAATATTTAAGGGTTACAAATCAAGCGAATAAACTTTCAAATCTATCCTCCTGGCTTGACAAATATAATGTCATAACAACGGGGAAGGCCAGGTTTGGATTTAGAGCTCTCAGAGCCTTGGATTTTTGTGCTGGAAGGTGGTGGCCTGGGAAGAACTGGCTCCTGGGAACCGCATTCCTTCTTGACCCACCATCAGTAAGAGGCTTTGCTCAAAACATGTGGAGCCCAGTCCAGTCCCACAAACAGCCATCACTTGGGTACCTCTTGGAATGGATCTTAGAAAGTATGGACCAGAGATTCCAGAGTGCTGGGTATCCAGCAAACAAAGAAACATAAAGTACAGATAGAATGACTAAGTTACTTCCAACCCTGACATTTCATGATTCGGGTTTTAGTGCTGGAATTGGCATGATCTTAAACCTGCAAAATATTGATGCTGTGCTCTGTGTGTACAAGATGTTTTGTCTGGCAAGAAGTGTGCCTTGTGGAAAATTCTAGACAATGGCCTAGGAAACACAAAATTGGGAATTATTGTATAGACGTGTCTTGACAATAATATTATTAATTGATCACACAAGGCCCTAGAATCCAAAGAAATGTCAAATCTCAGAGCAGGTAAGAGTAACTTAAGTTCAGAATTATGGGCAAAACATTTCCTTTTCTTGGACTTCAGTTTCCCATGTGAAAACACTAAGTTTTGGATTCTGAGTTCCTTCTAGCACATTTTTATGATTTTTATGATGTGATCTGCAAGAGCTTTTCCCTTGAATAGAAAGCAAGGGTATTTAGTAAGGGGAAGGGTCTAAAGAGTGAGATGTTTAACAAGAGCAATAATTACATATTATGTTCCAGTCTTTTATAGCTTATGTGAAAGGTTTCTGAATGCATTATCTCACTGGATTTTCATCCCCTGCCTGTGATGCTGGTATCTTTTCCTCCATTTGCCACTAAAGAAAATGAAGCCTAGAAGAGATGAGTGAATCACCCACAATCTCTCAACCTCTGAGTGACAATAGAGCCAGCTCTCAAATCCATATATACAGCCTTTAAAGTGGGTGAGCAGGTTTCCAAACCTGTGCATTCGGGAAAGATGGTCTTGCAGGTGTGAAATCCATTCTTTCTGAAGGAAGAGGGGGGTAAACAGCAGCAAGCATAAGCATGTCTCTTATGACTCATTAGTCAACTTAAGGCAGACCTTTATTTCAGACGGGAAGTCATTATTGCAGCTGCTACTAGGCCGACACATACGGACGTACACACCCTCCTCGCAGCAGCATTGTCTCACTTTGCCCTGGACACCCAGGCTCCGGAATAATGCAGCCAGCGGGACACTTCCCTGGCACATATGTTGTAAAATGCATAATGGCTGAGGGCATGTTTCGGAGCACTGCATCTCTTTCCATCCCCTCAACAGATTGTGTGTGCAGCCTGGCCGGTTGCCCGCAGCATTCTACCTGCCGCATCGGGAAAGGCTGAACCTCGATGGAGAAGACAAGGAGGCTCCACTGTACGGAACGCTCTCCCGTGCGCATGTTCCGAGAGATTTCATGCCAGGCAGAGGGCACAAGATACTCCGATAATTAAGTATCAAAGGTGAGTGGTAAAAATGAAAGAGGGGAGGCGGTGTATGAAAAAGTAAACATGCAAAGCCTTACAAAAAAGCACACACCTAAATGTAGTCACTGGAACGAATCAAATGGAAGTAAGTCAAAACAAGAGATGAGTGCTAAAGTCACCAAATGGAAACACATTTTAGGGACGAAATCTTGCTTGTGTTAACACACAAACCGTGGTGGGCAATGATGTATCTGGCCCCCAACACTCTGTTCCTGGGTGGTCAACTCACGTGGACTCGGATTTCAATCTCTGCTCCTTTCCTTAATATCTGTATGACTGTGGGTCGGTTATTTAAATTTTTGAGTCTTAGTTTCTTTGTTTGGAAAGTGGGGATGAGTTATACCTACCACTCAGTTTTTGTGTGTGTGTGTGACAAATGTGTTATATATTCTATCCAAACTGGCTTAGGTCAGCATTTGGAAAACAGATGTTTATCTGGCCTGTGGTAGCTGCCGGATAACCAGGATCGCCATCTTCATTAATTTATATTTCCATCTTCCATGCTTAACACTGGATCTTCATTAAATGTTGAATGCACTTGTTAAAAAATTTTAAATCAAATTTAATGGGGCAGAATTTACATACAATAAAACACTCAGTTCAAGTGTAAAGTTCAATGACTTCTGATAATTCTATACCTTCATGTAATCACCACTACCATCAAAATAGGGAGGAATTCTCGTAGCCTAAACTGCTCTCTGCTGTCCCTTTGTGATCAATGACCCTCAACTTGCAGCCCAAGCAACTACTGATCTGCTTTTTGTCACTACGCGTATTGCACGCTATTTATTTCCTTCCTTTTCACGTACTTTGGGTTTAATTTGCTCTCCTATATCCAGCTTTTCAATGTGTGAATTTAGATAATTGACTTTAGTGCTTTCTTTTCCTGCTTTAGCCACATCTCAAAAATTGATACGTTTTAATTTTCTTCTAGTTTAAAATATCTTATAATTTCCCATCTTATTTCCTCTTCAATCCATGGTTTATTTAGTAATGCACTGTTGATTTCATAAACATGTAGGGAATTTTGAGTTATCTTTCAATCTGCTGGTGATTTCAATTTTAATTCTGTTATGGTCAGAGACCATGCTCAGCTTTATTTCAGTTGTTTAAAATTTGAGACTTCTTTTGTGGCTAAGAACATCATGGTGAAAGTGTATATTCTTTTAAAAAATTTTGTTGAGATGGTAGATATCATGTTAATTATTCTCACCACAATAAACTTAAAAAATTTAGAAAATTGTCATTTATATTTACCCATATATTTACCACATTTAGCACTCTACATTCTTATGTGTTGATTCAGCTTTCCTTTTGGTATCATTTCCATTCTTCCTTTAATTCCTTTAGTTTTTATTTTTTGTAGGCCATATCTGTTAGCAATAAACTCTTGCAGGCTTTGTTTGTCTAAAAATGTCTTTATTTTTACCTAAGTTTTCAAAAGTGTTTTTTCTGGTTATAGAACTACTGGTTGCCTGTGTTTTTCTTTCAGCACTTTAAAGGCTGTAAACCATTTTCTGTGGTTTACATAGTGTTAACCATTCTCATCTCTTATTCTTATCTCTGTTCCTCTGTAAATAATAGCTTTTTTCTATAGAAGATTTTGAGATTATATTACTGGTTTTTACAATTTGATTATGGTTTGTCATGGTGTCATTTTCCTTTTATTGTCTGTCTTGGCAATTGCAGACCTCCTTTATATTTATTTATTTTTGGCTGCGTTGGGTCTTCATTGCTGCATGCAGGCTTCCTCTAGTTGTGTTGAGCGGGGACTACTCTTCGTTGCGGTGCGCAGGCTTCTCATCGCCGTGGCTTCTCTTGTTGTGGAGCATGGGCTCTAGGTGCGCGGGCTTCAGTAGTTGCAGCACGCAGGCTCAGTAGTTGTGGCACGTGGGCCCTAGAGCGTGCAGGCTTCAGTAGTCGTGGCTCACGGGCTCTAGAGTGCATGCTCGGTAGTTGTGGCGCATGGGCTTAGTTGCTCCACGGCATGTGGGATCTTCCCGGGCCAGGGCTTGAACGCATGTCCCCTGCATTAGCAGGCAGATTCTTAACCGCTGCAACACCAGGGAAGTCCCATTGCAGACCTTCTTAAATCTGGTTTTAGATTTTTCAACAAATTTGAAAAAAGTTCAGCCATTTTTTCCTCGAGTGCTTTATCTGTTCCATACCCTCATGCTCTTGTGTATTATGCTATGGTGTTTTATATTCTCCCACAAATCGCTGAAGCCCTGTTGATTTCTTTTCAATAGTTTTTCTCTGTATTACATTATGAATAGTGTGGCTGTATCGTCAGTTTCACTGACGTTTGGTTCTTCAGTGTCTAATCTGCCATCTCGTTCAGTGAAATTTGCTTTCCAAATGTTACCTTTTTCATTTTCCAAAGTTTCACTTTCTTTTTTTATATCTTCCATTTTTTCTTCATTGTGTTTATATTTTTCAAGTCCTTGTGCATATTGAGTGTATTTGTAGTGGTTACTTAAGGTTCTTTGTTGTTCATTCCATCATCTGTCTTTTCTGAGTCTGTCTCTACTGATTTTTTTTTTTTAATATGGGTCTGTTTTCTTCTTGGCATGTCTGACAGTTTTTGTATACTGAATATCATATTTTTTGTGGTCTTGAGCACTGAATTTTTTGTTGTCTTCTCTTAAAGAGTGTTTAATTTTGTTCTGCCAGGTGTGGCTAAGTTACTTGGGGATCAGCTTGATCCTTTTATACCTTGTTTTTAAGTTTCATTATAAACTGCCCTTTATTCAGTGCTACTAAATAGATCCTTCTGTGATACTTCCTAATGCCCCTGGTTTTCCTGGAGAACTCTCCATTATGACTGGTTAGAACCTGAGCATATCCTATCCTTGTGTGATATTATTCAGCTCACAGTTTCTTAGTCATTCTTTGTCTGGCTTCTTGGAACCTTACTGGACGCACACGTGCTTTTGTGCTTACTAATAGACTTGAAAGAGCCTTTACAGACATGTCTGATGCAAGAAATTCTTTTCCACCTCTCTAGTTACCTGTTTTACTAATTTCAGCCATGCTACCCTCTTTGAACTCCAATATCAGTCTCTTCAATTCAGTGGGAATGCCATATTCTCTTTGGGTACCCTTCCTTACACTGCAGTCTGGAAAGTACATCCAAGTAGAAATGTAGGGCAATTGTAGGGCTCATATATTTTGTTTCCCTCCTCATAGGGATCACAGTCCAGTGTAAAATGTTGGAAGATATTGCTTCACATATTTTTATGGGTTTTGTTTGTTATTTAGCGTAGGAGGGTAAGTTTGGTCCCAGTTATCCATCATGGTTGGGTGAGAAAGTTGATGTATTTCTTTTTCACAAAGGTTGATAGCATTATTAAAACCAAATGATTCAATTAGGGGCTAAAATGACAGCATCAGCTAATGGTCAAGGGCTTTCTATTTCTGCCTCCGTCACAAGTCAAAGTGTCATGCCACACCAGGGCTTTATAGTGGTGTTCTCCTTTAGTTCCTGTAATGAGGTCAAGCCTGTGGACAGTTGTCAGTTGAATTGATACTACTTTTCTTTCAAGATTGGTCAATTTTAAGTTTTTCGTCCTTTGGACTCATGCCTACTTCCTCCATCAGCAAGTGAATTTAAGGAAAGTTTCTTCCCCAAACATTCTGTTATCACTAGCTCAATATTAGAGTTTTCTGCCTGTTTTGTTATTTCTGCGGCTAAGCTGTGATTTCATTGAGAACAGTCCAAAAGTTTGTATTTATAGCATTTGGCATAGTACCTGACTCATAATATGTCTTCTAATATCAGTTGGATAAAAAAGAGTAATTCAAGTTATGTCAAATCATCTCCCTTAAACTTTGCTTTAATTCCTCCAACTAACTGTGAAAAGTGCAGATCTTTTTAGCTATCGCCGTATATTAATCTGCATATGTTACCAACTCTGTTTGCTCCAAAATTATAGAATTACAATATAAGTTTTAGGTATTTAAAATTCAAATTTCATTCTGTACACTATCTTTGGGAAATCTTTTCCAAGCCTACACTGTACAATGATGAACTCTAAATATCCTATCCATCTTTCCTCTCTCTCTTGAACTCCAAACTGGGTGTTTGCACTTGAATATCCCACAGGGCTCTTAATCCTAATTATGTCCAAAATAGAACTCATCATTTTTCCTTAATTCTGTCCTCTTTTTCTGTGTTTCCTCTCATGGCTTTTGGATAAACAAAGTCCAAAATCCTTCGCATAGCATACAAAATCTTTCCACATCGAGTCCCTGGTGACTTCAACTGTTTTGCTCACAACTCCTCTGCCCTGAATGTGCTCTTGTACCTCCCAACTCTCCATAACACTTTACAATGTTATTTATTCTATTAATTCACTTTTTTCACTTACTTATCCTTTCAACCTACTGCAGTGGAGGTTTTCTGGCTTCTCCAGATATATTCTCCACCCTTTTCACCTGCTCTGGGTCTGAGCATTCTTCTGTATGGGCTATGTGAATGGGTTTCTTTGCCTCTGATATCTGGTGGGGTTTGGTCTAAGAAAATCCAGGGAAGAGATCAAGAATAGGAGATCTATGGACTAAATGTGTCTCCCCAAATTTATACTTTGAAGCCCAAACTCTTAACGTGATTGTATTTGAGGATAGGACTTTTAGAGAGTAATTAAGGCGAAATGATGTCCTAAGGGTGGGGTCCTAATTAGACGGAAATAGTGGGCATAGAAGAAGAAGAGAGTTTGCTCTCTCCATGAGCGTGCACAAAGAAAAGCCTTTGCGGGGACACAGTAAGAAGAAGGTGGCCATCTGCAAACTAGGGAGAGAGCTCTCACCAGACAGTAACGCTGCTGACACCTTGATCTTGGACTTGCAGTATCCAGAACTTTGAGAAAATAGATTGTTACGGGTCTACCCACTAAGCAGCCACCATTCTACCCTCTGTTTAAATTCAGCTTTTTTATGATTCCACATGTAAATGAGATCATGCATTATATGTCCTTCTCTCTCTGGCTTATTTCACTTAGCATAATGCCCTCAAGGTCCATCCATGTTGCTGCAAATGACATGATGTCTTTCTGTCTCATGTCTGAATAATATTCCATTGTATATAAAATATACTACATTTTCTTTATCCATTCAGCTATTGATGGACACTTAGGTTGTTTCCATGTCTTGTCTGTTGGGAAGAATACTGCTATGAACATGGGAGTGCAGCCAGCAATCCCACTCCTGAGTATATATCCAAAGGAAATGAAATCACTATTTTGAGGAACTGTCTGCACCTGCGTGTTTATTTCAGCATTATTCACATCTATTGCATCTTGAATTTCACTAGAAAAGTGGTGCTTTATCCGAGTGAATAGATAAAAGCAGTGGGTTCTAATGAACATGAATTTGAGGCCAGAAGATCCTGTTAACATCATCAGTGCCTACTTCATCCAGAGCAGACTCCCAAAGCTTGCTTGAAACTGTACAGCAAGGATTTGTCTGTCCTTCTCTCTAAGCATTTAATGTTTGTTTGCGGTCTTATTCCTATGTGTGGCTGTGTCTACCCTCATTTTGTCCCATCTCCCTATTATATCCTTGTTAGTTTCTCCCTCTTCCATTCCCAGTCAGTATCTCAATTTGCCCTGATGTGCTTTGCATTTGGCATGAGTCTAGGTCCTGAACCCTGCTTGGAGTAACACTGATTCGACATGCCCTTCAAATATGTAGGCAAAGGCATATCATAAAACTCTCAGGAAATCAAAAACTTTCTGAAGTCAGTGGGATTTTGTTCAGCTTTGTTCAGGTTTGAGGGTTGAAACGTGTGTGTAACCAAAAGAAGGTATATTAGCAGGGAGGCATTAAAAAAAATCCCTTAGTGGAGAAATCTGGTAAAAATTAAGTGATGGTATCGTACCCTTTCAGGCATTTAAGGAACTTGTCTTATAAAAAATGATGCTTTTTGGAGATGACATTAAACACACTTTGTTCCCTGGTTAATGCTGCTCTGTTTTGAAATTTTCTTCTCAGAGTTTGACACCAAGACAACTACTTAGGTAAGGGTGAGGTATGACAAATCACCCCTAGCTTGTGATTCCATTGTTCACACCAATGGCTGTTAGAGCCCAGGGGCAATGCACCCTATTGGGAAGCAGTTCAAAGGCAAGATACTCATGACCAATATGAAGAAGATGATGATATGATGAAAGGAAAGGAGCAGAAGGGAGAGGAGCGGAAGGCAGAGGAGAGGGGAGGAGGTGAAAGAATGGGAGGCGAGGGAGGGAGAAGAGAGGGGAATGGAAATGCCCTAGTTAGGTTGTTGCAGGGAATTTCGATGGAAGATATTAAAACATTATAAGCTTGAATACTTCATGTTATAGAAAGTGTTCCTCCTTTCTTTCTCTAAAAAGAAAATGGCTTCATTTTTGATATGGAAGTGTTCAAAAGAAAAGAGAAAGAATTTTCAAAAATTGAAAAGTTGTTTTTAAAATAAAAAACAGAAGAAAAAGAATGAACTAGGCCTCCTAGTTCTGCTGACCTGAGACAGCCATTGCTCGGTCTTCTGGTGCCCTGTGCATCTCTTCAGATTGTGTTCACCGAGCTGTAGGCACCATGGGTCCGGGACCATGTTTTAGCGTCAGTGGTTAGAATAGTGTCTTGCACAAAATAGATGATACAATTTTTGCTGTTGAATGAGAGAATGAAAATATGCATATGTAAATTGTATTTTAAAAAATGAGATCATGTTATACCTAGAATATTGCAACCTAACATTTTTCGCTTATAATCTATTGTATACGTTTTTGCCATATCAACATATGAATATTTACCTCATTTTATAGGTACTCCAGAGTAGTCTACATTTTGCCTCCATGGATAACACTGCATTAAAACAATTTTCATAGATATACAATAAAGTTTCCACTTTTCATTATTATAAACAATATTGCAAGAAATATTAAAAAAAATTTTTTTGCTACTATCTGATTATTTTTCTTGGGGTAAATTCCTAGAAGTGGAATTGCAGGATATAAATCACATATTCTTACGGTGTTTAATTCATATTGCCAAATAGCCTTTCAAAAAGATTTGACCAATTTACCTTTCTACCAGCTGTATATGAAAATACATTTCAACAGTTTTGATAAAAAATTAGGCATTGCCAATCTTTTAAAATATGCATTTCTATGACTACTGTTAATACTGAACTTTCTAATCTGTTGTCCTTTAGTCTTTTCTTCCTTCTTGCTATTTGCATTTCTTCCTTTTGTGATTATTTTTGTATCCTTTGACCTTTTAAAATCTACCCCTATGTCTTTCCTTACTGATTTTTAAGAGCTCTCTGTATACTGGGAACATTAATCTTCATGGTATCTTATACATTGCAAATATTTCCCCTTCTTTCTGCCATTTGCTTTTTAGTTCTGTTTATAACGGTGGTAACGGTGATAGTGATGCTGTTAGTGGTGTTAGTTTTGTTGTTTGATGGTGGTGGTGGTTTTGCGTAGTGATGATGGTGTTGTGTCATTTTACCTTACAGAAGTTTACATTCTACCTGTATTTACTGTTATAGTTTCTGCCTTTGGTGCCATTCCAGAAAAAAGTAATAATAAAAGACCATTGCTATGGCAAAACTATATATTTTTTAAAGTGTATATTTTGTCCTAAGGCTCTTATGATCATATACATACAATGCACTCACATGCATTTTAATCTTAATCTGGAATTAACTTGAGGTAAAGTGCGTAGCAGAGTCAAAGGATGAGGGGCCCGTCACTCATTATCTCAGATTAAAAGACAAAACTGATGATACTCTTCCCAATGAGGGAGAGCTATGCTGCTGAGACATGGTGCCCTGCAGTGACATCAGAGCAGGTGGCAGATCTCACAGGGGGCTGGGGAAGCGTGGAAGTCGGAGATGGGGGGTTTTAGGGGTATAAGTGATCTGGCATCTGCATAAGGGAGGTTCTTTGGGGGAAACTGCTGTTGACTGACTCTCAGAGGTGTGTTTCCTAGAGTGAATCAGTTCCTGGTCAGCTGTCTTTCCAGAGCCAGGGACTGTCACTGTTTGAATGGCTTGAATAAGGAAGTTCACTGAGGGGAGTTGTTGATCAATTCAACAGGTTTAAAGGCAGTGCTGGTGCTTACCTGTTACCATGGCTACAGACAAATCAGCCTTTTCCTACAATTGCAGGAACTTTTACAATTCTCAGTGGGGAATCTATTTTTTTTTTCCCTAAGTGATGTGAAGGGAAGGGGAGATTTTGATTTTGTTTTCATGCGTATTTCTTTGTACAATGTGCTTTCCTTGAGGTTAGGAAGTGTGCTTCCTTTTCCCTTTACCCCCTAGTCCCAAACAGAGGGCTACAACGTGAAAACGTTCAGTACGTTGAATTCTGGGAGCCAGGCTGTCAAGCACCAGCCCAGGCTATGGCCATAAACAACCATTTAAATGATCATGAATTCATGGATTTGAATTTTGGCACTGGGAAGGTCCTTCAAAAAGCAACCACTGCCTCATATTCCCAGTAACACTCATATTTATATTTGAGAAGGCAGGCATAAGTGATAAGAATGAGAAACATTCATAATAATACTTTCCATCATGATAACACCCAATATTATTTAGTACTTAGCACATGAGTCAGTGTTAAGTCCTTTATACGGACTGCTTCATGAGAGCTTCACAGTAATCCTGTGAAGTACTTCCTATTGCCTCCATTTTATAGACAAGGGAGTCGAGGTTCAGAGAAGTTAATCAATGAATTACATGGGGGCTGGGGTGAGGGATGGGTGGAACTAGTATTCATTTACTGAACATTATATTACACAGTTTTTCAAAATATGCAGACCGATTTTTCAACCTGGATTATCTCCTATTGACCGATAAGTGAGAAGGGTTTAATTTTAGAGAAGGCCAGGGAACTAACGCTAACTGGCACTATGTTCCATTCATAACATAATTTAGTCTTCACCATAGCCCTATGAAGTGGCTGTTATCACCTTCTACCTTCGATAAATATGGAACTTGAGACCCAGAGAAGTCAGGTACATTGCCAAAGTCACACAGTTGGTAAGTGGCTGCACCAGGATTTTAAACACAAAAATGCTGTTTATTTATTTCCAGTGACTAGAATACGTTGTCCATCCCTCCTATTCCCGTGTCTGAAACAAAGTGATTCAGCATGCTCTGATTTTTGATGAGCTGACTTAATTATGAGCTTAGTTAAGGGAATTACAGGAATGGGTCCTAAAATCTTATTCTCTTTCTTTTCAGAAATTTAACCTGTATTCTGAATTTGGCTATTTCAGCAAGTTTTGTGACTAATCTGAAATCCATTTCTGTGCAACCCGATCCCTCATGTTGTTGCTTTGATTCCTAAAAGGAGAGACATGGCTTTCCCAATTCAATGTTATATTATTTTCTGATTCATTCACAGTCTTGGGGGTAATTAATCACTGAATGTTAAAGTAGAAAGAAGGTGTGATGAGTCTTCATGATTAAGCTAAGGAGGATGGGACCAATGCCATTAACAGAGTTCTTTCCATGAGAAGAAGCGGAGAGCCTTGTGGCTCTGGGAGTTGTCCATGTTCTCGTTTCAGTCCTCTAAGTAATCTCCAATTGACTCTTGATGACCATAGAGCTTATTCCAATAAATGCAGTATTTGCCAGATGGCATATTGCAATCAAGAAAGTGACACTAAAAAGTAGTTCAATAATATCGTGGTGGTCACTAATTTCAGCTAGAAAGTTTTTACTAAGGAGCACCTATGCTTTGTGGGATTTCAGTCACTCTTTTGGCAAAATTAAGTCTTATTCTCTTGACGTCTTTTAGAAGAAGGGTGATAGTTAAGTTCAAGGGGACAAAAAGTGAAAATATCATTAGTGGTAAGTATAGTCTCTCTATCTCAAAGTGATTACAGATGGCTTTGATTCTCCACTGAGACTACATCACCTAGAATGAGGAAACTCAAATATTTGTTGAATGAAAGAATTAGGGTAAAGTGGTCTGAGTCCTGTGTAGTGAGGTCTCTTCATCTGTGTAGGTACTTGGCATTTTCATCTGGAAAAAGAAGAGGTTGGTTAACACTTATTAAGTGCTACCATCTTTTTTTCTTCCAGATATTGCAAGGTGAAGGGAAACAAAGATGAAAAGAACAGATTTCTTTTCTCTTTTTTTTAACATCTGTATTGGGGTATAATTGCTTTACAATGGTGTGTTAGTTTCTGCTGTATAACAAAGTGAATCAGCGATACGTATACATACATCCCCATATGTCTTCCCTCTTGCATCTCCCTCCCACCCTCCCTATCCCACCCCTCTAGGTGGTCACAAAGCACCGAGCTGATCTCCCTGTGCTATGTGGCTGCTTCCCACTAGCTATCTATTTTACATTTGGTAGTGTATATATGTCCGTGCCACTCTCTCACTTCGTCTCAGCTTACCCTTCCCACACCCCATGTCCTCAAGTCCATTCTCTATGTCTGCGTCTTTATTCCAGTCCTGCACCTAGGTTCTTCAGAACCTTTTTTTTTTTTTTTAGATTCCATATATATGTGTTAGCATACGGTATTTGTTTTTCTCTTTCTGACTTACTTCACTCTGTATGACAGACTCTAGGTCCATCCACCTCACTACAAATAACTCAATTTTGTTTCTTTTTATGGCTGAGTAATATTCCATTTTACATATGTGCCACATCTTCTTTTCCATTCATCTGTCGATGGACATTTAGATTGCTTCCATGTCCTGGCTATTATAAATAGAGCTGCAATGAACATTGTGGTACATGACTCTTTTTGAATTATGGTTTTCTCAGGGTATATGCCCAGTAGTGGGATTGCTGGGTCAGATGGTAGTTCTATTTTTAGTTTTTTAAGGAACCTCCATACTGTTCTCCATAGTGTCTGTATCAATTTACATTCCCACCAACAGTGCAAGAGGGTTCCCTTTTCTCCACACCCTCTCCAGCATTTATTGTTTGTAGATTTTTTGATGATGGCCATTCTGACCAGTGAAAAGAACAGGTTTCTGTACTCGCAGGCCTCAGCGTTTAGTTGAGACAGACATGTAGACAAGCAAATAAAGCAGTATAGTAATTCCTTTGGTAGACATATAAACAAGTTGTAGGGTGCAGGAAGTACCTCACTGTCTGAGAACTAGGTCAGAGAACCTTCTTGCAGGAGGTGATGTTTAACTATTATAAGAAGAACTGAAAGGCGATGGTTCTTTAAGCCAAGGATGGGTACTGGAAATAAGGATAAGAATTAGGAGAACGTATAAAGAAGCAAAAAGGAAAGAGAATACAAATATGGTTTTGGTGGAGGGAGAAAGGCTTTATAGAAAGGCAATAAACGGTGTCATATATCTTTAACATGCAAGTCATTCATATTTATTGAATGCCAGTATATGTGAGTCATTCTGCTAAGCACCAAGGATGTTGAAAATTAAATAGATATATCTGGTCTCTACAATTACAAAGATTCCTAATAGTCCAGGGTGAATAGACAACAAATTAAATAATTAATTCCAATTGACTGTGGTGTGGATCATCGTGGAGAAGTACAGGGGGCTTTGTGAACACATAGCCTAGGAAACCTAACCAGTTTGTAGGGGAAAAAGGGTTAAAAAGGTAAAAAGCTGGGACTTGAAGGGCGATTAGGAACCAGCTGAGCAGGAGGGACAGCATAGAGTGAGAGAAAATGCTTAGGAATGTTCAAGATACTGGAAGATAGGTCAACTAGATCTTAGAATTTAAAGCAGGGTGTGTGAGAGAGCAAGCAGAGGAGGTGAGATGGTCGGATAATAAAAGGTATTACTAGCCACATACTGACTAACCGTGAGCATTACCACAAAGAGCTCTAGATATCCAGGAAGCTATTTGAGGGCATTGATCGGGAAAAGGCAAAAAATTGCACCCTTGTATTTTAGAGTGGCTGAAGATTTATATCTAGCTTCAAGACCTAAAATAGAACAGGTTACGGGACACAAATTCTGGCCTTGGAGGGTCAGGAGCCCTACTGTCACTAACCACATTGCAACAGATGTCATCTTACCTGCTTTCATAATGCTGTCACATTCGTGATCTTTTGCAGTTCTTTGAGGAAGTGAAGGGAGAGCATTATTATCCCATTGAGCTGACAAAGAGGCTGCATCTCTGGCTGGTTCAGACATTTGGCCAAGGTTAATTAAGTGCTGTGTTGCTTTTATAGCCGAGGCGGCCCCAGACCTCTGGCCTTCTGTTGTGGTACATTGCCTTTTCCACTACATTTACTGTGTGGGTTTTCAAAGGCCCATGCAAAGCCAAGTATTTCCATGAAAAATTGATTCCTTTCTCTATTGCAGTCCTCAAAATGACACAATCCCTCATCCCCAACTGCCCAGGCTGTTCTTAATAATACTTCCACCATGTTACCAATTACAGCAACTTGTGGATGAGAAGCCTTGCCTACATGGTGTGATGTAAAGGGACTCTGAAAAGACACTACTGTCTTTCGAAGTCTTCCCAAATTTGCCTCCCATAATTACAAAGCGTTTTGCCTTAACATTTTTATTTGTTTGAATGAAAAAGCAGTATCTACAAGATGAGTCAGATCTCAGCTTTCATCACCTACCATCCAAACTGGGGATGCTTGTTCTACCCATGGCAGGAGCTCAATGATCCAAGACTTGCAGACAATCACAGTTTGCAGGAGGTGATGTTTAACTATTATAAGACGAACTGAAATGCAGTGGTTCTTCAAGCCAAGGATGGGTACTGGAAATAAGGATAAGAATTAGGAGAACGGATAAAGAAGGAAAAAGGAAAGAGAATACAAATATGGTTTTGCTGGAGGGAGAAAGGCTTTATAGAAAGTCAGTAAACGGTGTCATATATCTTTAACGTGCAAGTCATTCATATTTATTCAGTGGCAGTATATGTGAGTCATTCTGCTAAGTCATTCTGGGAGGGCTGGAAAGAACCCTAGGTATCTTGTTAGATTTCCCCATTTTATGGGTAGAGAAATTGAAAGTCTGAAAGAGATTGTGACAGGTCTAAGGTGACATTGGTTGCTGGAGCCTCTGGGTAATGACTACACTCCTGGTGTCCTGTCCCCCAATCCTGATTATCCCGAACACCATGCTAAGCTTATAGCACAGCTAGCACCCAATATGTGCCAGGCACTGTCCTGAGTGTTTAGAAACAGTAAATACTCATAAGAAAACAATGAGGGAGGTACTATTATTATTTTATGGATGAGGCACAAAAATATTGAATTTCAGAAACCTACAGAGCTGGCAAATGTCAGAGCTTGGATATGACCCTGGGCAGGCCAAGCTCTCACCTACCGTAGCATACTGTCTTTGAGGAGAAGCTCGGCAGCTATGTTAAGGTAGAAGAGATGCAGAAGGTCCAAAAGCAGCAAAAGGGAAAGGAGTGTCCGAAATACAATCTAGGATGATTTTCTGATTTTGTAAAAAGGCTCTATTCTTTCCAAACGCTTGAGTGACCACGAGCCCTTTGGTTCTCAGTATAGCCCAGCTTATGCCTTGGAGAAAGAGCAAAGCTCACAGATTGACCACAGGACTAAACACAAGCCAAATGAGTACCACAGGTGCTGAAAAAACAATTAAAGCATACGCTTAGGCAAGATTAATAGAGATGAAGCGTACAGGTCAAGGGAGGTGATAACTCCAGGCATTTTCTCTGACACAGTCCACGTTAGAGGTGCTGTTTCAAGTGTAGGTGGCTTATTTTAAAGTGTGCATTGGTCAAGTGGTACCACTTTGGGATGCAGAAGCAAGATGGGGGAATGATCTGAGATTTATGTCCAGCCAGGAATGGGGGAGGAATTATCTGTGCTTAACATGGGGAAAAGAAGGCTAAGAGGATGTGTGAGGCTCCTTAAAGAACAGCTGTACAAAGAACGAATCCTTCTTGCCTTGCTCCAGCTGGGCTAAGGCAGCATGTTTCATGCCAGTAACTGCAACTGTTACACAAAATAGAACGGGACGAATCAGAGAACAATCAAGTAGTAAAGTTCCGTGTGTATTGGTGTATTCAGCAGAAGTTAGGTAAAAATGTAGCAAGAATTATTTTAAGGGTGGGGGCTGGTGAGATGGGGGAGATAAAAAAGTAACTTTGGCTAACATGATCACCTCGTTTCCTTGAAATTTTAAGCATTTGGGAAATCTTTTGCAAATGTGATATATTCAACATGGCTTCCCAGTTATTGAATATATATTACTGTGAACCAAAGATACCTAAGAAAGAGGAGCTTTGCTTTCCAGGATGGACAGCGTGATGCCTAGCTTCATATGATTCAGTTAATTAACCACCGCTAATTCCTAGACATAGGACAGCTTCTGCAGATGACTGGGTTTCACTTTTGTGGGTGGCAAAAAAAGAAAAAGAAAAAGAAAAACTAGCATAAAGCAAAATACATGTGGTGGCAACTAATGGAATTACTCTTTTTTGCCGCACTGGCGTCTTGGGAGTGGAAGTATCTCTTGTCTACGCTGGTGAATAGAAGCAGACATGAGTTATTATTATGGTCTCTGCCTCAAAATTTCTGTGTCACCAAGATGTGCTCTGTTTATTACTGCACTTAGAAAGCTTTGGAATAGTAGCCACATAAAGTCTCTCTCCACGGATTCTGTTACCACACCCTTCAGTTGTTCCAGGAAACTGGAGCTGTAGAATCACACTTGTGGGGAGACCTAGCTCTCAGCCTTGTTCCTTCCTGGTTGTGCAGTCCATGGGGAAAATTTTGTGATCGATCATTAAAGCGGCAATAATCCCCAGAATCTTCTGGTTTCTCCCTGTGCCTCCTTGCACATTTGAGGAATTGAGACCCAGGGAGCTGAGAGGACTAGTATAAAATCAGAGAAGATATTAAAGATTTGGACTTCTAATCTCATTTATTCCCAGATGAGTGGATATACTCTTCTGGAATCCAACTGACCTCCTTTAGAAGTTCTAAACACGTATAAGATGGGTGAAGGAAATAGGTGGTGACCAGTTTACCTGCTGTGCCAATCTCTTGACGCATGGAATGCCCCAGTTTCCACAGGGTGGAGATAGTGAAGGTTCCTTGGGGATTTAAAAATGAAAGACAGGGTAAGAATAGTTCTAATTCTATCAAAGCTCCTTGAGGATGCTCTGGCTTCTAAACTGTCCCTTAGTAAGGAAGACAAACAGGTCTTCAAGCACATCAAACCTTACAGTTTCCTCACTGTAAGAATGGGACTGGCCTTAGAAACTGTTGTTAAGGGTAAAATGAGACCAGATATGTCGAGCACCCAGCACTGCTCCCAGTACAGGGGGGCCCTTTGTACCCTCTCTTCTTCCTGTCTTACTTAAAGATGGGAAGATGTATCTCCAAGCATTGGTTGTGGTACTCTGGTCTCTGCACAGTGGTGGGGCTGGAGTTAGGGACAGGTTTTTGGAATATGGGGAACATACCCTGATTCTAATCTCTTCATTAAGATTTTTAAAAAGCTCCCGAAGGGATCTTTTTTGATCCCGAAGGGATCAAATGAAATCCCTTATTTCCCTTACAGTGGATTTGCACAGCACTGAAATTAAAGTCAAAATCCTATCTAGGGCCCAGAGGCCTTATGTGTCCAGAGCCCTGGTTCCCCCTCTCATCATGCTTCTCTTTCTCTACTTCTTTTGCTGCATGGAGTGAGAACAAAAAGTTATCTCCACACTCCCTATGTGGGCTTAATTAGTACTAGTGGAGTAATTCATTAAAGTTAAAATTCTCCTGATTATTTGTGTACCTGCTAAATAATTCAATAGTTAAAAAAATGGTAGCATCCAATGCTGGCAAGTCTCTGTGAAATTAATACACTGATATAATACTGGTTGGTGTACGACTGGTAATTGTTTTGTGATTGCAATTGCCAGTATGCGTCAAGAACCACAGTAAAGGGGCTTCCCTGGTGGTGCAGTGGTTAAGAATCCGCCTGCCAATGTAGGGGACATGGGTTCGAGCCCTGGTCTGGGAAGATCCCACATGCCACGGAGCAACTAAGCTGGTGCACCACAACTACTGAGCCTTCACTCTAGAGCCTGCGAGCCACAAATACTGAGCCCACGTGCCACAACTACTGAAGCCTGTGCGCCTAGAGCCCGTGCTCTGCAACAAGAGAAGCTACCACAATGAGAAGCCCGCGTGCCGCAACAAAGAGTAGCTTCCACTAGCCGCAACTTGAGAAAGCCTGTGCGCAGCAACAAAGACCCAATGCAGCCAAAAATAAGTAAATAAATTAATTAATTTAAAAAAAACACAGTAAAGATCATGTCCTTTGATCTAGTTATGTCACTCATGAGAATTTATCCTGAAGAAAGAAGCTAATTGAAATAAAAAGGCCATGTTAATAGAGATTACCTTTGTAAATTTATGTATCTTTGTAAATTTACGTCTTCAAAAACATTGAAACACTTGAGTGGCCCTACTCAGTAAGTTATGATTTCTCCATTCAATAAAGTGTTATGGATAATTAAATATAATAATTACAAAGATAATGTAAAACATTTGCAAAATAATGTTAAAATATCAAATAGTACATACACTATGACAATAATTGTATAAATGTGAATTTGTGTGGACAGGAATAGTAGGGGCATATGGAAAACAAAAACTCTTGTATTAGGTTATGGAATTTTCCTAGTTTAAAATCAAGTGTATGCTCATAACTTTTATCCAAGGTAAATATATTTTTTAAAAAGAAATGAGCCATAAATTAATAAGAAAATGTTATTAATTAGAAACACATTTTTAAAGTATTTAAAAAATTTTTCTGATTTCTATTTGGAAAAAATCTTGCTTTTTCCTATTGACATGTGAAAGTGAGAGACACTTTTACTGTTCTTTATATGGGAGATAAAGTTTCATTTATTTTAGTTTTCTTTGTACCTTTCTCTATACTTTCCTTTCAATCAAAAATATCCTCTCCCCAAACTTCACTTCTAATTACTCATCCTTTATTGTTTTCTTCAAATGCCTGTCCTCCAAGAAGCATCCTGAAGG
The DNA here is from genome assembly GCF_963924675.1 of Phocoena phocoena. Lineage (NCBI taxonomy): Eukaryota > Metazoa > Chordata > Mammalia > Artiodactyla > Phocoenidae > Phocoena > Phocoena phocoena. The sequence goes on along the minus strand of NC_089235.1, from coordinate 69,895,790 downwards.
CCTTCTCAGTTACTATTCCATTGATTTATTCACAGGAGATAAATTTTTGAAAAATCTTGAATACTCATCTATCCATCCATCCAGTCAACAAAGAGACTAGGCATCCCTAATCTCTCAATTGTCATTTGGAATTTAAGGTATTAATTTTGAGACCAAGTCTGTTTTTCAGAGACATTGGCAAGAAGGAAAATGACAGAAATCTGTTTTTTCTTTATATATTTTTCTTTTTTGGAAATGATAATTTGTGTTGGCCACAGTTCTGGTGGAGCGTTTGTCTAATTTAACTGTATTTCTCATAATACTCTAAGTCAATGGCTAAATGAGTTGCCATTATTGCACTGGAGTTGAGCTTTAGCATTTTTCCAATATCTGGTGAAAATATCCATTCACATAAACAAAAACTCCATAATAGCTACATGTGGAAGTTCTGAGGTAATGTCTCCTTTTCTCAAAAAAACTTCATTTTGGAATTTTCCAGAGTGACCCACGAAGCAGTTTGGGATTCTCCATTCTCATTGGGTCAGATGAACTTAGTGAGAACAGACAGGGGAGATGTTGAATGACTGCCATATTACAATCAGTGCAAGATTTCTAGTCTCCGGTTCACAAAAGGATTCCTAGTCACACATGGAAAATAACAAGTGCCCTAGGATAAGTGGGTAGGGAAGAAAAAAGTGGAATAGCATTTCTTGAGTGTCTACAGTGTGCCAGTTCTATGCACGTGGCTTTTAATATCATATTTCGTTCTCAAAAGAGCTAGGTGATTTCTCATGGGCTATTAGCCCGTTTTATAGGAGAGCCCTGGGACCAGGAAGGGTACTTATCCAGGGAGTGTTAACCTGAAGGGTATAAGCAAGCCATGATGTGTCCTGTCCTGAGAACATGGCCATATCCCATCAGTTGTCCTCTCTTTGGAATTTGAAATAGGCAACAAGGAGGGGATAAGAGAGATAGCAGGAACAGCTAAAGTTTTGAAAATGATGTGTAGAGAGAGGCCATGAAGTAGAATCATGTTGGAGATATATTGGGATGGAGGATAGGGTGTGGGTACAGAATTATGAGAGGATGAGAAGTTATGAGTAAGCTGAAGCCTTGAAACTATGAGTGAGTATAAGCTTTGAGACAGAGAATAGATGTAAAAAAAATTGCGACCCAAAGACCTTACTAAAACAACAAGACTGTCTCCGTGGCACACCGAGACTGCCCCGAGGACACTTGTGTCTTATTCTTTGTTGTAACACTACAGCTAAATGCTGTTCAATGTTATCCAGTAAAACTTGATTAACACTTAATTAAATCAGCGCATTTGCTTTTTCATCCCACTGGAACATCTTTCCACCGACTTTGGTTGCTGTGCAATTCCTATATTGTTATATAGTTCTTCATGAGTTTGTGCCTCAACTCCACAGTTGTACTAGAAGATCTACATGCCAGAAACAGTGATGGAAGTATCTCTGTACGCCTCTTTTCACCAAGTCCAATGTCGTCATTAAGTGCCAAATGAATATTTGCTGATTGACTCATCAGTACATTAAAAAATACTGATTTGCAAGAGGGCCTTCTAATATTTATGTTAGCACAGTATCTTCAGTAGAGTATAGGACCCTTTATCCATCCCTATCTAACTTCTTACCTCCACTGGACCTTCCCTAAAGATGTTATCCATGTACAGTATTTTGTGACTTTGCTCATCCTTTTTCATCTCCCTGGTGAATTATTTTCATCTTTTAAGTTCCATAAATTGTCCCTGGACACAGTCTTGGACAATTACATTCACTTTGATTCTCAGCACTAGTATTACAAAAAGATCTCTAAAAACATTGCATCATTCCATGAAATAATAGGTCATTTGTCAGGCAGAAGTAAAATGTTTGCTCTTAGGAATCAATACATACAACAATGATTTTCAACATGATGGACACTTTTATTATTTGACATGTACCTTCTAAAAATGATTTACCTTTAGGCAATACCATTCTCGACTGTTTCAGTATTATGGTCCAACAGTATTCTTAGGGCAAAATGGTGTGATCGAAGATCTGTGAGATGCTCTCGGATGGCAGAGTCAATCCACGAGAAGACTCACATTTATATCTTTGAGTTTGGGAGTGTGAGGACTTTTCTGGTAGCCATCTCTTTTGTAAGTTCCTGCAGAACTTGGTTTTGCAAGTGCCAGGGAATGCCACTGCTGCCTTCTGCTTGATCTCATTGTTTCCAGCTAACACAGTCAGATGGCGTTTGGGCACATCCAGTAAAAAGCCAACCACAAAAATGAACAGTTGCTGCTTATAAAACCCCCACGTTGTTATATAATCCAGATGACAGCACAAGTGTGAAATGCTGTTAATGTTCAGCTTCAACCACAGTTTTAACACTTGTAGACAGCAAATGTGTTGCTGAGGTATCCAGTTTTACATTAGGAAAAGTCCTGGTAGAAATGGAAACTTTATGAGCTGGGTCTATTGCACTGAAATTTTACTGTGCCTGTTACATGCTGAGGTACCAAGGGGCAGTGAATTAGATACACATAAAGAACCAGAGGGAATTTCCCACAAAGCCTCTGGTTGGTTCTGCCATCCTTCAGTGCTCTGAGGTATGTAGCTGTGTGCTTATTATGGTGCAGTTTTAGCCTGAAAATATGAAGCTGAATAGATGTGTTATTGGGTCGTTTATAGAACTGACTTTGTCTCGCAAGGAACGTATCACTATACTTAGAAATGCCATTTAAATATGGCAGGAAAAACAAATAATAACATGCATTAAACAGCAAAATAACCATAAATCCTTTGCTTTTGTTTACTTATGAAGTCTCGTAATACTAATACCTCTACCTCTGTGTTTATCCATAGCTTATATAGTTTTATCAGGTAGCAATGTCTTTGGATCCAAGTAGCAGGAAATTTAACTAAGAGTGGGTGTCTCCTGTAACAAGAAACTTAGAGGTAGTGCTGGTTCAATGGCTCAGTTATGTTGAGGTTCAACTATGATTTACTTGGCTTTTCTCTAATGGGCTCAGGTGGTTACTGTGCCTCCAGACATCGTTCCCATGTTCAAGTTAAGATGGTGGGAAGGAGCAGTCATGACTTTCTTTTTTTAAATCAGGAAAACACAGTCTTCTTTTGGAAGCCCCAGAAAGCTTCTTAAATTTCACAGGCTAAAATTTGAACCACAGCTACCCTGATGTCAAGAAAAATAGAGCATAAGATGATAATGATTGGCTTTAACCAATGACGGTTAATCACCCAGGAATGAGTACATCATGATTCAGAACAAAATCTAGGTCCTTTTGGCAAAGAAGGAAGGTGTTCTGGGCATAGGGTAGACATGCGACAGTGTTTGCCAAAATACCCTGCAGGTCCCGCTCAAGTCTCTCTTCCTCTATCCCGTTGGTTTTCCCCGTCTTTGCTTCTCCTTCTTGCTCTTTCCTATCTGACCTGGGCCAGTCAGTCTCTCAGTGAATCTGGAAGTGGTGTCCAAGCCATAAAGTTAATACTGAATTATTTATAAAAATTATACACGTTTAAGGATGGGAGAGGAAGGCAGTAAAATGAAGTGAATTTAAAAGCAGGGGCTTTGGAGTTAGGTAGAATAATTTTTAAGTCCTGGTGTGGGAGATTTAGCTTCCTTAAATGTCAATTTTACCATGAAAGCATGAATAATAATGCTCAATTAAGAAAGTGGTATTGAAGATTAAATGCATGTAAAATACTTGTAAAACTGCCCGGCCCGTGGTAAAGCACTCAGTAAATGTTAGCTCTAGTGGAATTGTCATTGTTTAAGACTTGAAGACTATTTTGATGTCATATGATTTTATACAAATTTTAAGAAATATTTAGAGCTGTGGGTGTTAGTTTAGAGTAACTAAACATCTAGTAAATGTGTTGCTGTGCTTCAGATAGATGTATTAGTTTACTGACAACATACATGCTGGGCATCACAGAAGCCCAAGGTCAGGTGTTGGAGATTCAAAGATGAAATGGTTGATAAGTTTAACAGTTTGAAAAAATACATATAAATAACTCTTACATACATAGAAACATACATATTGATACCTAAGGTGGCTCATTTGGATGTTCATCACATTAGAGTGGTTCAGCGTGATTTGAGGTAGAAAGATTAGTTCTGTTTAAAACCCAGTTGTTGTATAGATAAATATGAAAGAACCATTTGGAATATATGCCTGACCAATTAAAAATGTTACCTAATATTATTTGTTTTCTACTTTATTTTCTATTTGTATAGACTGCAAATGTTTAATCTCCATGTATATATGTTTGGTGCGATAGAATCACAGAATATTAACTCCAGAGGATAATAACAGAGGTCAGAAGCCCTTCATATAAGGAACTAATACAAGTAAGATGATAAGAATGATAAGTGGCCAACGTTTATTAAGCGAATATGCTACTTTCAAAAGTTCTTTATTTGTGCAAAGATCTTTACATGCGTTATTTCATTGAATGCTGATGTCAGCTGTATGAGTTCTAGTATTCTCCCATTTCAGATGTGAGAAAAAACAATATTTAGAAAGAATATATAATTTGTTCAAGGTTACACATCTAGTAAATACTGTAACTAAAATGCAAACCCAGGTCTATGTCAAGTGAGCATTCAAGGTCTTATCTCCAATGATATTCTGACTACACTTGTCATTGTTTACTAATTACTTCAAGTATTAATATTTGTTCAGTAAATAAATACATAAAATAAAACCTAGTTAGAGACTTTCTAATGGAAGATGTTCCCTACTGGTCACTATTTTATTAAAGCCACGGTACCATGTTGCTTTTATTTTTATAAGATTCAAGAGGGCTGACGTAAATGAGCACTTCTCTAATGAGATCATTTATTTTCTAGAGTGGACTTGATTCTCCCACTGACCTTTAATCTCCCCCATTTAAATTTCACAATATAAGTAACAGGTGTTCTTATTAATATTATGAAAAAATTAGGTTTAAAAAAAGGAAACTGTGTCCTACACATTGATCAGCTCTCTCTGGGACTTTTTGATTTTTGAATGCTTCCTTGTTCACCTCACTTAAAATGTCCATTCATCCACCTTAAGGGAAGGGAGAGGACTAATCGTGATGGCAAGACAAATGATATTCCAGTTTTTATCAGCTGCGCTTTCTCAGAAGTGTAACCAACTTCAGTTAACTGAAGGAAGAATTAAGAAACAAATGTTAAGAAATTTGTGATGCTGGTAAGGCATCCGTGTTTTGGCATTTATGATCCATAAAAATCAGGTTGTAGAGTCACACCTGGTTCTACCAAATAAAACAGCTCCCTCCTCTGTATATCTATTTCATTTTCCCATGAATACCTAAAACCCAACATGTCCCAAACCAAACCCATCACCTTCTACCTCCTCCCCACACCACCCACAAGCAAATGATCTCCTTCTCCAGGGTACTCTGCTCGTTGATTGGCATTTCTACCCAACCCATTTCCCAAGCCAGATATCTGAAAGTTGCCCTTGACTCCATTTTCCCTTGCTTCCTACATCTAACCAAGTCGTGAAAAATCTAAAATTAATAATTTGCAAATCTCTGTTCTTGCCATCCACCTGGCACTGCCTTAGTTCAGACCACCATCCTTTGTCAACTTCACTTGAATTATTGCGATGGGGTATTGTCTCCAGTGACGAGTGGCTCCTTTCAAGCCATTCTGTAAACTCTAGCATGGTGATCTTTGGTTTAAGCAAGGCGGATAGTGTTGCTTTTCTGCTTGTCAATCCTCAAGGATTTCCCTTGACTTCAGGAAGAATTCCAGATTCGTTAGGAGGATTTCACTCTACCAGTGGTCTCTCCTTATCTCTTCAGTTCCTCTTCTCACTACCTTCCCCAAGCTGCCCCACCCCCACTCCCCCCTCCCCCGCTGCCCCAGGCATGAGTCCATCAAGATGAATGCCGTTTGGTTTTTCCAGAGGATTCTGGCCTCCATCACTCCCTGTAGTCTGCACAGGTATTCTTGCTTCCTGGAAACATTTGCTTCTCTTTACATCCATTTGAGTGAGTAATTTTTCAGATTTCAGCTTAAAAACTATTTGCTTTTAGAAGCCTTTTCCTGATTTCTAGGACTGGACTTTCCCTTATCTCAGGGCTTACCCTACTATTCAATGACCTTGTTGAAGAACTGTGGTTTCTTTTTTTGTTTGATTTTTTGCGGTGGCCTCTCCTGTTGCAGAGCACAGGCTCCGAATGCGCAGGCTCAGCGGCCATGGCTCACGGGCCCAGCCGCTCCGCGGCATGTGGGATCTTCCCGGACCGGGGCACGAACCCGCGTCCCCTGCATCGGCAGGCGGACTCTCAACCACTGCGCCACCAGGGAAGCCCAGAACTGTGGGCTTTACGAAGATTACATCCTGCAGTCTGTCCTAGAGCCCAGCATACAGTAAATGTTCAATAAATACTTACTGAAGATATGGCATGCTGATTGGAAAAAGGAAATTGGGGGTATTTGCTGAATTACTTCAGCAAAGTACTTTGCCTCAATTAATCGATATTTTGAGATAAAGCCTGGGGGTAGGGAGTGTGTGTGTGGGCATGTGCATATATGTTTAACTTGAGTGTTAGAGTTATTACTGTCAGTCTTTCCTTATCTAAGCTTGGGTGGATAAACAAGTCTTGCTCAGAGGCCAGAGGACTTAGAGCAACTTCTGGCTTTTGAGGTATTCAGTTTTCTATTGCTGTGTGACAGATTACCACAAAATCAGCAGCTTAACACGATACCCATTAATTAGCTCACAGTTCTGTAGGTCAGAAGTCCAGCATGACATGACTGGGTTCTCTGCCCAGGGTACTGCAAGTTTGAAATTAAGATGTCAGCTAGATTGAATTTTCATCTTCAGGCTCTAGGAAAAGAAAAAAATCCCTCTTCCAATCTTATTCTTGTTGTTGGCGGAATTCAGTTCTTTATGATTGTAGAACTCATGTTCTTATTTCCTTGATGGCTGTCAGCTCTCAGCTTGGAGAAGCCATTCGCATTCTTTGCTCTGTAGCTCCTTCCATCTTCAAGCCAGTAATGGTGTGTCAAGTTATTTGCATGCTTTGAATCGCTGGCTTTTCTGCTACCAGCTGGAGAAAACTCTCTGCTTTTAAAGGGCTCATGTGTTGAGGTCAGGCTCACCCTCATACTCTTTTTTTTTTTTTTAATTTTCATTGCAGTATAGTTGATTTACAATGTTGTGTTAGTTTCTGCTGTACAGCAAAGTGAATCAGTTATACACGTACATATGCTCACTCTTTTTTAGATTCTTTTCCCATATAGGTCATTACAGAGTATTGAGTAGAGTTCCTTGTGCTCTACAGTAGGTCCTTATTAGTTATCTATTTTATATATAGTAGTGTGTATATGTCAATCCCAATCTCCCAATTTATACCCCCCCTTTTCCCTCTTGGCAACCATAAGTTTGTTTTCTATTTGTCTTAAGGTCAGGTAATATGGGATCTTTATTACCTCTGCAAAACCCTTTCACAGCAGTACCTGTGTTAGTGTTTGATTGAATAAATAAGAAGTATGAGTACACCAGGGTCCAGGAGTCTTGTGGGCCATTTCAGAATTCTGCCTGCCACATCAACAAATTGTACAAAAAGTGAAAACACGTGAAAACCAAATAGAAAAACTACAACAAAATTTGGTGCTGAGAATTAGGTTTGGGTGGAGGGAGACATGTCCTAATTTTGAAGGGAAATTTGGTTTCCTGATATCACTCTTCATATTATATAATGAGAAACTTGTCCAATGCAAACATCAGTTGACGTAAATTAGAGGCTGTGTTTTAGGTTCAGCTCCATGTTTCATGGCTTTCTCACTCTCCCTGATTGACCCTGGACACATGTTTTCCCAAATTCTTCATCTTTTTTCATCCATCATTATTATCATTGTTATCATCATTTTTATTGCTACTATGCATTGAGTATTTATTCTGTACCAATGTGCTATGTATCTTATGTTATTTAATTCCTTCGACAGCTGTTACCTAGTTATTACTGTGCCCATTTCATAAATTCACTTAAGACCATTCAGCATGTAAGTAGCTGTGGCTCTAGCTGCCTGACTCTAAAGTCCAGTATTCTAAGTATTTGTACCTGTGTCTTTTGAGACCGTGATAAACCAGATTCATTCAGGAGCATGTATTGGAAACATAAGGATCAGAACTCAGCATCTCAGAACTTCTAAACATATCCTCCAGACCCTTCATATGTAGTCAGTAGCTGAAGAGACATCCCACCTGCCTTCTGAGAAAGTCACCCTTGTGGGCATATAACACATTCCACATTTAGTTCCTCTGTCATGATCAGTTAATTGTGAACTAAGTGACCAAATCATCTTAATAAAATTGGCCTCTAAATGCTGAATTGTAAACTTGCATGAATCAGGATCATGTGTCCTGTAAGATTTTTTCTTTCTTTTTAAATTGAGTTTCACTTTAATATTCTCAGTAAAATGCAACAATAGGATGTTCTGTTTCAAGAGTTAGACCCAGCTGCTATGAAAATAATATGTTTGAGAAAATTGACTTGACATTTGATGGCCTTACGATTCTTCTGACAGGATATAATCAACTCATTAGGGAGAAACAGAAGCCTTCCTTGTATTGCTATGTAATTCTGGGCATGACCGCATTCACTCAAAGTTGGGTGGGTGAGCTTTTAGGGCAAACTAGGGCTCCGTTGCCTTGGGGCCAGCAGTCAAAGTGACTGAATTTACTTTCTTTTCCTCTGTCCACTGCCCTTGATCTGATGAATGGGAAACTTTACTCTCTTAAGCCAACAGTTTTCTTTTTCTTCTGCTTCTTTTCCTCTCCTGAAGTCTAAATTTATAACAAGGGCTTGGATTTTAAAAGATTCTCTCAGCCTTCCTTCTACTCGGGAACAGCTGGGACAGCTCTCTTGGGAAAGTGATTAGAAGCAGGAAGTGACAATTGGGATGCTTCATTTCAGTTCCCAGGCCTATCCTGAGTCCTCTGTGGGACTCTGAAGGACTCATCTTAACCTCTTTGCTTAGTTCCCTGCTATAAAATTCCAGCTTCCAACTCCCTGCTGCTTTGCCCGTGCTATTCCCCAAACAGGCAGTATGGAGGAAGGGCAAGACAACCATCTTTAGAGTCTAAATCTCAACTCCCTAAGACCTAGGAAGAGATGAAATGTCTTTAGGCCACATTTTCACATTTGTAAAATGGAACCAATAATAACCACCTTGAAAAGCTACTGTGTCAGATGAGGTCACTTGTAGAAAATACCTAGCAGAGTTCTTGGCATGTGTCTTAAATTCTACACTAGATTTGTTTTCCTGGAACTTTCAGCCATTTAAGTCTTTCTGTTCAATCAGTCAGTAAATATGTGCTTGACATGTTAAAAAAATGCCTTATAATAAAATAATCATACTGAATATGAAGTTGAATCATCACAATGATGGTGATTTATATGGATTTCATGATTTTCAGCTTAGAAAGCTTATTATTATGGCTATTCTCAATTATACAGTGTTCTGATTCACTGCATTATAATATCCACCAGAAGAGGAACTATGTCTTTCTTGTCATCGCTGTATCTTGAGTATCTAGAAGAGTTCCCAGCACATAGAAGGCACTCCTTGGAGATGCACTGAGTGAATTGACAAGTTAATTAAATGTACTTCAAATATTTTCCAATCTCTATGCCTGACTTCCTCCTGTATACTTTATACCAGGGATCAGCAAACTACAGCCTCTGGACCAAATACTGCCTGCTCTCTGTTTTTGTAAATAAAGCTTTATTTAAGCACAGCCATGCCCATCCATTACGTATTGTCTGTGGCTGATTTTGCACTACAACAGGGGATTAAATAGCTGTGATAGAGACTGTATGGATTGCAAAATGCAAAATATTTACTATCCAACACTTTGAAAAAATGTTTTCGGAACTCTGCATTTACCAGACAGAGTGATATTTCCAAAGTGCAAATCTAATTATTTCACTGTCCTTGCTTAAAACTCTCAGTGACTCCCAGTTGCCCTTATGAAGAAGTCTAAGATTCTTCTGTAATCAGATTCATGACCTGAATCCTGTCAGACTCCACAGACTCATCACTTGCTGCTCTCCTCTCAAACCATGTGTTCCCTCAGTCTGTCAAAGGTACCAGACTTTTGTATAAGCTACTGCCTGTGTTTAGAACATTGTTTCTTTCAATTTTTGCTTGGTAACCTCTACTCATCCTTCTTGAATTTGTTTATATGACATCCTTTCCGGAAGGCCTTCTCTGAAGTTTCCTAGCTAGGAACTCCTTGTCCATGGGTCTAGTTGCTTCTTGTACTTTTCTTGTTATGGCACTGATCAGCACTTTGCAAATGATGAAAGCCAAATTCTTAGGGATTATTTGATTTGTCCACAGTCACAGTAGTAAGTAGAGAGATTGGATTTGCACTGAGATAAGTCTGAATCCAATGGTTACTTTCTTTCTATTATACCTTGCTTCTGATTAATTATATACAAAATAATACAGCCCTTGGGGCCTCTGCAGGATGGTGTGTAGAGACTACAATGAAGCATGACCTTGGGACTTTTCTATAAATTCACAGTCCCAGCCACAGACAGTAGTGAAATTGGTAGCAGCAAAAGGCATATAACAGTTGATTTAGGTGGAAAGTACTGAGAGTTATAAATGTATAAGTTATCTACACTGTAAGTTATGAGTATATAAGTTAAGAACAAACTACTGTGTAAGTTATCTACTGCTTCATAACAAATTACCCCAATTTGTAGTGACTTAAAAGAGCAAACATTTGTCATTTCAAAGTTTTGTGGATCAGAAATCTGGACATCGTTTATTTGGGCATCTCTGGCTCAGTCTAAGTTAAGTTGCAGTCAAGTTGTTGACCAAAGCTGTGGTCTCATGTAAAAGCCTGACTGGGGAGAGATCTGCTTCCAAGCTCACTCCCATGCTGGCAGACCCCATTCCCTTGGCATGTGGTCCTCTCCTCGAAGCTCCCTCACATCATGGCATCTGGGCTTTCACCAACACAAGTGATCTAAGAGAGGGATAGAGAGTCCCCAACATGGAAGTAACAATCTTTTTATAATCTAATCTCAAAAGTGACATCGCATCATTTTTGCCATCCTCTGTTCATTAGAGGTGAGTCAATAAGCCTGGCCCAAACCCAAGGGGAAGGAATTATGCAAGGGTATAAATACTGGGAAGGGGAGGTCATCGGTGGCCATCTTAGATCCTGCTTACCGTGCTGCCACTGCTCTGCATTCCACAGTTGAACTTTTACATTGTAAATATTCCTTCTAGTTTGATTCAAATTATAGTTTGATTCCTTTCTTAAAAGGAAGCTATAATGTATTTGTATATTGACATTTTAAATTGAATAATTCTCTGTTTTTGTGGGCTATTTTGTGTATTATAGTATATTCAAAAGCGTCCCTGGCCCACTAGATGCCGGTAGCACCCCCTCTCCCCAGTTTTAACAATCAAAAAAGTCTCTAGACGTTAACATTGACTTAACTTAATCAGGCATCACCCTTAGGACTGAGACTGACATAGTGAAGAATGTTGAAAACCACAACAAAATCAGGCTTCTGCTAGGAGTAATAGATATCGGGAGAGTAACTAGTAGTGTCTCTTAAAGCAATCTAAATCCTAACTTATATAGTTCAGGTAACTGGATAATAGAGTAAGGATGTGAAATAGTACTCTATAATGCTAGAAGGGCTCAGGTGATCTAAAAAGTGATGGAGAAGGCACGAAGTTATGAGATATTTTGAGTCCATATAATAAATATGTCCAAATCTTTCAACAATAGAAAGCAGTTCAGACTTAGGAAAACTAAGGTTATCAGTGTTTAAAACTTAATTTTCTCTATTTATATCCATTACATGTGATGTTCCTTAAGAATTTTGAATTCGAGTTTTTTTTTTTTTCCCAGCATGTAGCCCACCACCTCATTACACATTCTATGAATGAATAAGTGACTCTTTTCCACTCCCTTGGCTTTTACTTTCTATGCAAACAGAAGATAGTGGGACATAAATATCCCACCCAGAGAGCTTTCTCATGCCCCAGACTGATTCATCTTCCAGTTATTTACTCAGTCTACATATGGAGTTTCCATATACCTTTCAAGCTGATTAATTTTTAAAAGTAAGCTGATCATCTCTTCCTTAGAATCTTCTCATATTTCTGAATTTCCTCTCAGTGATTTCCAAAGTAGAAACAGCAAAGTCATCTTTGATTCACCTTTTTCCTCACCTCACTTCCCAAAATGTCCTACAAATTCAATTACCTAAATATTCATGGAATAAGGACATTTATTCACTCTGCAGTTATTCATCGAACCCCTGGTATGTATTAGGTACTGTGGCACTTCTCTCCACTACTTCTGACACTGTCTTCATTTATGCTCTCATTACATTTTACCTGGATTAGTAGTAGTATTTTTGAGTGACTGGAGCTATTTAAAGGTGAGAGAGTGGCATGGACATATATACACTACCAAACATAAAATAGATAGCTAGTGGGAAACAGCCACAAAGCCACGTGCTTTGTGACCACCTAGAGGGGTGGGATAGGGAGGGTGGGAGGGAGGGAGACGCAAGAGGGAAGAGATGGGGACATATTTATATGTATAACTGATTCACTTTGTTATAAAGCAGAAACTAACACACCATTGTAAAGCAATTATACTCCAATAAAGATCTTAAAAAAAAAAAAAGGGCTCAGACTAGATAACTAAGGATTATTTGACAAGAAAACCAATCAGAGTAGATCAAACTGTTCATTCTTTTATCATAAGTTGACATCTTTGATTTATAATTAGAACCACATTTGATTCTAGTCTTTTTATATGGAATCCACGGTGAGGAAAAAATATCACACAAACGATGAGCTAAATAAAAAGTTAGAATACAGCCAGTTGCTTTACAGTAATTGGAATGAGACAGTTACCCCGAGTATTTTCTACTAGTTACAAGCACCAAAACAGCCAGAAGAATCGGTAGGGATTTCCATCTATCCAGTCCTAAAACATCCATTCTGTTGATTGCAGTAGATCAATGCTGGGGTCATTCTTTCCTTTAAGCTGTGAAGGAAACTCATATCTATTCTTTCCAGGCTTATGTTACTGTCTAAAAATAAGGTAGGTGCTCAGGGACCTTATGTCAACAGTAATAGTGACTTGAAATAGCCCCCTCTTGTGAATTAGGAGTGTGATATAGTAGTAGGTTGCCTCTCTCTGAGTAACAAGACCCATTACCATCTTTTGGTGGTTAGTGCACGACCAGCAGCAAGTCACTTAAGCTCTCTGAGCCTCAGTTCTGCCCTCTGTTAACTGAGAATAACTGCCTGACTTCTTCTTAATATGATTCCTAGGATTATATAAAAATATTCGATGTGAAAACATTTGAAGGTTATAAGCACTTTACATGAAAAGTTATGTCTTTTCTTATTGCTCTAATTAAGTGTAAATTCAAGCCTCTGGTTATTCAGCCTCTCAAATGATGTTTCCCCATTCTATTTAACGGTAATAATAATATATCAAAAATCTGCAATGACGATTATATGTGAAGCTCAATAATTGTTAGTCCCTCAATATTCTCTACTTCTCTTATAAGATGTATCCTTATGAATGTGACTGATCAAAAGATCAAGTGCAATTTTTAGTATTGCTTCTATTCTGTTAGCCCACATAATCTAAATCTGAATTTAAACAAAGCTAGCATTATTAGAAGGGATTGTAGTCCTGGTTGCTGTATTGGCTCTGCAAGATGTGTATAACTGAAGAGGTCATTAATTAATAACTATTTTCCATTTGATTTTGGAGTCGATTGAGAGGTGGACACAAGAGTTAAGATATAGAAAATGAACTGTCAGCTTTATTATTGATAGATCTATTGACTTAGGTACATGAGCAAGTAACTTTGATATTCCACCCTTGAAATGGGATTACTCAGTCAGATTCTACATCTAAAGACTGTCCCATATGTAGGAACTTCCCAAGTAAACTTAGGGTACAAAGAGTGATGGAAAACATGTTTTTCCTTGTGCACAGATGGCTTCCAATAAAAGAGAGATGAGATCAAGTGTGTGAAACGTATGTAACCAATCATTTATCTCAAAATTTATCTAGATTAAATGTCTTATAGTAAAAATCCCATCACACATTCTTGTAGAAATTGACAAGATGATTCTAAAATGTACAGAGAACTCTAAAGACTTAAAATTGCCAAGAAAACTTTGGAAAAGAATAAAGTTTGAGGACTTACACTACCTGATTTCAAGATTCACTATAAAGCTACAATAATTCTGAGACTGTGGTGCTGGTGACATAAGGATAGACTTTTACATGAATAGTCAATAAACTTATGACAGAGATATGAATGCAATTCCGTTGAGAAAGGAAAGCCGTATGGAACCATGAGAGACCCTGAATTTCCAAAACAATCTTGAGAAAAAAGAACAAAGCTGGCAGTATCATCCTCCCAGACTTCACACCGCACTACAAACCTATAATAGTCAAAACAGCGTGGTACTGGCACAAAAACAGACATATAGATCAATGGAACAGAATAGAGAGTCCAGAAATAAAACCATGCATCTTTGTTCAATTAAGCCATGACAAAGGAGGCAAGAGTATACAATGGAGAAAAGACAGTCTCTTTAATAAGTGGTGCTGGGAAAACTGGACAGCTACAGGTGAAACAACTTAGAACATTTTCTCACATCATATACAAAAATAAACTCAAAATGAATAAAGACCTAAATGTAACTTTTATGTCTTACATAAAACTCCTAGAAGAGAACATAGGTGGAACACTCTTTGACATAAATTGTAGCAATTTTTTTTTGATCTGTCTCCTAAGGCAAAAGAAATAAAAGCAAAAATGAACAAATTGGATCTAACTAAACTCAAAAGATGTTGCACAGCAAAGGAAACCATGGACAAAACGAAAAGACAACCCATGAAGTGGGAGAAAATATTTGCAAATGATAAAACCAACAAGGGGTTAATATTGAAAAAATATAAACAGCTCATGCAACTCAATATTGGAAAAAAAATCAACCCAATCAAAAAATGGGCAGAAGACTGAGTAGACATTTTTCCAAAGAAGACACACAGATGGCTAGCAGGCATATGAAAAGATGGCCAACACTGCTAATCCTCAGAGAAATGCAAATCAAAACCACAATGAGATATCACCTCACACCTGTCAGAATGGCCATCATCATAAAGTCTACAAATAACAAATGTTGGTGAGGAAGTGGAGCAAAGGAAACCCTGGTACAATGTTGATGGGAATGTAAATTGGCACAGCCACTATGGAAAACAGTATGGAGTTTCCTCAGGAAACTAAAAACAAAACCACTATATGATTCAGCAATTCCACTCCTGGGTATAAATCTGGAAAAAATGAAAACACTGATTTGAAAAGATATATGTACCCCAGTGTTTATTTAACAATAGTAAAGATATGGAAGCAACCCATGGCCATCAACAGATGAATGGATAAAGAATATTTATATATTCTTATATATATATATACACATATATAAGAATATGTATGTATATACATAAGAATATATGTGTATTCTTATATATATATACACACATATATAAGAATATATATATGTATATATAGACACATATACATACAATGGAATATTAGCCATAAAAAAGGATGAAATTCTGCCATTTGTAGCAGTTTGGATGGATCTAGAGAAGATTATGCTTAGTGAAATAAGACAGACAGACAAATACTGTATGATATCACCTATTTGTGGAATCTAAAAAAAAGATCTTGTTTATTTTTTAAGGTGTGAAATATTTCACATGGCACCATGGGCCCATTACTTGATTTTTATCAAGTTTAACATTGTGCTATATTCCTCATATTTTAAAATAAATTTAAAATTTAGGTGTATCTTTCTATAATTTGTTTCATTCAGTTTTTTTGATAGTTATCTATGTTGACAGATACTCCTCCATTTCATTGATTTTACCTGCTGTATAGTGATCCATTTGTATCACAATTTATGTATTCATTCTTCCATTGATGAACATTGAGTTTTCTCTTTTTTATCTCATTCCTATTCCTTTTGCAAATATATAAGGTTTTCCCTTGAGTACATATCTAGAAATTGAATTGTTGGGTTATAAGGTATAAATATCCTCAATTTACTTGATGGTACATTTTCCTTCTGTCTGTATCAGTGAGAAAATATGAACTGCAGTAATGACCTCAGAAATGCAGTGATTTAACACATAACGTGCTTCTCCTCCTTTTGCTGAGCATCTTCTGTATCTCGGTTCTCAGAGGAGAAGATAGCTGTCCCTCAGCACTTTATGTCCGATGAAAGAAGCCACCCACAAAGGACCACATATTGCATGTTCTCATTTATGTGAAATAGCAAGAATAAACAAGTCTATAAAGACAGAAAGTAGATTAGTTGTTTCCTAGTGATAGGGACCAGGGTTCTTGGCCTTTCCCAATCAATAGAAATCGGCTAGAGGCCAGACAAAAATTCAGGTAAGGCTTTACTGGGGCCCCTGCTATCCCAGGAGGGAATGAAAAGAAGTAACAAGTTCCCCTCCTCGCTCCCTGAGGTGGAGCGAGCTTGTTCCTTGTGTGAGGTGAGGGTAGGGCTATGTCCAGGGGTTGGGCCAGAGGGGGTGGCTTAGGTGTTTTGCCCACCCCTTTGTGGTATTGAATGCAGGGGGCATGCTCAGTACCCTGCTTTTGCTTCTGACACCAGTTTTTGCTCCTGGCTCTTCAGAAGTGACAGTTGGAGTTTTTGGTCTTTTTGTATCTTTTTTGTTCATAATTTGCCCCAATTGTGTTATTTTGGATCCCATATAGCTTCTTTGTATTTTGTTGCTGGAGGAGACGTGTGTCCAGGTGCCAGCACTGCAGCAAAGGGTCCCAAGTCCCAGCTTGTCTCACTAGGGCTGAGAGGAGGGGTAACGGGGAATGACTACTGATGATCACAGTGTTTCTTACTGGGGTGACAAAATGTTCCAAAATTAGTTTGTAGTGATGGCTGTACAACTTGGTGAATATACTGAGAAATCATTGAATTTTACACTTTAAATGAATTTAATGTATGGTGTGTAAATTAAATCTCAACAAAGCTCCTAAAAATTAACACCGAGGAAGAGATTATTCTTCATATCATTTGACAGATGAGGAAAGTAAGTCCACATAAAGTTCAGTTTCTTGAGCCAGAATTCCACTCAGCCCCTAGCTGATTTCAGATCCCATGTTTGCCACCATACGTCCCATCTCAGGGGATGGATCTCATGCATAGCCCATCGCTTAATGTTGACAAAGAAGCACAGCAGAATCCAGAATGGTGAGCGCTGCCCTGCAAGGCAACCACAGTGTATGTCTCGGCGCACTGAATTTTCGGCACTTTCATGAGAAACGACGGAATGGAAGAAGGAAGTTCAGAAAGGGAATAATAACGTTTACAGTCTTCTTCTTAAGGAGGTGTGAGGATAATGAGCCTGCATTATATCCCCAGCTGAGAAATAAGGAACCAGAATCTCAGAGAGGTTTTCTTCCAGTCGCAGAGTTAGCCAGTGGATGGACATCATCCATTGAAAACTATAGTTTGGGGGTTTTCTCATTTTCTCTCTGCAACAAATTGTATGGAAAAGCATGCTTTTTACCGTGGCAAGGTTTATTCATATTTCTTACGATTAACTACTTAACTGAAAAAAATAACTCTCAGCCTTTTTGCATCTAGCTGTTTCTTGGACTAAGACACGATATGTCATGTTTTGTTTTCTTAGAGAAGGTCGGCCTTCAAATGTTGCAAGTGACTATCTAAATACGTGAATATTATAAGGACAGTAAACACAGGTGCAGTGTTTCATGACACAGACCCTGTAACAACTCTCTTCATCAGGAATGTTTTCCACATTCACAGTCTTACTGTCCTTTAGTTTTGAGTACGTGTGTTTAAAAATAGATCCTCGTGAAGTCTGTAAAGACTCGCCCGTCAAGTATTCAGGTCTCAGATGCTCTTGGCACATTCTGTCCTGGCGATGTAGACAAGAGGGTTACGTGTTGCAGGCAGGGCAGCCGGTGGACGGTTCTGGCAGGCTGGTTGCCCCCAGTCAATGAGCTGAGAGAAAGGGATTGGTGTCAGGAGCCTGCAGATAGGATTTATGATTTTAGGGCAATTGCTGTGCCTGCTGAAGCCTTCAGAAGAGGAGCCAGTGCTTAGAGAGGTCATTTTCACTTCTCAGGCTCACTTGAGCCTGGTAAATTTGGAGAGGCATATTGCTATCTTCGCTTTAAAGACAAATAAACTGAAAGCCAGTGAGGTTACAGAGCCCGGGCAATCTCACAGAGATATCGGCGGCAGAACTGGCATTTGAACCCAAGTCTGTCTAAAGCTGAAGACAGTGTCCTTAACGGCTCCAACCCAGGGCCTCCCCACTGCTGTGACCTCAGCTGTGTCCTGGTTACTAACACTCTGAACAGCATCACCAGTTTGAAATGGAAAAAACTGTATCAGTATCTACACATCTTTCATCTTGATGTCTCAGACAACATGTCTTCAAAAGGAAACAGCCTTGAGAAGGAAGGAAACAGATGAGGTCCCGTCACTGCCGCTAACCTTACGTGACCTTATGTGAAAGTCACTCCAGATCTCTGAGCTTTGATCATTTCATCTTCTGACGTGGATCTACTAGTCTTCCCATGCTAATGCCACAGGGTTATTATGAGTATTAAATAGAGTCTCAGATCTGGAAGGATGGTAAAAACACGGGATATCCTTGATTCATTCAGGACCGTGACTCAGCAGTGACTCAGCAAGATCTAGGGGTGGTGGAGACCATCCCTCTGATCCCCTCACTGTGCTTTATTTCCACTCTGTGATCACACTTCCTGCCCTATGACCACCACATGGCAAGTGCTTTCAACCGTATCCCCAGTTGCTACATCAGGGTACAGATATCCAACTAGCAGCATCAGAAGCTGACATGTAAATTCTAGGACATTAGTAATTGACAATCCAAACCTTACCGGTGCTTTTGCATTTAAATGTCTTTTATAAAACAGTAGAACTACCATATGACCCAGCAATCCCACTACTGGGCATATACCCTGAGAAAACCATAATTCAAAAAGAGTCATGTACCAAAATGTTCATTGCAGCACTATTTACCGTAGCCTGGAGATGGAAACAACCTAAGTGTCCATCACTGGATGAATGGATAAAGAAGATGTGGCACATATATACAATGGAATATTACTCAGCCATAAAAAGGAATGAAACTGAGTTATTTGTAGTGAGGTGGATGGACCTAGTGACTGTCATACAGAGTGAAGTAAGTCAGAAAGAGAAAGACAAATACCATATGCTAACACATATATATGGCATTTAAGAAAAAAAAATGTCATGAAGAACCTAGGGGTAAGACAGGAATAAAGACACAGACCTACTAGAGAATGGACTTGAGGATATGGGGAGTGGGAAGGGTAAGCTGTGACAAAGCGAGAGAGAGGCATGGACATATATACACTACCAAACGTAAGGTAGATAGCTAGTGGGAAGCAGCCACATAGCACAGGGAGATCAGCTCGGTGCTTTGTGACCGCCTGGAGGGGCGGGATAGGGAGGGTGGGGAGGCAAGGAGACGCAAGAGGGAAGAGATATGGGAACATATGTATATGTATAACTGATTCACTTTGTTATAAAGCAGAAACTAACACACTATTGTAAAGCAATTATACTCCAATAAAGATGTAAAAAACAAACCCCCCCAAAAACCAGGGGTTCATAATCTGGAGTCCCATTCATTTGTAGGCTTCGGGGAGCTCGTAAAGCATCTGAAATTGTATAAACAATTGTATATGTCCATCTGTGACTTTTTCTGAGTAGAGGCTTAAGTTTCTGACAGATTTTTAAAAGATGCAGTGAATCTCAATAGTTAAGCATTTGTTCTAGGAGATACAGTTTCATGACCACGTGGCAGCCACCTAAATTAGAATCTCCATCACCTTCAGCTGTTGCTGTTCTGTCATAACCAATATCCAATGTATCATTGAGTCCTACCTTCTGATATGTCCTAAAGTCTAATTTTCCTTCAAGCCTGCTTTCATCGTTGAGACTTGCATTGTCTATTGTCAGGAGTATTGAATTCTTTGAAATGGTCTTCTTGTCTCCACTCTTGCTACCTCTGAGCTATCTTCTTCAGTCCTGTCACAGGGACCTTTCCAAAACACCCACATAACCTGTTGCTACCTGCTTCAACTGACTTCCTAGCATCTTCAGTGCAAAGCCCAACCTCCTTACGCTTCATCATGGCCTTCAAGACCCCTGACTCCTCGCTCCATTCCTGCTTTTTAGCCATATCTCTCCCCAACTCCCTTCTGTGAGTCCTATGCACTCTGTGCCAGGTGATCACACACTGTTATACTTTGATTTTGCTCCTTCCTCTGTCTGGAATACCCTTTACCTTATACAGCTAATAAACTCCTTCTCAAGCTTCAGGGCCCAACATCACAATGTCATGTCCATCATGAAGCCTTCTCCTTATCCCCATAACTTCCCCCCTAGAAGAGTGAGTCACTCCTTCCTTTACATTCCAAATCTTACCTCTTACATGATTGTTTCTGCCAAGTTGTGTTTTCTTAATTCTGTACATATCTCCTTCCCCTACAGTACTCTGACCTTCATATTGTCGGAGGTGACCAGTCGTTGGCAATAAAAAGCTCACAGTGTAATAGTTTATAAATAAAAGTTTGTCAACTAAAAAGATCAATAGTTTAATAATTAATGCTGAAGAAGTAGGCAACACTACAGACAACAGGGTGTGGGGCCTGGGGTCAGTGTGAAGTTTTCACCATGCTTGACAAATCACACCTCGTGTTGGTGTCAACTGAAAAATTATTCACAACCTAAAAGTTGAGAGTTACGTTCTACTCGGTGGATATTTTTAGGCCTTCAAGCCCGGGAGGCAGTAACCCTGCGAGAACTCAGAGGAGGCTAGGGAGAGAGCCAGCATATACAGGCGTTTTGCAACAAAGGGCAGGTAGTCTGAACATCAAAAGATTACTGTTAATTAGAGAAAATCAGATATCTCAAGTTAAGAAATGTAGTGCTCTTCTGTGTATGAGAAGATGCAAGAGTCTGGGCTCACTGAAATCATTCCTTTGATATGCACCTTAGCTATCTGGCGCCAGTATCCTGTGTTTTCACATCCTGAGTTTCTTCAGGGCTCACCTAGGGAATGGCTGCAGTCTGATGGCTGCTAGGTGGCAGGTATTCTCTTTCCTTCCTGAGTTCCCTCAGGGTTCACCAGCTCACCAGTGGCTGAAGTAGGCAGGTGGCTGCCATCACTGATGACTGTGACATCTTTTGCTTACTGATATGACAGGCAATATTCCATTTCTCGTTGCTTGCTGCTTTGATCTATAAAATGGGAGCAGAAGGTCAATAATTGTATATTGGAAATGATTGGGTCAATGGATACAGGCTAGCATATTGGAAAGAGCATTGAATTAGGAGTTAGGAGCCCTAGATCTTAATATTAGCCCTGCTATCAATTCCTTAGATGGCATTGGCCAAATTGGTTCTTTCTAAGGGTCTGTGTTCTTAGCAAGATAATATTGACCCAGATTATGTCTCAGATCGCTTCTAGCACTAACATTTTATGATCCTAAGAAAACAAACTATAACCCCACATTCTGGGCTGGTTTCCTGACCCTGTTTGTCAAAGAGAAATGGAGATATGAAAACTACCACAACTCAATAAAAAATATATCTTTTAATTCTAGGGCCTTTAGTCAGGAGGCAGTGGGGAAGTAACATTTTGGTGGTATTGATCTGGGATTCTGTAAAGATACCTCAATTGTGTAAAACTCTGGCATTACTGTCTAATTTCCCAGAAGAGCCTTTATGAGGCTGTCCTGAGTCAAAGATCTCCTGGAAGACCATCCAGAATTATGACTCAAGCTTGGTAAGTTAATAGGAGGGTCAAGAAGCTCAAAGGCCATGGCAAGAATCAAGATCTTAAATCTAGACCACACTCCAAATCTGGCTGGGGTCCTTGGAACATATAAGCATGAATCAAATGTCCTCTTAAAAAGAATGGGCAGAGTGAAATATTTACCTATGTGTGCTGGATTATTTCTTTCACGATGATAAAACATTTTAATACTAATGGTTTAGTAAGAGGATACTAGACCTGTTTCAACTAGCTGTGTCAGTTCTCTTTGGATAGTCATGTCATCTCCCTGGGCCTTAGTTTCCCCATCTGTGTAATGGGAACAGCTTTCCTTCTTTATGTTGTTGGGAGAAACAGATGAGGCTTTGTACGTGAAAGCACTTTGTAGATTGTGAGATGAGAGTACCTTTGGAAGGGCTGGTGAGAGTAGGAAAAACATAAAAGAAAATCATATCCTTTCCCTAACTCATGGTTTATTATATTCCGAAACGGGACTGGCTTTTCTCCTGGAGGTGACCAATATAGGACTTACACTTGCGTTGTTTGGTCTCCGAAGAAGGAGGCACAGAGTGCTAGAACCCAGAATTTTTGGACCCGAAGTTATAGTGACTACTAAACGTCAACACGTAACAGGAGAAAGGAGAAGTGGTAAAGTCGATTAGCCAGTACATTTTACTTCCCATCAGACACTGACTCCAGAAGAACGTAAAAATAAATATTTCTCCACCTTTGGTTTGAGTTGTGTTTCAATCCATCTCAAGTCACCGGTCAAAGGGACTTGGGACTGGCCCCTCTAGTCGCTTCAGCTTCCGTCCCAAATCCTCACATGGCATTACTACTTTTCTTCTAGTATGTGCCTGTATTAGTTTTCTAGGGCTGCTGTAAAAACGTTACACAGACTAAGGACTTAAACAACAGAACTTTCTTATCTCACAGTTCTGGAGGCCAGAAGTCCAAGATCAGGTGTTGGCAGGGCCAGACTCCCTCTGAAGGTTCTAGGGAATGGTATGCACAGGCCTGTCTCCTGGCTTTTGGTAGTTCCTTGGTTTGGGGCAGCATAACTCGAATCTTCATGTGGTGCTCTTCTCCCAAGATGCGTGTCTACGTTCAGATTTCCCCTTTGGTAAGGACAGTAGTCTTTTTGGGGTAGAGGCCCATCCTACTTCAATATGTCCTCATCTTAACTAATTACATCTGTAATAACCCTATTACCAAGTAAGGTTACATTCTGAAGTGCTGGGGATTAAGACTTTAACATATGAAATATTTTTTGGAGTGGGGGACACAATTCAACCCATAATGCCACCCTTCTCTGTCAAAAGAGAAACATTTTTTCTTTGGACTCTCTCATCTCCACCTCCCACCAACTTGGTTGTGTGGTCCCTTTTACCCATTTGATCTCTCTCCTGCTTTCTCTTCTCCTCTCTGGCTTTGGGCTTGTAGTATTAGTTCATTGGAGTTTATGTTAAATAGGATGGGCAATGTGTCATGGATCCTCTAAATGGAGAGATGAAGAGAATGAAGAGTTATTTGAGGTGGACAGGCATCAGGATGGAGGACATGCAGTTGCAGTATTGACTTTCTACCAGGGCATTTCCAATGATTTAATATGATAAAGTGTCTTTATTCTTTCTCTTTCTTGATTTACATGGCTCCCTTCTATAAATCTCCTTTAGGCAGGGGGAGAGGGGTAGACAACTTTTCTTACAACATTCCCACCGTACCTTGGTACTTCTCCAACTTCATCATGGGGCTGACCTGCCTTTGGATGAAGCTGGACCCACAGAGATGAGAGGAGAACAATGCATACGCACATGCATGCACAGACACATAGATAAACGTACAACACAAACAAGTCCTTGGTGATATTGTTAAATCTCTCAATCAAACCCACCCCGAATCTACCTTCTTTCCGGACTTTTAACTATGTAAGTAAAATACAATTTCCTGTATCTTATAAGATTTGGGTTTTCTCTTATTTGAAACAAAATGAGTCCAGCACAATACAATTAGAAAGTTGGAAGCACGAAACACAGGCCAAGAAACAAGCCTCACTTTAGGTGTTTTATAAATGAACCCCACCTCTACAATATTGTTAATGCTATCATTTCCAGAATACCACATTGAGACAGTATCTAAGTTGGTAACCTGGATATTCAGTAAGATGAAATAATAGTCATTTGTGACACAAAGTCCACTTTCAATATCTTGTTTCCATTTTTCTGCCTTCTCTATAATTTGAAATATTTGAGAGATAGACCTAGTTGAGTAAAGGCAGGAGAGAGAATATTTCTTAGGCATCTACATGTCCATAAAAGGTACTTTAATCCCATCTTATTTTATTCTACAATAATCCTCTATAGTGGTGATTAAAACCTGTTTCATAGATATGAAAACAGTGGCTCAAATAAATTATATAATTTGTTCAAAATCCAAGATTGGATTCGAGTTCCTCCTTGTACCATAATCAGCGTTTCCTTGTTTCTCATATTGTTTCAATTAAGAGGGAAACATTTAAAGTATCAGTAGCGTTCCGAGAAAGTAATTATATTCCTTTTGTGTTTGTATATTATCCAGAATATGACTGCAAGAAGGATGCTAGGAATATCAAGTGAATCTACCTGTGTAATTAGCCTGAAGTAATTTCTAATCCCTGTATAATTTGCTCCTCTTTAAATTGTTACTTTTGGTATTTTTAAAAGCAGTTTGGTCTTTTAAACAGAATACAAACACTTAAAATGAACTCATGTAGACCTATAATTCCAGCTCTGACACTTACTAGTTGGTTATTTTAGCCAAGTCACCTACCGTCACTGGGTTTCCAATTTCCCTACATTGTAAAAGTCAGAATAATAATACAAACCTTATTGTGAAAGGTAATAAAAATCATTTGAATGTACCTAGCACAGGGCTTGACATATGGAAAGTTATCAGTGAATTTGTAAATGAGCTATAAAAATAGTAGTGGAGAATAAAATAATGAATTTTTATTGTGTAAAAGAGGTGAGCCTCAATCTCCTCATCGTATATTTTAATCAAACTACTTTACATGGTCATTATTGCATGAGGTAATTTGAGATTCTGTAGGAAACAAAGGTTCCATGGAAACTTCCAGTGTCCTAATAACTTCATAATATTGCAACTTAAACTATAAAACCAGTTGGAATGGATGGAATGTTCCTTGGAAATCTAGTATCGTTTTTTCCTTTTTGAGTTCACTTGCTTTAAACAAAGCAGGAACCGTATGCCTGAAATCCTATTTCTGTCTCCCTCTGTTTATCTGAAGCATGATATTCTTTAGAAACTTTTTGAATTTTAGTAGCCTTTTGAATGTATAATTTCTTTCTTTGATCTATTGTTTGTGGTGTCTAAAATGCTCATTTAATCATGCCTGCCATGTATTATTATATAAATGTCTCGTGCTTTTATCCAATCACTTTGCTATCTAAGAGATATTAATTGAATACTCAATTCTGCAGAGTACTCTGAAGGGGAAAAAAAGAAGGTGAACCATGAATGATACCTGCTTGTATCGATATTATTTTTGCTTACTCCATTTGAGATATCTGCAGCCACTCTGTAACCACAACAGATATTAGCCTGAAGCCAGCACGCGGGGGATTCCAAGCCAAGAGAATTGTTGAGAAGTGCAATCAAAGCCATTGTATTACACCAACTCTGAAACCTACCTTATCTCTGGATTTCTATTCCCGAGAGCTTTATGAACTATTTCCGTGTTATGTAGGCTAAGCTCAGTTTGACTTTCTGTTGTTTACAGTCTATGATATTTTAGTTGGTATACCTATTCTTTTATCTCTTGTGTGAGACCCAAAGTTCCTGAAGAGTGGGGAATGGTTTATGAGTTCCTTCATTGATTGACACAGTTTTGAACCTAGGGTGGGTACCCAGAATTTGAATTCAGATATTTATGATTCCATAGACCATGATAACACATATTAAAAATAATGATTCTTAGTGTTTTTAGGGTCATGTTCCTTTCAACAGCTGATAAAAAAGTATTGGCTATATCCACGAGAAATATAAATATATACACTTCTGTGTGCAACAAACAAAATATTTACATGCAATTTCAGGGTTTTATAAGCCTCTAAAGCCATTCATGCACTCAAGGACCACTGCTAAGAATTCCATTCTAGGTGATGACTTTTGTCTAGAAATTTACATTTCCCCATCCTCCACACTCTTCTTCGAAACCCACCTAAAATGAAATGTGACCTTCCAAACCTATGTAAAAAGGGCACTTGTTTTTTTACTTACCAGTTAATGTCAACGTTATCTACACACTTTCCCTGCTATTAATTTGAGAGACATTAATTTAGTGCCCGATACTAATGGAATAATTTCTGTAGTAAAGGAAGGAAATCTTCAAAATTTGAAATGACCATGATTTTAAAGTACTTTAGTTTTTCATAAATCCTGATATTAATAACAGCAGTAACGAGTATTTGTATAGCGGGTTTCAGTCTTCAGAGTTTTTGTCTGTAATTTATTCCACTCTCAACAACCTTGTGAGGTGGTAAGAGTGGACATTTGTTAATTTATGACTGTCCAGCATCCATTAATTTGAGGGACCTAGGTGGCCCCCACTTTGTCCCACAATCTCAGTGGGACTATAAATCAATGTCCACTGCCCTCCTAATAGAGGACTAGAGGCCCCTGGAGGCGGTGCGTACCTTTCCCTCCGGACTTTCACTCACTGCTTCAAAGAAGCCGATGGGTTTGTAATCTACACTTAGTTGATTAGACTCTTTTCCCCACTACTTTGTATGTTGTGTCAAGTGACTCACAGCGGGGGAAAAAATGGCCCAAATCCTTCATTCCAGGTGTGGCACTCTGCTGAGATGGTAGGATGCTCTTGTTACCTTGATCTTATTCTGATTTTTCATTCTGGTTTTTGCCTTATTTCTCAGCCTGGACACTAGCCTATCAATTTACTTTGTGACATCTTTGACAACATTCCAATACATTCCCTTTTCAAGTTAACTAGATTTACACTGAGCTGCTGCCAGGAAAGAACTTTAACGATGAAGAAAACATAGTAGACGTTTAAATCTCGGTATTATGTACAAGAATGTAGAGTTGCAATTAGACTGTAAGAAGTGAAGCCAGACCTTTAATTTAAGACTCAGAGGGTTCTGCTCTTTCTGCTGCTCTTTTAGGTAACTCCTTGTTTGTTTGTTTATATATATATATATATATATATATATATATATATATATATATATATAAAATCATTTGGGTGTGTGTATATAAGGTATATATTTAATATATATAGTCATTTCTGTGTTCTTTGTGTGGGAGCAAGGATTGAACAGAATTCCACCTTGAACTTTGTATGAGTTAAAATGAACTTCAGCTGAATTAACAAAAAAAATCCAAAATAAGAATGTTTTAAACAAGACCATTTCCCCCCCACCCCTCTTTCTCAGGTAAACTAAATCTAGAGGAAAGGGCTAGTTTAGCAGTTGTGAAAAGTTGTCAGGCAGAGTCAAAGCTTCTTCTAGCTAACCTCTCAAATATCCCTAGGATGTGGCTCTTGTCCTCATCATCAAAGATAGCCTATACATCATCTGTGTTCCCAGATCTAGGGTTGAAGAGGGGAGGAACATGTCCCTATCCCTTTAAGAGACTTATTGGCAATATCTCTCCACATATGTGTTTATACTTCATTGGCCAGAACTCAGTCATATCACTCCCTAGCTGCACAGGAGTCCTAGAACATACTTTTTAGCTGGACAAAAATAGGCCCAGATAAATTAAAATTTTTGAAGTTTAATTTTCATTGATGATTTTATATATATAATATGTATTTCATATATATATATATTTATGGTAAATATATCATAAACATATCCTGATAAATTTTCTCAAACTAAATATATTTCTGTAAGCAACATCCAGATAATTAAACAGAACATTATCAGCACCTAAAATGAGAATTCTTTTCATAAAGAAAAGGAGGGAATAGGTACTTCGGGGCAACTAGTAGTCTCTGGCATAAACCCCAAACCACACTGAACCACAGTAATTTGCTGGATATTTGATGTAAGCAACCATTTCTTCTTCTAACTGAATCACCATCCAATCAGTATTTTCATCACAGCATCCCCAGTAGCAAGCTCGGTGACCAGCACAGAAAAGTTGCTCAGTAAGTTAAACGTATGTTGAACCACCGATTGAGCAAATGAACTTCTCAGACTCCCCCCAAAGCTGAATTATTGAATTAACTAATTTGTACCTGAATTTACAGAGAATGCTTCATAAAATGTTTGAACTTGTACAGGAAGGGAAGGTTGAAAGTTACATCAAATTTGCTAATGGCTATTTCCTTGTGGTTACTGCTGAGTAATTAGTTACTAAGTTTCAGGCACTAGGCATCTTATATGAATTGTCTTGTTGAATTTGCACAGCAAGTTAGGTAGTATTATCCATGTTAAAAACTAAGACTCAGAGGGATTAAGTCGTTGGCTCAAAGTTACCTGATTAGTAACATTTTCCTAAAATTCCTGTTCCTGTGTCACTTTTCTATGTAAAAAAATTAAATCATCTCTTTCCTTTGCCTTCTTCCTACAAGGACTCTCTCTCCAGGTCCATTTCATTTTCCGCTGATCCCCCAAATACTCTCTATATATCCTGGGTCTTTTAATCAACTCTTTGTAATCCCATTTTACCTTTCCACACAGGCACACAGTATTTCAATTTGCTAATTTACTTGGCCTTCGGGCCTTAGTTTAGATGTTACTTCCTCTAGGAATTCTGGCCTGACCCTCTGTGTTAATTTTCTCCCTTTTGTAGTCCCACCTGATGTCACCTCTCATCAGAGCACATCTCCGCTTTATTGTGATGCTGGCTTTCTTGTTCCGTGACCCCTGGGTGATAAGCTTGAGAAGAGGACCATATCGCGTCCTCTGCTTTATACTCAAGCACACAGTAGTCACTTAGAAGTAACTGCTGGATGATTGGACGAATCGATGAATGAATGAAGTAGTGGGGCCATGGTTCAAAGCCACTTCTAGGCAATCCCACATCTTGTGTATCTATCTAACCCTATGATGTACAGCATCACTTTAGAGTTCCCTGTCAGCAAGAGAAAGACCTGTCATCGCGTGTAGAATCCAAGATGGGCTTTATCTTCTCCAGAACAGCACTCACCCATAGAACGTGGCTTTCCTCTGTGCTACAGAACACTTTCCTGCATACTGCATCTCTCATCTTGACGCGAACGGCCATAGAACGTTTCTTTGTGTAACTTTTACCATGATGCTTGCTTTCCATTGCATTCCACTTAAAAGTGTTCCTTTTTGAGGCACCAGAACTCTAATTGGTGAGACCCAGTCAGCCCTAGTGGGGTATGTCACCATAGAACACCGATTGCCTCATCACTCCACGTGTTGGAGATCTGGACATTGATGCATGTACTGTGGGGGAAGGTCCAGGACTAGCTCCCGGGAGAGGATCACTCGTCCACTGAAGCATCTCCATCTTTAGCTCTTTGGATTCTGTGAGCTGCATCGGCTGGGGTTTGATTTGCCGTTAAGGGTAGGTGAACTCAACAAATAAGGATGATTTTCCACTCTAACTGTCTCGTTTCCAGCGCAGCCCCGGTCCAGACATGACAGAAGCCATTTATTGTGAACGCAGAGCTGTGGCTAGGGTAGCCTGAATCGCCTGATACACATGCTCTGTCTGGGCTTTTATAGGGCAGCTGTTTCTCTGAGGATCAAGCTCAGGTATCAGGAGTGTGAATTATGAGTCCTAATCAACTTGGTCATGCTTTGTGGCCTGGGAAAAGCCAGAGTATTTCCCTTTTATGATTTGAGGGTGCACTTTTTTGCAGCCTGTGGAGCAATTAGCCAATCTTTGAAATGGATACCCTGTAAATGCGGTGTGTCCTTGGAGAGCCACCACGACAGGTTACTCCGGGAGGGGAAGCCGTATGGTGGTTCCACAACTGCTTTAGTGCTCGGTAAATGGCCTGCAAGTCAGGGGAAACACTGACTGTAAGAGAAAGAAGATAAAACTTCCAGGCAGACAGGAACGTCAACACATCCATGGCTATCCCTCCCCCCACAGGGTCATCAAAGTGTTGAAGAGTTTCCACTAAAGGTTCAAAAGGATCATTTTACTTTATTGTAAATAAAGCTATTTACTTTATTGTGAAAGTTCACCTATTTCTCTGATTGTAACATTGATTTTGTCAGGGCCCAACATCACGTTTGTGTAAAGGAAGAGAGGATCTCCTGAAACGGTTGAGAAAGACCAGGAATCAAATATTCCCCAAGTTTAAGTGAGAATCTGAACCAAGGTGAAGTGGGACCTCTGTCCTTGGTGTGATTATTTCTCCCCTGTACATTTTATAAAAAGTTATTGAGATGAAATTCATTTAACATAAAACTAACCATTGTAAAGTGGACAACTCATTGCTCTTCAGTACATTTACATTGTTGTGTAGCCACCACCTCTACCTAGTTGCAAAATGTTTTCATCACTTCCAAGTAAAACTCTAAAGCCATCAAGCAGTTTCCCCCCGTCTTCCCCTCCCCCCAGCTCCTGGCAACCAACAGTCCGCTTTCTGCTTTTTTATGGACTTACCTATTCTGAATATTTCATACATAAATGGAATCACACAATGTGACCTTTTGTGTCTGACTTCCTGCCTTGTACATATTTAAGGAACCAGTATTAAATTAGATGACTTCATGTCAGGCAAAAAGATAACTTAGTTCCAGAGCTCTGGTTCTAGTAAGCTGCAAATGATCATTTATTTGATATGGGTACTAAAAATATGAAAAAACAAAAATCATGAAAAATGAATTTTTACTGTCCTCAATAAATAGGACCGTTATCTACCCAATTTCCAACTTAAATATCAGCCTTGATTCCCCCCTTTCCTTACGCATCAACCTTCAATCAACTAGCAATTCTTCTTTCCAAGTACTCAGAGATTCTTTAATGTACTAATGTTTCTCTAATACACTGCCATTTTTAAAAAAAATTCAAGCCTCTTGTCATTTCCTTTCTGGACTACCAAAAGAGCTTTCTAGTTGGTTTCTAACTTCAGTCTTCACTCCCTCTAACCCATTTTCCAAGCAGTAGCTTTTGGGGTACTCTTTACTTTATTATTATTTTTACCCTATTAAAAACCTTCAAAGTTTTTGCTGCCTTCAGAATAAATCTGAGCTGTGTAACGTAGCCAGCATATAACTAGATTTAGCCTCTCTGTTCTCAATCTTCCGTCTTCCCTGCTATGTTCCATCTATTCTGAACTCCCTTAAGATCCTGACTGCACCCCTTTTTTTGGTCCTCCATAGGCCTTTGTTTTTACTACTTCCTTTCCTGGAATGGCCCCTTCCTTCACCCTTCTTCACCTGCATATCCCCTGCGTTTCATTTCAGGACTTAGCTTAGATGCTTCTTCTAGGAAGTATTCCTTCCACCGCCCACCTCCCCAGCACCTGCAACTTGTCACCCTCCTCAGGTCACATCAGTCCCCTGGAATCAGACTTTAATTGCTTAGTTTGGTACTTTTCTCTTCCCTAAACTGTACAACGTTTGAAGACAAGGATCATGGCTCATTTATTATTGATTCCCCAGTGCCTAATGTAAGACCTGGTACTAATTTCTTGATGGATCATGGAATATTGGGAAAGCTTAACTGACTGGTCCCGAGAGACCAGAGACCAAAGGTTTGCTATATAAGGCCATGTCATATTATTTTTGATGAGTTGGATGAAATGATGCCCATCTAGAGTTAAAAGACTAAATGTCAGAAATCCCTTGCTCAGCTGCAAGGGAAGAAGCAGTCTGAGTAGTGAAGTTTCTGTCATTGTCTCCCTGAACCCTGAAATCTGGCCCTATATAAAAACAACGATCTTTCCTCCTTGTGAAGAATCTGTAAGTCTTAAGAGTTGACTTAGTCATATTCTGGACTTGCTTCCTGACCTCAGTTTATGAAATGGAGGAGGAAAACTGAATGCAATAGCCCTGAAGGAAACTTACCCAGTGAAACCAAGCTTGAGCCAGAACGGGCTGGCAGTTAAATATGTCTGTGTGTCTGTGTGGTCACTGAATCAACCACTGGTCATTGAGTCGGGGTTTGGAAGACCATCTTACAGGACTGAGGCTGATTGATTTTACTGACCATCCAAGCAGCCGCAAACGTTTGCTGGGTTTGTTTTCACAATTTTTGCCCCCCATGCAGAACTGGTCACTCCCACATTTGTTCTAGCATAGCACATAGCGCAGGCAACCGCTATGGCGTTACCAAGGTCTGTAATTATTTAGGGACATATCTGTCTCTGAGGATAGGGATTGCTTCTCAAATTCTTCTTTCTATCTCTTTTTTTTTTTTTTTTTTTGTGGTACGCGGGCCTCTCACTGTTGTGGCCTCTCCTGTTGCGGAGCACAGGCTCCAGACGCGCAGGCTCAGCGGCCACGGCTCATGGGCCCAGCTGCTCCGCGGCATGTGGGATCTTCCCGGACCGGGGCACGAACCCGTGTACCCTGCATCGACAGGCAGACTCTCAACCACTGCACCACCAGGGAAGCCCCTTTCTATCTCTTGTATGTATCACAGAACCTGTACAGATGAAGTACTTAAATTGATAAATTTAATAGCTCTGAATAGTCAGTTACTTCGTAAGAGTGAAATTGTGTCTGATTCTTTTCTCTAGTACTACTATAGTTTCATAAAACCCTCTCAATTCTTGGTATTATTGATATTATATAAATTAATAAATTCACCTTAATCGAGAAGCATAATAGTATTACTGATTATACACTGTCTTCCAGACTCTGAGAGTTTAATGGTGCTCCTGTATCAGAGATGGTCCTGGGACCAACGGGCATGGTTCTACTTGTTAGTATTCTGTGTTCTCAAAACCGCACTAGGGAATATATGTTATTAGGAACAACTCAATATAAAACACAAATTTATTGTGAAATTATATGTGTCTCATGTATCAAATTTTAGTTGAGGCTGATAAAAATGGTTTGAAGTGAAATTAAAGGCTGTCTACCCTAGTAATGACCAGAATGCAATGTGTCTGGTCTACTTGACCACAGCCAGACCTGGAATCTGTGGGCCTCCTTTGCAGGGGACATTGTCTTGACTCAGTCGTGCCTGTCGGTAAAGACCACTTTTTGGTTTTGGTGATTACATTTTCTTGGAAAAGATAAAGATGCCTCCCAGCTCAGAGTTCAATAGTTGAGACACAAGGAGCTTTATTCTCCTTGTGGGAATCTGAGAATGTCAATCAGAGAACCGCCCAGTCAGTTCGGAGGAAGGGGAAGATCTTCCCACATTCTTTTCTCTGACTCAGTTTCCCAGAGGATGTGTCCAGTTATTTTAGTGAGTCACGAAAAATCCCTAGCGGTGTCATACTTTTCTGAGTTTTGTGCTTTTTTGTTCCCCTCCGGAGAAAATTAAGGTGGAGGGTGGAGAAATAGTGATGATGATTTAAAAAGAGGAGAGGGTTCTAAGACAAAAGTGGCAAAAGACTTAGTCATGCAGTCATGAAACTTTGTGTAACTCTGTGGCCTTGGGCAAATCATCTAACCTCTACCCGCCTTAGTTTCTTCAGTAAACTCAGAAAAATAGTGTGCGATTTTTTTCTCCTGAAGGCTCAGAATGAGAAATAGGGATGCTGTTTACTAAAAGATGCATTATTAATAATGTATTTTGTATTTATTTTAAATGATACAATTTTGTAAGATCGCTTGCACAGAAACTAGTTCACCTCTGCAGTGTACTTTTCTTAATGGGACCACTGAACCTGTGCAGACAGGGAGAACTTTTTAGGGGCTATCAGTTTAGCTGAGCTTCTTGGTTCTGATTTTGATGGGTGGTCTTACTGAAGAAGTGCTTGAGGAGGAGTGTGATGGACTGAACGCTTGGGTCTCCCCCAGATTCATGCGTTGAGGTCCTAACTCCCAATGTGATGGTCTCAGGGGGTAGATTAGGTCATGAGGGTGGGGCCTCTGTGAATGGATTCGTACCCTTATGAAAGAGACCTCAGAGAGCTCCCAATCTCTTCTGCCATGTGAGGACATAGCAAAAAGAAGGTTATCTGTGAACGAGGAAGCAGGGGCCTTCACCAGACATGAGATCTGCCAGAATCTTCTGGCACATTGATCTTGGATGTTCTCCCCTCCAGAACTATGGGGAAAAATTTCCGATGTTAATAAGCTACTCAGTCTATGATATTTTGTTATAGCAGCCTGAATGGGCGAAAACAAGGAGCTAGTCCTGCTATCTTCTGCCTCCTTCTTGATTCCAGATGGGCAGTTACAAAAAAATACCCATGCCATTTTAATGGGTTTCATCATATATCTTGTCAATTTTATACAGGCCATGACTTCACTTTTATATTAGTGAGAGAACTCTTCAATTTTGGAAGATAGAGACTCTACGTGTGTCTCTGTGCCTTAGTTTCTTTACTTATCAGGTTGGTTCCAAAATTCTCATCCTCCTTACCTTAAAGGGAAGTTGTGATGTCACATAGTAAAGATGCTTTGAGAAATGGGAAGGAGTAATTCAGTGTGAATTGTTTCTCTTTTAACTTCTCTTTTGGCATATAGCACTGTGCTGGGCAACTATGAGACATGCAGTAAGTAATCATAGAATGATTTAAATGATTCAGATTTCCGATGTTAGATTTGAATGGCCATTGTGACTCTCTACAGGTAAACAGTGCTGATTTGTTTATTTATTGCAAAGTTAGAGAAGGAAAGCTGCATAAGTGCATATGTCTCACCCTTGGGTGAGACCAGTGCTTTCTCTTAAATTAGTAACAGTCTTCTGGATAACACAGGCTAATGGCCACCATTTTAGTTTCAGTAGATGTGTAGCAGGTTTCTCACCCTGGCACTACTGACATCTTGGGCTATATACATCTTTGCTGTGGGGCTGTCTTGTAGGTTGCTTAGCAACATCTCTGGCCTGCACCCACTAGATGCCAGTAGCAATTTGCCCAAGTTTGAAAAACCAAAAATGTCTCTGGACATTGGCAAATCTCTGCTAGGGACAAAATTGTTCTTGCTAGCCAAGCTTACATAGTTCTTTAATTGGAAGAGTGAGTAAATGAATGAATGGATAAATGAATGAATGAGTGTAAAGAAAGGAAACAGAAAACAGACTTAGTAGGGTTGTTATACTTCATCAAACTAACAGTCCCTTATTGTCTCTGTTTTTCTCATACTCTGACAATAGAAATAGAAAAAAATACAGATATGTACGGGTACGTCTATGTGCATTCCTCACCCAGACACAACATACTTAGTAGAGCTGTAACTTTTAGTATGCCTAATTTCAGGCCTGGGAATATAGGTTGAGATGCTAAAGTAGTAGAGAAATCAACTGTTGGCTATTTGTTGGTTGATTGAGTCACTCATGTAACAACTATCTACGGATCACGTACTAGGTATCAAGGTCTGTATTAGGCATAGTCTGGTGGATTTAAACACATGAATGCTATCTATAATATCAGGCAATGCAGTACACACTGCTGTAGTAGAATTAAGAACATATCGCTATGAGAACACAGACTATCTCTGTCTTAGGGTGTGGGTACTTTCAGAAGGATTCTCTGAGGAACATGGGAAGTATCCTACGATTAATAATTTGCACAAGTTTTCCCAGCTGTGTGTACCCCTAAACAATCAATCAGTTGTTTATGTTATTCTATAAATCTTTAAGTGCTGAGCCTTTTCCATTTAGGTAGCTCTCTTTGTGGATAGGAATGAGCTTGGTGTGTTTGAGAAGTGGCAGGAAGGCTGTTTGAAAGGCGTTGTGCTTGGTGTGCCATATGCTACGACAATGAACAAAACAGACACTTGTGGCCTTCCACAACCTAGGAAAGCAAAATTCCACGCTTCTGTCCTTCACTCACTTCATGTACATCCTTAGGTAAGTAACCTTATCTCTCTAAACCTCTGTTTCCCAAGGTGTGAAATTAGGAGGTAGGATGAGATGATTTCAGCGTTTGACCTTCTAGTATTCCACATTATTATATCTCTCACAGCCATTAAGTACTCAACAAAAGTCAATTGCTGTTTGGTTTAAGGAAATAAAATGGATGGAAAATGCATCTTGTTAGAGGCTCAGGGTTTTTCGGGGGTTTTTTTTCCCACTTTTTTTTTCACGTCTTTATTGGAGTATAATTGCTTTACAAAGGTGTGTTAGTTTCTGCTTTATAACAAAGTGAATCCGTTATACATATACATATGTTCCCATATCTCTTCCCTCTTGCATCTCCCTCCCTCCCACCCTCCCTATCCCACCCCTCTAGGTGGTCACAAAGCACCGAGCTGATCTCCCTGTGCTATGCGGCTGTTTCCCACTAGCTAGCTACCTTATGTTTGGTAGTGTCTATATGTCCGTGCCACTCTCTCACTTTGTCACAGCTTACCTTTCCCCCTCCCCATATCCTCAAGTCCATTCTCTCGTAGGTCTGCGTCTTTATT
This sequence comes from Phocoena phocoena, assembly GCF_963924675.1. Classification (NCBI taxonomy): domain Eukaryota; kingdom Metazoa; phylum Chordata; class Mammalia; order Artiodactyla; family Phocoenidae; genus Phocoena; species Phocoena phocoena. Next base: position 69,859,364 of record NC_089235.1, on the reverse strand, counting down.
CCCGTCTTGCCCCTAGGTTCTTCCTGACCATTTTGTTTGTTTGTTTTTTAGATTCCATATATGTGTGTTAGCATACGGTATTTATTTTTCTCTTTCTGACGTACTTCATTCTGTATGACAGATTCTAGGTCCATCCACCTCACTACAAATAAATCAATTTCGTTTCTTTTTATGGCTGAGTAATATTCCTTTGTATATATGTGCCACATCTTCTTTATCCATTCATCTGTCGATGGACACTTAGGTTGCTTCCATGTCCTGGCTATTGTAAATAGAGCTGCAATGAACATCATGGTACATGACCCTGAGGCTCAGGTTTTTGAGAAGTGGCACCACCTTCTTGGGGAAGACATCTTTGCCTCATTGGATATATTCACTAGAAAAGCAAGGGAACTGAGAGGAAATGAGAAATAAGGAATGTCAACGTCAAGTTCTGAAAATACCTGTATGAGTGCAGAGGCTCACATCTGGGAACATTATTTCGGTCTTACAAGACTTCCTTTTTTTGTGTAGGATGTGTAACTAAAAGTTCTTTATCTCACGGATGTGAACTAAAGATATCACGCTCATTCCTAACCTGTTTTTCTACCCAGCATATATTACACTTATATAAGTTATCTATAATAGTTATAAACCATAGTTACAATTCTTGACCTGGATACTGTATGAATTCTCAAGCTTCTGCCTATGTAGTATCTAATTTGTTCCTCCCAACAACACTATGATATAGGTTGGGTGAGGGTCATTATTCCCATTTTATAGATAGGGAATTCAGGTTCAGAGAGCTTATTAACTCACCTGAACTCTCACAGGTAAGAAACTTCAGAGGCATGATTCCACTTCATTTGTTTCCAGGGCAATATTCAGAAATGAATAAGACTCAAACCAATGGCAAGCTGCAGGGCAAGAGAAGATATTTGCACCACATACGCTAACCGAGGGACTCTGCAAAATATATAAAGAACTTTACAAGTCAATAAGTAAAAGATAGACAATTCAACAGTAAACCATGGGCAAAAAACTTGAACAGGAATTTCATTAAAAGAGTATATCGAAGCGACGAATAAACTTGTGAAAGGCTGTTCACCTTTATTAGTCATCAGGGAAGTGAAAATTACAATCACAAAGCGATATCACTGTACATTAACCAGAATGGTTCAAATGTAAAAGATGGAACATATCAAAACATGTTGAACGATAGGTACATTAGTTAATAGGAAGCAACCGATAGGGAACAGTGATAATAATTAATAGCAAGAATAGCTAGTGAATGTATTGATTAACAGGAACTCTATACCCTGTTGGTGGGAGTATACATTGTCGCAGCCACTTTGGAAAAGTGGCCATATTGACTTGGATAAAGTTGGATATTTTCATACTCTGTGACCCAGTAATTCTAGTCCTAGGTATCCAAAAGAAAAGTGTACCTCTGTTGACAAAAAGTCATGTGCAAGAAGGTTTATAGCAGCACTCTTTGTCAATGTCCAGAACTGAAGTAATCTAAATATTCATCCACAGAGAGATGAATAAACAATTGTGATACATTCACACAATGGAATAGTATACAGCAATGACAATGAGGGGTAACACTGAAGCTAACAACATTAATTTATCTTATAAACATGGAGTTTAATGAAAGAAGTCCTAAGCAAAAGAGTCCCTACAATACTCTTATTGGTATTAGAAATAAGGATAGTAGTTAGCTTTTGGTTCTGGAAGAGGATGCAGGGGATTTTGGGATGTGGAAGGTGTTCAGTTTCACGATATAAATATTGGTTTACACAGGGCTGTCAGTTTGTGAAAATCCATTAAGCTATCCACTTATGATGTTATTCCTCAATAACATTTTATTAAGTCAAACAAGTAAAGAACTGGAGTTATTAGGACACAGTGCGTATCTCTGTATGCCAAGAAGAAAGATGACTCCATGGAAAAATTAACAACAAATCTAGAGGTAGGTTATTTAAGAAAGTATAAGCGAGGAAATGAAGAAGAATGAAAATTAGAATATTAGTGTGTGAATAGACCACTGGCCACCTGCTCAGATGAAGAAAAACAGCTTCATGTGCATTAAGTAAATTGCTGAAGGTCCAACAGGTCGTGCGTGGTTCAGCTGGAATTCTAATCAAAGTCTTTTTACTCCATAGCTCATGCTCCTTCAACTGTACCATCTCAGCAGGCAATATTTTACTTCAACCCTGAAACAATAAAGAATAGGAAAAACAGAAGGAGGTAAAAGCGTAGACGTCATCAAGAAACAATTTAAAATATTGCTTTAAAGTCTGCCTTTCACCATAGGCTCTAGATCCTTATCTACCCTGTTAGCTACTCTTTATCCGAAAAAAGTTCTTTAATTGAAAGAATGAGTGAATGAATGAATGGAGAGGAAAGAGAAAACAGCCTTGGGATGGATGCCACACTCCATCAAACTAATACAGTCTCTAATGGCCTTTGGTTTTCGTATTCTAAGTGAAGAAGCAAATAGAAAAAAAATACACACACACACACACATACACACACACACACACACACAGACACACACAGACAACACACTTACTTGGCCTACAGCATCAGGGATCTCAATATCCTTAATTACAGCTTATATTGCAGGCTACACAGAAGCACTGCTGATTCCAGTCCTGGCATGACTCCTGTTCAAACATACTTCCCAGAAATCTTAGGCAGCTTGCCATGGTAAGGAAACAATTTACGTCAGATTTTGAGCAGGGGACTCCGTCGAGGGTGGGGAGGAAGGCGGGGGCGAGTCATTAAAGGTGGTAAGAGTAAGGCTTTTCATGGAGGCTACAGCTGATCAGTATTTCCCTGGTCCAGGATGAGGACAAAGCCCTCATTATTCCTCTTTGGCTCACCATTGCCCCAGCAGCTCTGTTCTGAAAGTCAGTGGCTGCCTGAAGATTCCTTTGGGGATACAGAATGAGTCTGGCTATGTGGCTAAAGAATTTTCCTTTCTTTTGCTGGCTCTCTTGTTGTTTTGCCATAGTTACAAGATTTCTTTTTATTAATTATAGACAGTCTTTAATGTTCCCTTTAGTTCATGGACTGGTATTGAAATGACCTCAGAAATTATTTTGTCAAACTTCTTCCCATTGTAGGAATTATTTGTGTAGCAAAAAAATCATTCTCCATTCGATAACTATTTATTCATTGTGACAGTTATTTTTAATATTCTACCTAGCGTTCAACTACTCTTCCCTTCTTGCTAACAGCACTCTCGTGGAGGTTTTTTTTTTTTTTTTGAGTGGAAGCATTATGTCCACACCCAAGCAATAAGTTTTTTTGGTGTAAGTCGATCATGATAATCTCATTCTCATTCTTTCAGCATTCTTGGAAGCCTTCATATACCTTAGTTTTGTCCAAAGAGACCTAGGAAAATGAAGTTTTCCTGCAGAATTCTTAAAGAGGTTTTGATTTTCTGATAAAAAGGGACAGACACACTGCCATGTCCTTTCTCATTCTGGCCTTGACTGTGAACATGGCAGTTGCTAACCTTGTGACCATGAGGGTAATGGCAAGCGAACCACAGACTTTATTGATCTATTGAACGCACATAAGTTACTCTTCTTATATACCTGTTGGTAGGAATGTAAACTGGCACAGTCACTGTGGAAAACAGCATGGAGGTTCCTCATACAATTAAAATAGAACTAACATATGATCCAGCAATTGCACATTCCACTCCTTGGTGTTTATCCAAAGAAAATGAAAACATCAATCTGAAAGGATATATTACCTTCAATGTTCATAGCAGCATTATGTATTACAGCCAAGATATGGAAGCAACCTAAGTGTCCAGGGCCAGGTGAATGGATAAAGAAGCTCTCTATCTATCTATCTATCTCTCTAATCTATCTATCTATCTGTCTCACAAACACTGTATGTTTTCATTTGTATTCGAATCTAAAAAAAAAAGCAAACAAACAAATATAACAATACAGATTCACAGATACAGAGAACAAACTAGTGGTTATCAGAAAGGATGTGGGGTGACGGATGGGTGGAATAGGTGAAAAGGATTAAGAATTACCAACTACCAGTTATAAATCACAGGGATGTAATGTTCAGCATAGGCAATATAGTCAATAACAGTAATAACGTTGTATGGTGTGCGTAATCTATAAAAATATCAAATTGCTATATTGGAAACCTGAAACAAATATAATATTAAGTCAACTATACTTCAATTAAAATTTAAAAAAAAACGATGTCACTAAGGTCAGGTTTTCTGTTTCTTGCAAATACATGTATTATACATGTACTATATTCGAGGCACTGTGTGTGTGACAGCCTTCAGCCATCGGATCCATTTGATGTTCAGTGTCGACCTCAGCTGCCCAGAACTTCCTAACTTGGGGTCTCACCCTTCCTTGGAAGCCTATATCTTGTGCCTAAGTGAGATGGGGATATAGAGACTCAGTCATTTGGGGCCAATGTGGGATGCTCTGACAGGCAATACTTAGTCCAGAGCTCCCCACTGGGTTGACTGAGGGTTTGTTGAGCTAGCATTGCATTAATGTCCTTGAAAGGCAGTAGCAAGGAAAAATACTCCTAATGGGTAGAGTTTGGGGCATTGCATCTGGTTATCCATTTTGTGTGAAAAGATAATTGGCCAAGGAAGAGAGAAGGGGTGATATAGGGGTAGAGGACTAAGAAGTACAAACTATGTATAAAATAAGCTACAAGTATATATTGTACACCATGGGGAATATAGCCAGTATTTTATAATAACTATAAATGGAGTATAACCTTTAAAATTTATGAATAACTATATTGTACACCTGTAACTTACATAATATTGTACATCAGCTATACTTCAATAAAAAAATTCACCATGATAAAAAGATAAGGGTCAAAAAGGGAGGGACAATAAAGAGATGAATGTGAGAAAGAATGAAGCAGAAGAAAAATGGGGCAAGACAGAGAGTGCGGACGAGAGAGAGATACGAGTAAAAGAGAAAATAGTTCTCTATGGTAAAAAAAAAAAAAAATTACACATTTTAAGGTGCAAATGAAAGATGAAGTAAATACTGGCAGTACACATTAAAAAGTTTCAAAATCCATAACACAGAGAGTTCCAATGCATAAATAAAGGAAATAGATTGGATTGACCTTTCTATTTCTTATGAAAGTAGTAGGTAAGTTGTTTAATTAATGATTTAAAAGAAGACATCAAGGAGAGAGAGGCATTCTGGATGTGCTGTTCGCGCTGGCAGAATGGCACATCGAGGGACCAGGTTTGGGCCTTTGGGTGCCCTGTCTTTCCGGTCAGTCCTTTAAGAAGCAATTCCAATCTTGGTGAGTAACCAGTATCATCAGGTACTGATTATTAGTCCAGGCTCCATTTTATGAACGAAATATGGAGCATATAGCTCTAATGAGGACTAAGGAGTTCTTGTTTGTCATCACATTTTTCCCCAGTGGGGAAGTTCCCAAGGAAAGTGAAGTCAGTATCAGTAGCTTATTGAACAAAGGCAGTAGACCCGCAGCATCTTTTAAAAGCTGTTTTGGGAACCCGTAGAGAACAGTTGAAAGAGCCCAGGTTTGGGGGGATAGAAAGATCAGGATCTGATTCTCAGTTCTAGCAGTAATTAGAGCAATTTTCTTATTCTCTCTGGACCTCAGTGTTTTATCTCATTTCAAAGAGGTAATGATTTTAAAGGATTGTTGTGGGAGATTAAGTGGGAATTCCTGGCACTCTAAATGCAGGCGTCCCCATTTCCAGGACATCAAAGCCTGAGACTGGCTAATCAGAGCTGCTGCTTCTTCCTTGTACTGTGCCACTGACCTTGACCCAATTTCCATCACCGTGCAAACCACGTGGATCTATTAACATATCTTCCCTCAGAATGTCCAGTTGTAATTCAGCAGATGAACTAACAACTGTTCTGGGTCACATCTGAGATCTGAGGATGTACACAGTTACTCTGGTTGAATTTGGGTGATTTCCAAGTTTCCTGCGGACCACATTTACAATGTCATGTCTTAGGAAGGGCTACTCTGGAAAGTACTGTTTATTACTCACAGATTGTTTTTAGTCTCTGCCAGCAGCCTTTTCTCACCTTTTTCCAATTTTTATTTATTCAACACATTCTTTTAGAATATCTATGACGTGCCAAGCACTGTGTGAAGCGTTGGGATACACGTCTTAGTAAGATCTGGTTCTGGAGATGAAGTGTGAGGAACAGAGACATTTCACTAAAATAAAAATGTGATCAGTGCTAAGACAGAATTATATCTAACATTTTTATGTCATTCTCTGAATCATAGTATCTTCTTGAGATACTGTTACGGGAAAGTCCAATTTCCTAATAGCATGTTTCCAGGAAGAAACTTCCATTCCCAGGAGAGAAATGAATTAGGACAGGAACATTTTTGCCCTTTTGAGCCACTGAACCGACAAGACAAGTGCCAGATCTGGGTGTGAAGTTTGTACACAGGTTTAGCTTTCTTTTCTTCCTCCTTGTTGGAACAGGCCTAAAATTGTCCGGTTTCTACAGGGAGAAAAGTTTAATATGATGAAAGCAGTGGTGGTGGAAGGAGTAGTTGGAGGCCTTATTCTGACAAAAGGTTAAAGCGCATCCTCTAATTCACCTTCAGCAGTCATGAAACTTGGTTTTGTATTCATTCTTCTGATCCTCCTGTTGGTCATCCTTTTCTGCAGTTAATGTGTGCATTGTTCTCTACGTGTCCGGTGGTGTTTGTTTTTCACGTTAGTCAAATATCCTACATCCTTGCTAATTTTGTATCTGCTTATTTGATCAGAACTTGAGCGAGGAATGCATGAATTTCTGCCAAACGACTGTGACTTTGTTTATTTCTCTTTTTAGTCCTATTAGTACTTGCTTTATATACTTTAAAGCTATGTCGTTAGATGTAAATTTAGATTTGGTACATTTTCTCATAGGTTGATCCTTTTATTATAAAAAAAATTGCACCTTTTAATCTGTAGTAATGTTTCTTGCTTTAAAATAACTGTCAAATATTAGTATATATCAAACTTCTTTTATTAATGTTTGCATTGTATAAATATTTCCAACCTTTTTTTTTTTTTTTTTTTTTTTTTGCCGTACGCGGGCCTCTCACTGCTGTGGCCTCTCCCGTTGCGGAGCACAGGCTCCAGATGCGCAGGCTCAGCGGCCACGGCTCACGGGCCCAGCCGCTCCGCGGCATGTGGGATCTTCCCGGACCGGGGCACGAACCCGCGTCCCCCGCATCGGCAGGCGGACTCTCAACCACTGAGCCACCAGGGAAGCCCTTCACTTTTATTTTTGAAGGATATTTTCACCGAGTATAGAAGTCTAGGGTGGTCATTATTTTCTTCAGCACGTTGAATATGTCATTTCAGTTTTTTCTGGCTCCTGTCTTTTCTCTTATGTAGTCAACGATCACTACCGCTGGTGCTGATGTCCATTTGAAATATCCGTCTCCCCACCTATCTATTTATCTGTCTGTCCTTCTCCCACTGCACTTGGTCTGAGGGACAAACACGTGCCTCCCACCCTAGGGTAGGCGAAGGGCGATGGCTCAACGCCCTGTGACCGTGCAGTTAAACTCTCATTCTGCCATTTTCACCTCAACCCTTTCACATCCTCAAGTGAGACCTCCCGCCCTCTTTATCTGGTATCTCCTGACTATACGTAGATTTACAATATGTCAACAAAAGAAATTTTGGAGAAACTACATAATTAATGTTAAAATGCAGCCTATGGGTTTAGACTTATTGACTAATTGTTATTTAATTTTCTGTAGTTTTCTCTTTTTTCCCAAAAGTTGTACGATGAACATTTGTTACGTTTACAACAGAATTTTGAGGTTTTTTTTAAAGTGGAGTTAAAGTTATTACCTTGAAATGTATCCTGAAAGACTGTTTAATGATGGAGTGCCTGAATTGTAGTTAAACACCAAAATTATTTTGTTTTAAAAAAAATAGCTAATCAGTCCTCTTCCTCGTCACTTCTTAGTTTTCTTAAGCATCTCAATTGAAATGTTATGGTTTCTGTGTATTTAAATCAGATGTGAAGTCTTTTAAGGACCCACTGAATTAATCACAAAATGTATCACTTTAGGCGTCCTTAGGATATACAGAACTTGTTTATTTTAAGTGAGGTCACTGAATAATGCCCATCTGTTTTTGCCTTTCTTCTCCTCCTTCAGGTTGATGGAGCGCCATGGAAATTCACCGAAGGCTGCTAGCCAGGAGGCTCAAGAAGGAATTGTCAAAAAGGAGAACTATCCAGACATTGTCTTTGCAGCCTAAACAGGAAAGAAAACTCATAGGTAAGTAATAATAGGTGCTCTGTGTGCTTGAGCACTCTAAGAAGGGTATTGTCTGGACTGGGGAGCTGCGGCTTTGGCTACACATTCAATGAACCAAGGTCTATGAGGTTCAAGTTCAGAGAAATGGATTTCTGCCACTGCAGACTCATTAGGGCTGATGCTATCACAGTGCTAAAAGGAAAACCTTATGTTCACCTCAGGGCTGCCAACTGTCCAGCTGCCATCTGCATCAGCAATGGCAAGGAATGCTCTGAATTTGGACTAGAGAAAACATAGCCAGAGCCAGGCTAGTCAATGAGCCTAATTATAATAATGCTAATAATAGCAAACCTTTATTGAGCCCTTACTGTGAGCCAGCACTGCTGAGAGCAGTCTGTGTGCGTTACCCCGTTTAATCCTCACTACTCCAGTCATGAAGCTGGAGCTCTTATGAGGACAGTTTTGCATCTAAGAAATGAGGCTCAGACAGGTTAAGTAATTTGTCTGTGATCACTCAGCTGGAGCGGAGTAGAGCTGGGTTTTGCACTCTGGTCTGTCTAATGCTGTTGCCCAGAATCCCACCACTTGGTCTTTCTAACTCTGAAGTCCAGTCTCTCGGCAGGGCGCTCTGGTCCTCCAGGATGTGACTCAGAGCATCCTGCCCCTTTCCCCACCCCCAGACCCCAGGGTCTCCCCTCCCTACCACCCAATGCCTCTTTTCTCTGGCCCTATCGCAGACTCCACGCCCTGCGCACATCTCCCGTTTCTAAGATCCTTTGCTTTTGCTCATCACTTGTGCCTTAAAGGTACATTCCCTTTTCCCTGCCGAACCAACTCTATCATCCATTAATTCTCTGTGCAAAGGTCACTTCCTCTGTGAATCCTGTCTCAGCATACGCCTCCCAACTCTTGGCCTCCTTAACTGCTCCTTTAGTACCAAGTTCATATTTAAGCACAGAGGTCAGCAGACTATGGCCTGAGGGCCAAATCTGGCCAGCTGCCTGAGGGCCAAATCTGGCCAGCAGACTATGGCCTGAGGGCCCACGAGCTAAAGATAGTATTGTGTTTTTATATATTCGGAGGAAGAAATCAAAAGGAAGATATATTGTGGCACATGAAAATTATATGGAGTACAAATTTCAGTGGGCATGAAGCAAGTTTTATTGGGACATAGCCATACTCACTTGTGGACATACCGTCTGTAGCCGCTTGTGTCCTACAATGGAAGACTTGAGTAGTTGCAACAAATACATAGGGCCCAGTGTCTAAAATATTTGTTGTTTGGCTCTTTATACAGAAACAATTTGCTAACTCCTGCATTGGAGTGCTATCAAGTGGTGTTTTGGAATAATGAGCACCCATGTGTTACTGATTATTATATTGCCTGTGCCCAGCACGGGGCCTTTCTCTTAGTAGACAGTAATTTAATGAGCATATGATTGAAAGTTAAGTGAGTATGAAGGACAGATTCTGCACCAAGAAGCAGCAGTCTTGGACTCCGGTATCATTTCTGCCACTTACCGTTATCTGGCAGAACACTCAAAGTAGGGTAATTTGATAGACATTTTTCACAAAGGGACAGTGCAGTAATTCAGAGCTGGTAGCAGCAAACACGTTACCATCTGTCAACTGGAAGGGTCCAGAGGTGGGAGCAGTTTCAGGATTCCGGAAAGATAAAGTCACATAGAGTTAGCCTACGTGAGCACCTATAGCTTCTGTAGAGATACACAGCAGCTGAGAGGGTCCTCTCGGGGAAGAAGCCAAGAGAAGAACTGCCCTGACCCCATTCTCCTCTCCCTTCCCGCCTTCTGCTGGGTCTCCCTATTGGGGAACTCATGCAGGCACGGGAGCCTTGTCAGTGTCATGCATGAAGATTGGCTCCTGGAAAGCAGAGGAGGATGGAGAAGATAGCAATCTGGAAGGGCAAGGGAAGACATCCCACACACAAACTTGGTGACAATCACATCTATTCCTCAGGCTTTAATTTCTTTACCTATAAAATGGGCGAGTTGGATTATCAGATATTTACAATAATAATAACTGAAACAACCACACTGATAGAGGTTATTTGTTGAGACCTTATTCTGAACCATACATTCATTTTGTCAAATAGCCTTCAGAATAAATATTATCCCCATCATACAAATGAGAAAACTGAGGCTCAGAGAGATAATGCAGGATACTCATTCACATCATTGTTAAATTGACCCCTCCCCCTTGAAAATATACTTTCCTGAAGTCCCTCCCTCATTTTTACTTACCCTAACCCCAATCTGGTTGCACTGTTTGGGGCAGTAGCTGTTTGGGGTTTCTGCTGTCTTTGTTTTATTTATGATTATTATTATTTTTTTAACATCTTTATTGGAGTATAACTGCTTTACAATGGTATGTTAGTTTCTGCTTCATAACAAAGTATCCCCATATCTCCTCCTTCTTGCGTCTCCCTCCCTCCCACCCTCCCTATCCCACCCCTCTAGGTGGTCACAAAGCACCAAGCTGATCTCCCTGTGCTATGCGGCTGCTTCCCACTAGCTATCTATTTTACATTTGGTCGTGTATATATGCCCATGCCACTCTCTCACTTTGTCCCAGCTTACCCTTTCCCCTCCCTGTGTCCTCAAGTCCATTCTCTACATCTGCTTCTTTATTCCTGTCCTGCCCCTAGGTTTGTCAGAACCATTATTTTTTTTTTGGATTCCATATATATGTGTTAGCATACGGTATTTGTCTTTCTCTTTCTGACTTACTTCACTCTGTATGACAGTCTCTAGGTCCATCTACCTCACTACAAATAACTCAATTTCGTTTCTTTTTATGGCTGAGTAATATTCCATTGTGTATATGTGCCACATCTTCTCTATCCATTCATCTGTCGATGGACACTTTGGTTGCTTCCCTGTCCTGGCTATTGTAAGTAGTGATGCAGTGAACGTTGTGGTCCATGACTCTTTGAATTATGGTTTTCTGCCATCTTTAAAATTAAGCTCAGCCCTCTCTGATCTCACACCTGGTTTCCCATGGACACCAGTTTCAGCCAGGGTCTTCCCTGAAAGATCAGAACTTCCAAAGAAACATGCACCCACCCCCACTCCATCCCCTGACCTCTTTCTTGTTACTGTCATAACATAAAACTTGGGCAGGAGTCCTGGTAACAGAGATCTCATCAGTAGAATTAGCCTGATGACAGATGTACCAAGTTTTTCCAAGAAACATGTTTGAAGGCTGAGTGTTATAGGTCTGAACCCTGGTATGTTTCTTTATTTATTCTGGGCAATTTGCGCAACATTGGAACCCTTGTATATCATAGCATGGATGTGATCTCTTAATTATTCATGCCATTAATAATTGACTAATACCATTAATAATTGAGTACATAAAATGGAATTCTCTGGAATTAATTTATTATTATTAATTTTCTGTGCCAGCTAGCAGACCTCATTAAAACGGTGGTCAGGGTCTGTGCATCAAATTATTTTAACTAGTAATCTCCAGGTTTAAAAGGCCAAGGAATTGTGGAATTCACTTCAGCCACTTCCTTTCCTTGCCATTAACAGTGCCTCCTTTCTCCCTCTAGGAATGGGGGAAAGCTTCTTGTGAACAATTCTGTAGAGTTCAGCACATCTCACTGCTGGCTTATAAAATGGGGCCTAACAAAAGGGGAAAGAAAGCTACCTTTGGGAGTACAAATCCTTGCATCAAACCTGCCCTCAGGGCTACCAGTCCTCCCAGGCCAGGTCCAGGCATCAGCCCCTTTCCTGCCGCAGACCCCAAGGGCTGTGACCACTCCCCTTCCCTAATTAAAGCTTTGGCCCCTATTTTCTCCTCCAGGATCCCTCTTTCTTAAACTGACCAAAGAAAAATATTCCTGACTCCCCCCATCTCCCCTTGATGCTATCCCCGGAGACAAGCCCCTTGTCCCTTCTAGTAGTTTCAGAGCCAACTTTAATAGAGACACTGAAAGGAGAGAACAAGAATGATCTACATGAGTCATGTACACAGGCTCAATTCTTTGATTTTACAGAGGTCCAGTTCTCATGCAAGTCACTGGAATTCACCCAGCCTAATTTCCTTATCTACAGAATGGTGGAGTGCTTACAGCAAAGTAAGAGTGGTAACCATGGAGAAGCACCGCTCCAGATGCTCATTCTAGGAAGGAGCTGATACCCAGGTGAAGAGGGGCTTCAGCAGACAGACTCCAGCTGTCAGTGCCTTCAGGGTCTGCTCAGGTGTGGAGAACTGCCTTGCCCGGTATCACAGCCTTCTCAGGTAGGACGACCAGCTCACTTGGTTTCTTGGCACTAAAAGGTCTGGCACCATAGGATGGGTCTCTGGGCTGGAGTCTGACCCCATGGGCACATCCTTACAAGCAGAGGCATTTGCCCTCAGCGTCGGACGAGTTCCATGGTTTGTGAAGTTTTGGGTGCATTGTCTGGAACAAGGGACCACAGTGATTCCACTCTTCCACCCCTCCCCCATGCCAGCTGAGCTGAGTACAGCTGCCGCTAAGCCCACTGGGATCTTTGACAGGAAAATTAATGTGATATATTCCTCCCATGAAGTCCCATAACACTCCGTAACTTTCTAATGGTGCTCTCCACAAGCCAGCTTTTATTATAGCTATTGCTGGAACCTGTCTTCCTCTCTCTCCTGGGCCTGTGAGCCTCAGACCCCTTGCCAGGGACTGGCATGTTTGTGTGTGAAGAAATGAGCAAATGGGTGGTACGTTGCAACCTATACTTCCCTCTCTTATATGCCTATTAAAGTTTAAGAGGGCTCCCAACTGGGAGGGGTTCAACATATACGCAAACCTGTGACATCAAAAATCGACGGTCTTCTCCCACCTCCACCTGAATTCCTAAGACTCATTTTGCTTAGCTCTTAGGTTTGTCTGTGCGTGAATAAATATGTTAAATAATAGATGCAAGGTCATTTTAGGAATTATTTATATGAGAGATGAAGCCTAGAAATACTCTGTGTCTCTGTTTAAACATAGTTTAATCCAGTCTTTGATATAAAGCAAAATGTGTCAAATTGCTATTCTAAATTGTACTGAGGTTTTCTGATAAAAGGAAATAACCTAATATTGTCTAGTAGCAGGTTCTTATTACTAATCTTCTCTTAGTGGATTGAATGGTTCAGTTAGTTTTTTAGGATCTTTGAAAATCTTATCTGTGCATTCCCGAGTCTTTTCTCTTGTGTCCCTGGAGGTATGTATAAATAGATTCCATCATGTGCTCTAGAATGCAAATTGTGGCGGTTTTTCCATCTCTCTGACCTTGTTTAACCCTCCTTCTGGATTTAGTCTTCCTGATTAACCAGAGGGGGAAAAATTCATAGTATCACTTGGACACTTTGATGAAGGATACTGAAACCCTGTGATAGAAATCGTCTTCTCCCTGATGAAACTTATCAACTATTAATTAATTCCCTCAGCTGACCAGGGATCCATCTGCATCAGATGATATTAAATGTTATAGGAAAAGGAAACATCTGGGACTCAGAGGCCCATGAATTTGAAACTCTTTGCCTTCCTGCCACTGGGGTTTGAAATTGAGTACTGCTCTAAGTTAAGTTTAAAACTCAGCTCCAGCAAAAAATGTTAGATCTTATGTTAGCAGGTATCATCATCTGGCATATTAAATGTTGATTCATTTATGTGTTTATTGTCTGTCTCTCTCCGATATACATAAGTTCTTCGTGGGTAGGGATTTTTGTGATCGGGACCTAGGACAGAAATTTTTTATTTGTTGGGTGAATGAATCATGAATTTCTAAATGTTCAAACTCATAAGATCTCAAGTGGAAGGGACTGTCAAAGCCATCTAGTCTAACGCGCATTCCATACCCATCTTAACAGTCATCACCTTGAACATATGCCATTCCAGGAAAAGGGGCTTGTCATCTCCCAGAAAGGCAACCCAATTATTTTGCTTTGCGGCATAGAATAAATTTACTCACAGGGAACTTTATCCATCAAGTCATAGCTGTTTTTGTACTTGTTACAATGGAACGAGCCTTACAACTCCCCCATAGAGTTAGTACTTTTCATAAAGTCAAATGCGATTTTTTACAAACATTTATTAAATCCCTTCTTTACTCTAGGTGCTTTGCTTACAGAAATTCACATAATCGGGCAACGAGGTAATCTTTAGTGTACCCATTATCCAGATGAGCCAAGTGAGCTTCAGAGAGGGTCTTAAGAAGGCATTCAGCTAAAAAGTGTCGGAGAGTTCAGTTCTGAATTCAGGTCTTAGTGTTATCGTGCCCATTGCTCAAATAATGAGTAATACTTGCAGAACACTTGCACAGCTCACCAAATGCTCCAAGATATCTGTATTACTTGAAATTTATTAGCATCCCATAAGTAAGGAAGGCATTAATCACTCTGAAACTAGAGGTCGAGAGGCCATAAATAGTGGAGTTGAGTTAAAAACAAGTCAACTAAGAGCAAATTTCATAGTTTTTACACTAATACCATATTACTACAAAAAAGTATCTGATCCTCACACTGCTTCAAAAAATTGATATTTATTTCAATCACCTAATAAACACATTTTTTTTTTTTTTTGCGGTACGCAAGCCTCTCACTGTTGCGGCCTCTCTCGTTGCGGAGCACAGGCTCCGGACGCGCAGGCTCAGCGGCCATGGCTCACGGGCCCAGCTGCTCCGCGGCATGTGGGATCCTCCCAGACCTGGGCACGAACCCGTGTCCCCTGCATCGGCAGGTGGACTCTCAACCACTGCGCCACCAGGGAAGCCCTAATAAACACATTATTAATAAACACAAATGTATTCCAGTTATAAGCCATGGCTGGAACTGAAGGGGAAAAGATGAACCAAGCATAGACCCTGTATCGTATGGGTTCACAATCTTGTTGGAGAGATAGGGACAGTCATAGAAAGGTTTAGGAACATCATGGAAGGAATTAAGACTTAGGTGTCAAGCTTGCTTTGGGAAACCAGGGCAGGGCAGGTGTTTCATCCTGCTAGTCTTTGCAGTTAGTTGTGAACACATCATTTTCCCCTAGAAGATTGTTAATATCTGGAGGGCAAGAGATGGTGTCTGGGACATTTTGACGTCCTCTTAGCATATGGCACAGAACTTTGCCCAAAGTCTGTGCCAGTGATAGTGTATGATACAAGCAGCTTTTAGACCATGGCATAACCACTCAGATGCTCAAATAAATCAATAACCCTACATGTAATAGGTTGGGCTGTTTTGGAAGTGTCTCCCCATGAGAGGACTGTTGGAAGTGGCCAAGGGGCTCAGCAGAGAGGTGGACCACCAAATCAGGGGCTGGAACTTGGAGGGAAAAGGTGTGGTGAGAGACAGGCCAGGTAATTGGAGCTCCCGTGGAATTTCTGAGGAACTTAGGGAAGCTCTTCAAGGAGAGGTTATCCATATTGGGAATCTGCCACCCCAGAGGGCACAATGATCAGATGATGTCCAAGCCTGTCTCAGCTCCGGGGCAGCCTGAGATAGCCTGTGAGGGAGAAAAAGAGAGGAAAAGAAAGGAGAGAAAAGAAGCTGACTGGGTATATGTGCCTTACTGAAGGCCCTGAGGCATGAAGCAGGACCCCAAGTTGGCATAGAAGTGAAATCTTAAATTGTATTAGTGGGTGGTGTTATATACTGATGGATACTTTATTATTGAAATGAGACTGTTTTCACACCTGAAGGTCACTAGAGGGTATTTTATATGTGTGTGTGTGTGTGTGTGTGTGTGTGTGTATAAAAATCAGAGATGGCCTGGAAAAGTTAAAGGTCTATTTCTATAAGTCTGTTGTATAGATTTAAAGGGACAGCTGAAAGAAAGAAGAAAGCTACTTGCTGTTTGTACACTGTGGAGTCCATCATGATCAACCAAACTTGCTTATGTTGATGTATAGACTGTTCAAGGTGCCCACTGCCTCTATAAAGGCTCGCTGTAAAGCAAGTACTGAATGCTATTTTTGCTTTTCACCTTTTTTTGTAAAAGTGAAAATCCTCTTCTAATTTCTTGTGGTTAGGTACTAAAGTAGGTCTTTAGTAAAAGTGAAGTGGTGTAAAGCTGATTTCCGAACAGTGGGGATACCTGTAATGCGGGTTCCAGGATTTCGAATCTTGCATTGTTATTTAAAGTTATAACATGAGCACTTCTTCATACTCAAAAAAATTTACATAACTATTTCATGGCTGCATAATGATCCATTCGATGCATGTGCTTCCCCAGTGATTTTGGGGATGTTTGGGTTGTTTCAAGTAATTTACATCTCACACTCAGATTATACTTACATTTTACATTTACATTTTACACATTTTACACTTATTACTCCATGTATAACCATGTAAGGCAGCTGGAACAAGTGAAGTTGAGTTCTAATTCTTCTTTCATAAAGCATTGAATTAAGTGAATTACTACTGCTCACCCAGGGGAATGGACCTGAAAATTAGATTTTCAGAAAGTTTGGGCTTCTTTCAAACAATGGGCTGATTGTCCCACTTGAACTAACTTCTTGGGAATGATGCTAGACAGCAAACAGGAGGAGGCAGTGTCCTGCTCAGAGCAGGGCTCAGCTCTCCAGTTAGCTCTGCTGCAGCTCCCGTAGAAGATATTACAGAGTCTGAGGATTTAACAGTGAACAGATCCTCTGATTATTTTGACACTGGGATTGATAGTGCATGCGACCTAAGAAAATCCCTTTCCCTCAGAAGTCATTGGACATATCCTGCATCACTGAGCCCCAGCACCCTCATTATTTCATTAGGGCTAAAAAATAACCTTGACTTGTGAGCAAGACAGACTCATTAACTCATTTAGTATATGAGGAAATTGAGGCTCAGAACTTTTCCAAACTCAGTCTACTATTGGGTAGCAACACCTGAGGACCAGAACCTAGGCCTTCTCTCTCCTAGTTCCCTCTATATATTCATATATATGATTTCATATATATATAATTCATATGCATTTTATGTATATATAATCTTAACACTATTTGCAATAATCTGATATTTATATATACAGATATAAAGCCTTTACACTATTGGTGATAATCTGGGATTGGAATAGTTTGCTTGGATAATGAAGGCCTTGGAATGTGATGTGGTCTGATTTCACTGGTGCAGTGCGTGTTCGACAATTCTTCAAATTCTTGAATTTCAAGCCAGAGCCATGCATTTAGCAATTAGGAAAACTCCGTGAAGTATGGCCTCACAGAGGGAGAAAGCTTTATTCAAAGTGCTTTTCAGAAAATATAGCATTTCCTCCCCTGATGCACACAGTGATCTAAGCGTTCCATTATTCAAACACGGGGTGAATAATAATAAGGCACTGGTTGAAACTATTAAGGAGGGAAAAATACTTGGAGGGATTTATAAGTCTTTGTATTTAAACTTATTCGACCTCTTCTCTTGGAGAAAACATTCCCATGACTCAGTTTGACTCCTTTGCTGAATGTTATTTTATTTTCTGTTCAGGTCAGAGTTGCTAAGAAATCCTGGCTGTTTCCAGTGTAAGAGGCAATGGGTTATAGAATCATCAGAAGTAGAGTTGGGGAATAGCTACAAAGCTATTGCCTTCGTCCTGTGGGGACGAATGCTGGATTCCACCCTATAATAGGTTCCTCGTGTGGTGTAGCTGAATCTGATTTCAGTGGTGGGTGTAACCAGAGACCTTTGCCCCCAAATTCATTGCAAGCGGCTGTGGACAACAAAGGCCACTAGAGGACTGACAAGGGGTCCTCTTGGAATGAACGTCATCCAAAACCCAGCACAGAGTTTTATTAGAACCAGGGAAGGCGACAGAACTGTTGGTCGTGACTCCAAAGAAGCTAAAGAAAACCCACACGATTCAGAGACTAATGCAAAGTTATTTCCAGAGCCAAAGGCTTATATCAAATAGTTTTCCTCTTTGACTGAGGGCAGAAGAAAGTACTCATATTGTTGAATTTGGGCCACTTATTTTGGCTTTTTCTTTTTCAACTTTTCTGGAAAATGTGACCATAAACCTCTCTAAAACAGCATCTTCTGTTGGTTAAAACTGGACACACATCACCCGATATAACCAAGGTGCTTATGAGTGCTCAGTAGAACTTAGCCTTAGCTTAACTTGTTTCTTTCTTGGCAATATCCACTTATTTTTTTATTTTATTTTATTTTTTTGCTGTACGCGGGCCTCTCACTGTTGTGGCCTCTCCCGTTGCGGAGCACAGGCTCCGGACGCGCAGGCTCAGCGACCATGGCTCACGGGCCCAGCCGCTCCGCGGCATGTGGGATCTTCCGGGACCGGGGCACGAACCCGCGTCCCTTGCATCGGCAGGTGCACTCTCAACCACTGCGCCACCAGGGAAGCCCTATCCACTTATTCTTATGATTTTTGTAAGGGAGAAGGCATTCCTTTAAGAATGAATGGAAAGAGTTATAGACAGAAAAGTAGCTTTTATCAGTTATTAGGATGTTACTCCAGGAAAAATTCTAAACTTCCCCGAGCCTTAGAGATAGCTAGCATTTTCATAAATAGTCCGATGACTTGGGGCGCATCATCGCCATTTAACAGACGAGAAAAATGTTACCGAGAGAAATGCCATACTCACACCAAAAACAGAGTCAGTAGGTACAGAGCTAGACTCTGAAAGCTCATTGCTAAAACTCAGTGACTATGCTGAGTCCACTTTACAGTGTATTTTCTCTGGATGGTACTATTCATCGGGCATCTGTCTATCAGTCCTTCTCTAATCATGTACTTCATCAAATTTTGGACCAGCATGGACATAAACTTTTTCTTGATAGAAAAACAACCCGGTTTAATTCTGAACTCCAGTTTGCTTTCAGTCTTCTCCCCTGTACTTCTTGATCTGGTCTGGCATTACATAGTCTCTGTGAACCGTGGATGGAGGAATTGTTTGATGTTTAGAATATGAGAGCACTCATAATATTGTTTCCAGAAACATGCTACTTTTTGACCCATCCCAAATAACCCGTCACCCCCCCACGGAGGCTTAGAATCATTCTGTTATGCATGCATGACACTCTAATAGAGTTTTTACTTTACAAAAGAAGGTTTTTATTTTATAGTCAAATCAACTAGATTTTGAACTCAAAAGAGGTCAGATGCTGGGTTTTCTAAACTTGTTGGTTGAATTCAGTTAGGCACATAGATTGATTGTAGGGCTTTCTTTCCAGACCCAAGTAAATAAAAATTCACATGGATACATACACACAAAGCCACCTAAACAGACTCATTCTCACACTTAAAAAAATTTAATGAGCCCCTCTTGCATACAAGCCACTATACTAGGCAGAGAACCATACATATGCAGTCTCTGCCCTCATGAAGCTTTCTGGCTAGCTGGGAAGACATGTTTGTACAAATAACGGCAAGTGCACTGAGGTTAACGAAGTATAGTGTGCGCTATGTGGGCATGTCCTTAATTAGCGTGGGCAGAGATTGCTAAGAAGGCTTTCTGAGGAGTGTAGCATTTGAGCTGAAATATAAAGGATGATCAGAATTAATTAGGTAAACTTGGGGTGGGGAGAAAGATCAGTGTAAACAGAAGTAGCCAGCATGATGAGACAGTCTATGACACCTTTATGAAGACAACAGAAGCCCAGCATGGCTAAAATCTGGAGATGAAGTCATTGTGGTGGGTTGTGATGAGAGGCTTAAGTGATGGATCAAGAATTTGGATTTACCAAAGGCTGAGGGTATGAAGGGTATTAATACACTTTAAATTTTGGAATGACCATATCAGATTTGAGCTTAAAAAGAACATTACAATTCTATGTGAAGAATGCATTTGAAGGGCAGAAGAATGGATTTGAAAAGACTAGTAAGGATGCAATTATATTACAGCCACATATGCTGATGGCCTTGACCAGGATGAGGAGGGAAGAGCAAAAGAGGATGGAGACAAGTGGATGGATTTGAAAAATATTTAAGGAATATAATTTATCAGCTATTGGTAATTTGTTCCATGTGGGACGATGAAAAAAAAAAAAGGTTCAGGATTAGGCTGCAAGTTTCTGGTTTTAACAGCTGTTGGATTATGGGGAAACTACCTGTTATCCATATGAAAACCTAGGGTGAGATGGTCATAAATACTATACTGCCTGGTATTTATTGCGCATGTACTAAGGACCAGTGCAGTGACCATTCTGAGTGTTTCACATACATCTACTCATTTAATTTTTTGGCAACTCTGAAGTATATGCAGTTATGAATAGTTTGGTCCTATAGCTGGTACATGGTAGTACTGGTATTTCAACATAAATGGTCTGATCTCAGAAGCCTTGAGTTTACTTATTACCCTATTTGAGGGTCCTTGTAGAAAGGCTGAATAGAAAACCAAATGAACAGTTCTGAAGCTCAGAAGCAACGTCTGAGCAAGAGATAAATTAGGGAGTCACTGTAGTAGTCGTGATAGGCTATAAAATCTCAAAAGTTTAACACAATAAATGTTTATTTTTGTTCACACAAAGCCCAGTGTGGATGGTGGTCTGTTGGTTCTCGTAGGCAGTTCCACTCTTAAGTGTTAACTCAGGGATCTAAGGCTTCTTCCAGTGTGTGGCTCCACCACTGCCCGGGGCCTTCTTGGAGTCCTTGGCTTGTTCCTGTGCCTTTAACTAGCTGATGAGCTAATGGGAAGAGAGTGGAGAATTTCTCAGGATGATTTTAGAGGCCAGATCTGGAAGTAGTGCTCATCATTTCTATCCAGATTATAGTGGCCAGAACAATCCATGTGGCCACAACTAGCCACTTACATTTAGCTGTGTGCTCTGAGGAGCATGAAGAGATTTTTCAGAAAATATATAGACGGTGATTGAGCCCAAAGGAGTGAATAGGCTCACCTAGTGAATGACTATAGAATTAGAAAGATGGCCTATGTCAGGTATCTGACAAGCTCTCTATGATAATGATGATGATTAATAATAGCTAAAACTTTTAAAGCACTTTACTGTGATCTAAGAACATTTACATATATTAATTCATGCACTCCTTACAAAAGTCCTTTTATGTAATGCCATTATATATATATATATATACACACACACACACATATAGACACACACACACACACAAAGCTGCAAAGATAGTAAATAACTCTCTCAAGGTCACAGAGCTCATAAGTGACAGAACAAGAATTTGAATGCAGGCAGTCTGCTTCCAGAGTCTGTGAGTTTAACCTGTGTCATATGCTACATAATTACTATCTTCAAATACTTGAAAAATGTCACATTAATATGTAAGTATCTTTGCTGTGGATTCCCGAGGGATAGGACTATAACTAACAAACGGAATTTAAATGATGATAGATTCAGCCCAGAAGAAGCCAGCTGTTTCTAACAGAGCTGTCTGGAAGGAAGGAAACTGCACCCTGAGGTAGTGGGACCAGTGGAGGTA
Organism: Phocoena phocoena; assembly: GCF_963924675.1. NCBI lineage: Eukaryota > Metazoa > Chordata > Mammalia > Artiodactyla > Phocoenidae > Phocoena > Phocoena phocoena. The sequence goes on along the minus strand of NC_089235.1, from coordinate 69,837,712 downwards.
CTCAGGCACAAGAAGAACAAACCCCTGGCAAGGAAATCACAGAGAGGACTCAGGCATCAAATGAGTGCTTGGGAAAGGTAACATTTATGTTCTCCTCCCACCAACGAAACTTATAAGAATTTGTAAGTATACATTTGACAGTTTCTCCTTGTGAATGTATAACCCTTGCACCCCTCTAAGTTCTGAGTTAACTACTTAAAGTAAATTTCAGTGCCTGGCTCTCCTAAGTATTGGATTGAACTCTGAAAGTAGGAGGAGAAAGGAAAGAGCACATAAAAGAAGAATCAGCCCTTAAAATTCTTACAATTTACTTAGATAAGACATACACATGGATATCATTCTTGTGAATTACCAGCAAGCAATCTACTTAAAATCTAGCCTGGAAGGGACCGGGAAGTGACTTACAGATGACAGAGCCTCTCAGGATTGGCTCAGGTGTATGCAGCTCTGCTCCAAAGTCCCTTTTGCTTTTCACTATCAAGGTAGTTGATACTTTAGCATGTATCTGAATCACCTGGAGAGCTTGTTAAACCAACCTCAGCTTTCTGATTCAGTCTATTGGGTTGGGCCCGCACATTTGCATTTCTAACACATTCCCAGGTGATGCTGATGTTGGTCAGGTGATCACACTTTGGGAATCACTGCTCTAATGTAAGACTTATTGCTCAAAACCATGATCCTCTATTTATGTGTCTAGTTCTCCTTCAGACTGTGAACTCCTGAAACAGGACTGTCTTGTTTGTCTTTGTATTTCCAGGGTCTAACCCACTGTTTGTCTCTCAATTAACTCGTGTTGACTAAATAATTGGAAAGAAATGTGTGGTTTTCTAGCAATACAAAGAGGGAAAGAAACTATCTATGGGAGTCATTTGGGGGAGGAATCCAAGGGCCTCTCCTCCCACAGATTCGGAAACATGATTCATGCAGCGAGGTGCCTGAACTGAAAAGCAGCTATCCATACACAAACTACCCCGTTTCACAGTTATGCACACTAGGACTCCCGTCCTCAGATGAGCATCAGAATCTTTTTTTGTCACCTCTCTTCCTTGTCATGTTTCTTCCTCTTCTCTCAAGCTACTTCACGGAAGGAAAATATTCTTTCTCGTACATTGAATTTAATTTTCCTCCTCCTCAAGTCCATTCCCTTTGGACTGGCTTTGGCTGAACTTTGCAATCTTCACTGAAGAGGGAACCCTTTCCCACTGTTCTCTGGGAGAGCAGCCCCTTTGAAGTCACAGCTGGCTTGACTAAACTCATTTCCTCTCTGCACGATGTGCATCTGATGCAATGCTGGCTGACGCTCCCTCTTGCCGGCTCCCGCTATTGAACCGGACCCAAGTGCAATGTTTAATGTGAGTGTTTGGCTTGGCTTAAATTTGGCCAAATCATCTGTACTTTGTTTCATTTGAAAGCCCTACTTCTCTCTCTCTCAGTCTCTCTCCCTCTCCCTCAACTAGTTCATTCCAGATGTTTTTGATTTGTCCTTTTGTGGTCTGCTCCACCCAGTTCCTAAATCAGTAAATCATTTTCATGCTTCTTCCAAAATCTAAGGAAAGAAAGTGCTCAATTAGAGAGAGAAACTGATTATAGGTTTCCTAGAGCTTACACTTAGGGATGGCTGCTCCCCTCAGGAGATACCTTTGAAAGGTAAGAGAAAAAGTCTCATAATTGGGAACACTTGAATTTGGCTTTTTTAACTCTAGCATCTCGAATAAGAGTAGACAATGTTGATGTGCTAATATTATAAATATTAATATTTATAATATTAAACTAATCCCTTGTTTTGAGACCTGATGTAATTGCTATTCTTGTTTGAAGTCCTTCTGTTACTTAAGTAAAATAGAGATTCCCATTCTGTGAACCTATATGTGAGCAATAAAACACAGTAATATATTGAATATAATGGTTATGGCCTTTTTCCCTCTCCTGTCATCTCTTATACTTCTCAGCATGTTGATTGTAGTGATGAGGGTCAGGGTAGACAGGATGCAAGAAGGGAGAAATGTTTGCCTTATTATCATTATGAAGAGTAAAGGACTTCCCCCTGGCGGGAACCATAGATCTGGTAGGCCAGCAAGGGAACTTAGAAAAGTCAGTAAACTCCTTGAGTTTGGAGAGAGAGTTTTGGATGTTTTTGAGAGTAGAGATAAAATATTGAGGACATCTGACTATATGAGATATTAGAAGAAAAATGAAAGATTTTAAGAAATTTTATGTGGGTTAAGAATGTAATTTCTCTTTGGTGTCTTTTAAAGTGATGTTAGTTTAGTCAGCACTTACAGTTCTTCCCAAGACTTTTTTGGAGGGGATATGGATTTTCTGTTGGATTTGACACTAATATGAGACCTACCTTTCAGGTTACACCTATTAAAAATTGTGCTACTGGGCTTCCGTGGTGGCGCAGTGGTTGGGAGTCCGCCTGCCGATGCAGGGGACGTGGGTTCGTGCCCCGGTCCGGGAGGATCCCACGTGCCGCGGAGCGGCTGGGCCCGTGGGCCATGGCCGCTGAGCCTGCGCGTCCGGAGCCTGTGCTCCGCGGCGGGAGGGGCCGCGGCAGTGAGAGGCCCGCGTACCGCAAAAAAAAAAAAAAAAAAAAAAAAATTGTGCTCCTTATTTTGTTATTTCATCCTGCCATTCGTCTGTATTATCTGACACCACGATACAGCAGAAGTAGAATGACCTTTGGAGCCACACAGACGCTCTTGTTTTTTTGGGGGGGGGGTGGGGGGGAGTAGGAGGGTTCTTTTTTAGTTACTCACGGTATAATGTATGTAGTTAGGTTAGTGACTTCTCCGAACCATTTCTGAAAAGTGAGTGTATTACTATCCAACTTGTGCGGCCATGATAAGAATTAAATGAGATCCTTTAAACTGCCTGTCACTTAGTACAATCTGTAACTGGTGTGTTTAACAACCAGGACTCATGGACTGTAATCAAAGCACAGCTTCAATTTTGTATTCAACTCTATTCTTTAATTATTGGGGGCAGTTACACAGGCCAGTGGTTGAAAATTTTGGCAGATTACATCATTTTTTGGACATTTTTGGATAATAGAAAATCAATCATGTTCTATATCAAAAACAGATGAGTCAGAAATGTTCAATGAATAATTGACATGATAATCTCCAAATTAATACCTAAGTCTTCATTCAAAAATAAGACCTCGCCCCTTAATCCACTAAAGTGGGGCAGCTCCAATAGGCCAGTCTATGCGGAAGGAAGGGAAGTCCCTTTCGGTAAGATTCCTGTATTTAAATGGCTGATCTTTCCAATGAGATTCCATATCAGGAGATTGCAAGAAAATGGTTTTAATTAAATTGAATTCCTCAGGTTTGCCTAATTAACATATATATAGGGATGTGGTATGGTTGAGTGTTCTATAAATATTTGCTGAATTAAAGAGGATGAGTTACCATGAACTCCGACTTTGCTACTAATTGGCTGTGTTATCTCAGGTGAAGCATCACTTCAAAAGTCAATTTCTTATTTATCAAAGGGTTATTTTGCTGATATCACCTCTAAGCCCTTTTAGCGTTCAAAGCCCCACAATTTTGTAATTCTACACAAGGATTTTTCTCATTATAATAGCTTTACATGTGTACCTTCTCTGGTCAAGCAGATGGCAAGGGGAATGTGGGTCTGGACTGTGTTATCTGTGTGTTTATAGGTGTTAGAGTTAATAAAATTGGTTTCGCTTCCAACTTCTGTAAAGAACCCAAGTGTTCTGAATAAGAGAGGCTATGATGGATCAACGGCAATGGCAAGGATGCTACTATTGGGTAACCTTTCTAATTGTTGGTGTTTTGGGGGATTAGGAATCAGTTAAAGGACATAATGTCCCTACAGTGTGGTTTTTCAGAGTCTGTTCTTTGGTTTTTCTTCTAGAAATTATAGTCTTTGTGTAATTTTTGTAGATGTATAGACAGGGTTAGGTAATTGACAAGTCTCATATGGAAGTGCCATCTGTGAAAGCTCAGATGAGGGAGTGACCACTCTAGCTGTGGGGTTCAGGGAAGCTTTCACAGAAGAGAGGAACTTAGCAGAGTCTCAGAAGATGATTACGTATTTATGAGGCTGAAAGAGGAGAAAGAACGATTACCTTAGGTAGAGAGAGGAGGAATCATTAATCATCTCCCCTCTCCTATGGGATCTACCATAACTAAGAATCAGAGATCCAAATATCAGCTTTAGCAATATCTAGGAACAGTAAAAATGCACTTACCTTAGGATGCAGTAATTCTCCTCTGAGATACATACCCTAGAGAAGCTCTCACATATGTTTATAAGGAAACATATCACAGAATATTCATAGTAGTGCATCTATAATAATGAAATATGGGAAACTACCTACATATCCATCACCATATATATATACACATATATATGTGTATATATATACGGTATACTAATCCTTGGGAATACTACAATCAGTTAGGATGAATGTGCTAGCAATACATCTATTAACATGAGTAAACTCTGACAACATAATATTGAGTAAAATATTTTACTCAGGTAAAAAAAAAAAGAGGAACTTTTTATATGAACATGTTAATATTGATACTATTCATATATAAAGTATACAAATAAGCAGAATGAAATTTGATATTGTTAAGGAGCACATAAGTAGTATAAATATAAAAACACTCAGGGAAATGATAAACCCAACGTTCAGTAGTGGTTCTCTCTGCAATAGGAAACATGTGGAAGAAGAAAGGAAACAAGAAATGATATACAAAGAATTGAAATTGTATGGACAGTGTTTAGCTCTTAAGCCAAGTGGTAGGAGTATTTATTCTTTGTTCTCTAGCATTATCTGAACTTGTTGGATATCTGGAATATATGTCCAATATACATACACGCACATAATACTTTTTCTCATAAACTTTCTGGTTGGCAAATGTACATTGGGATGTATGCCTCGGGCCCAAGACCCAAATGGGCTTCCAGTGTTTCCTCCTGAACTGACTTCGTCCACCTGGCGCAGAGCAAAGAATCCCTGCTCCAGTGACCTTATCACAAGCCAGCAGCCACAGAGAAAAGAGGCTGAGCTACTTGTTCACCTGGCCATTAATCTTCCCTGGACAGAGGCATGTGTGAAATGGGGAGAGAAGGTCACAAGCTTTTCGTCAACATTTCTAAGTGGGCAGGAGTTCCTATTATATGGCCCAGCCCTTCCCATTTTAATAACTAGAACCTTCAGTTTCTACTTATGCTATTTAGTAAAAAGAATTTTGTTAATATCAAAATGCATCCAGATTATCTACAGCTACCCTACGTCTGTAAACTATGGCTTTGGTTAACATACTCAGACTTATAAAGAGTTGCATGATTCTTATTTGGACAGATAAAGGCAGCAAATACCCTTTGAGTGCCCATGATGTGCAGTCTTTTGCAACCTCAGGAACTTATGATGCTCTGAAGAAGCATCTCCAATTGCAAACAGACCGTGAGACAACAGAATCTGATTAGACTGTCCCAGGTCTGTCTGGGTAACCAGTGCACCGTAGCTTTCTTGAGAGAGACTGATGGAGAGTCAAGAAAAACCTGGCAAGGCTAGCAATTTGCTAGTTCTTTCAGGCATTGTTTCCCTCTAAGACTTTCAACACACAACATATTTCCCCTAAATTCCGATACCTGTAGGACGCATTGGGAGGCTATATGTGAAAAAATGGCAAGTTTGGCTGGAGAGTAGAGTCTGAAGGGGAGTGGGCATTGGGAGGTGGAAGCTGGTTTCCAGAATGTGGTTCTATTAGGTTCTGATGTCAAGAGCACAGAGCCAGTTAACAGGGACAGGCTGTTGGTTGAAATCAGGTGTGAACTGCCTGGTTACCAGGATGTACCTTGAACAGGTACCTGAGGGCAGTAAGTACGGTTGAAGCCAGGGATCATGACCATTAACTGACCTCCAAAATTTTCAGGAGGGACAAATTAGGGCAGCAAGATAAATGATAAAATGGTTGTGTGAAATATAATGGATCACTTTTAGTTCCATCTGATTTATGATAGGATAAAGTCGCAATTTTTTCATCAAGATAGACTAAAAAAAAAGAGAAGCTTACACACGCTTTATTTGGGAAAAGCCTGCCATGACTAATTTAAGTAATCTATAAGCCCCTTCCCAAGTATTTTAGTCTAGAAGCAACATGAAGAAAGCCAACCAGTCAGATTAGAAGAGGCATGCCACAGAAGCTGGGCGTTAGACAGTGAGGACTCCAATTGGCCCCAACCAAAAAGCTGTTTGCCTTTAGGGGGGAAGTTGCTTAGTGTCTGTAAGCCTTATTTTGTAATGCTGCTGATAGTAAAGGTGTTAATGAAATAAGACGTGTATAAGAAAGGATAGAATGGGTCACCCCCAATTGGGCTTCATCTTTTCCCCACAAGTGGTACTCCTAGACTTCAAAGCTGAGTCAAATTTCCGCAGTCACCCAGCACCGTCTGAGAATTCTAGTCATGTGTACCCAGAGAGCATTTTCTCATGGCATTTCTGTATTCCTGTTGCCAGTCTTGACTAGGAGCCAGGGGGAGAAATCATTACAATATTTCAGAAATCCTTATTCAGTTTTACTTTTCTTCTAGTGGTGGGTGGACTTGGGTTATTCCTCTGAACACATCTGCCCTGAATTTGCATGTATGATGAAAATGATTCTTAGTTAAAATGTTTTTGTTGTGTTTAAATTTTTATTTCAAAATATTTTGTTGTAGTTGTGTTTAAATTTTTATTTCAAAATATTTTGTTGTGGTCAGGATACATGCTTTCCTAAAAGGAACTCCCCTATGAAAAAAATGTGGATAACCCAAAGTGGGTGATTGCTAAGGGAAACCAGCAGTAGACTAGAAACAATACTGTATACATAATTCTAGAAATTTCCCACTGTTGGGAGGAAAGGGCCAATTGTCATTTAAACAGAATGTTTATTGAGGTGTAGATACATACACAAATCTTAAGTGTACAAATCAAGGATTTTTACACGTATATGTAAATATAGATACATGTATATATATACTATATATATAATATTTTCAATACTCCAGAGGGATCCCTCATTCCGTTTTCTAGGTTCATACCTACACTGTTCCTCTCTCACCCCAAGATCAGGTAACCAATAATCTGACGTTTATCATCACATTTTAGTTTCTCCTGTTCGTGAATTTCATATAATTGAATCATACGGTGCTTACTCATTTGTGGCTAGCTTCTTTCACTCATGCATTGCTATGTCTGTGAGATTCAACTGTGGTATTGCTGGTAGCAGATGTTCTCTTTTATTGTTGCATAGTATATTCCACTTTATTAATACTCTGCGGTTTATCCACTCTAGGTAGACATTTGTGTTGTGCTAGGTTTCAGCAATTATGAATAAAACTGCTATGAAACTCTTGTCCTTCTCATTTGGTAGACAAATATATTCATTTATCTGTCCCAAGGAATGGAATTGCAGGGTCATAGGGTAGACATGTATTTAGCTTTAAAAGTTGATAGCTTTAAAAGTTGATGGTTTCAAAAGTCTTTCCAAAGTCATCACTATCTTGGAAGAGAAAAAAAGTAGCCTTTTCTTTTCTTTTCTTTTTTTTTCTGAGAAGGGCGGAGGGAGATAGATAGAGATAGATACTGGACCATACCTTTCTAGGATGCACATGAAACTGTTTCTCAGATTTTCTTCTTTGTAAGGTGAAAAAGATGGGGGGAAGTTTTGTTCTTAAGGAAAAGCAGCTGGGGGAGAAATACTAAGTCTTTCTTTTCCCTTTGCTGCTTCTCTTTGCTTGCTGCCTCTTGGGGAAGATACAGATCACAGCCTACAGATGGGAGATTAAAATGAAGATGTCAGGTGAAATCACAGAGGCAAGCTGAAAGTAACCCTGAATCAAATGGCAAAGAGAGTCAGTGTTACTTTTTCTTAGATATACTGTGGAAGAGACGGAAGAGAACAATGCTAATAAGAGCAATTAGTGAACACACTGCATAGTTATGCCTTTGTGTCACTTTCTCTGAAAGCTTAGAATGTCTTATGTTAAATACAGCTCTAGCAATAATGAGTAACTACTTTAGAAGAAAAACTGTTTCTTGAGGATCCAACTTCCAAAACTATATCACTAAAGTGATAACAAACTCTACAATTTACTGTCTTGAATTTCTTGTTGCCTTGTAAAAGGAAAAACAGCTTCAGTTAGCCTCTTATTAGGAGCCAGGTTATCTATTACCATGATACTACAAATCACCACCTTGTTAATTATTCACATATGTTCTTGTTCAAGGCTTGATGAGTTTGTATCATGAATATTTATATGTGGCGGTCCGTCCCAGTCATTCCAAATTTCTCTTAGGATCGGCAATATGAGTACATTGTCAGCTGCAAGCTTTAGAAGGCATCTAATTATTATATGGGGGCGTTGGGGTATTTTTAAATTATTTGATTCTATGCCCAAGTTAAGTGGGGATCTGTCAACAACCTGGCTTGTGATCAGTGCGAGCATATCAGACAGATAATTCAGGTCCCTACAGGAAAAGCTACGTAAAACATTTTGTAATGTGAAGTCAGGCATGTCACTCTTCCTCTCTGATGCTCAGCCTCTTCATCTGCCAGAAGTGCGGGTTAGAGGAGGTAATCTCTGAAGGCATCTGCCAGCTCTAATGTTCGATGACTTTATAGTTTTCAGTTAGCAGTGTGGTTATTTTATCAGTGGATCTCAGAGACCCAAATCATCACTGTTGATCAAAGGAAGCTAATCAGTTCAGTTAAACAAATATTGAGGGACTTCCCTGGTGGTCCAGTGGGTAAGACTCCATGCTCCCAATGCAGGAGGCCTGTGTTCGATCCCTGGTCGGGGAACTAGATCCCACATGCATGCTGCAACTAGGAGTGCGTATGCCGCAACTAAGAAGTCTGCGTCGCCACAGCTAAAGATCCCGCATGCCGTAATGAAGACCCGGCACAGCCAAAACAAACAAACAGTTAAAACCAGACAAACAAAAAACAAACAAAACCCAAATATTGAGTGATCACTCTTGGGCTGGCACTGTCCAGAGAAGTCAATGACAAGTTGTTGGGTAAATGAATGATTGAATAAATAAATGAATGTCTAGCTGAAGAAGGCACTTCCTGCAAACCAAACAGATGCATTTCTTTTAAATAATGACAGTATACATAGCTGGATGAAATAGTTATAACAAAGACATAAACTAAAACCACGTCTCAGCAAATATCTGAGTAACTTTCCTAAAAGATCAGATGCCATCTGATTACAATAATCAGGGTAGCAGAGTGGGAGAGAGCACAGGACCAGAAGATCTAAGACACATCCAGACCCTTTCACCGAGCAGCTTTGTGACATTGGGAAAGTCACACACACTTTTTGAATCTGACTCTTCAACTATCAAGGTGTTAGTGGAACTTCACAGCTTGAGTATCAAGAACACTATTTCTTTGTGTCAATCTAAGAATTAATGAAATTGTGAAGATAAAGTTACTTTACAGACTGAGAAGAACTATTCAAGTGTTTATTGCTGTTATTATTAATAAGCAACAAGATGTAAAGACACAGGGAAATTGGCACTTAATCAGGACAGGAAGACGTCAGAGAAGGCTTGACAAATGTGCCATTTAACACAACGGGCGCTTTCAGTCCATTCCGTTTTCTGGGATGCATCAGGCACATATTCAGGAGATCAACACAAATTGAGCATTTATTATATGCCAGAACGTTGTAGGTTTTAAAGGTGCACAAATACTTATAATGTGGTTCTTGACCTTGAGAAGCTCACACTCCTGTGGGATTCCTAAATATTTACTGAAACTTTCTGTGCCAGGCATTGTTAGGTGCCAACAATCGTAGTGGTGAGCATGGAAGGCACTGATTTTGTCTTGATAGAGCTTACATCTAGGCAAGAAAGGGAGATCTTTAATCATATGGTTTCAACACAGTGCCCTACACGTGTGATGAGGGGCTTGTGAATTGCTCTGGGAATACATACGAGGGATGCTCACTTGAGACTAATGGGGAGGGATGGGGGAGTATTTAGGTGTAGTGTGGACCACTACACACTACAAGCCCTCTTGAGGACTTCTCAAAAGCCGAAATGTTTAAGAATCCCCTGTGGATCTGGTTAAAACGCAAGCTCTGCACCAATAGGAAGGGGTGGGGTCTGAGAGTCTGCAATTCTAACAAGCTTCAGCTGTTGCGGCTCACCAATGGCCCTCACTTTGAGTAGGACAGGGTGTAGTAGTATTAGATACAGCATTATGTATAGGAAATAGTGAGTGGAATAAGTTTAAAAGTAGATCATTCATTTCATTTCTGTGATACGATTTAACCCGGTTGATCTTTCTTCTCAGGGAGACAACAACAGTGACATCAACAATAAAACAAAATGATAAAACAACCTTCTTACTTCCCTTTCAGTGATTCTCAAAGGCTGTCAAGAGTCAGGCCCCTTAGGGAGGCATATGTAAATCACCAAAGACTTTAAGAAAATGTCATCCCGTTGGTGATCTCTTTTCCTAAGAATCAGTGCCACAGCAAAGCCCCTTTAAGTAATAGATTTAATAATAATTTAGATAGTAGTTGGCACTTCGTGTCTTTTTTATAGACATGTTGGGATTGAAAGCCACTACTCGCCTCTATAACCTGGCACAGATATATAGTATTGGACAATCTCCCTGAAATCTGTTGATGGTCTTCTCTCTAATTCCTCTGACTTTCAAATCTCATTACGGAAATAATTTAAAGCATACCTCTTGCCTGCCTTCTCAGGGTGTAGTGTGGGTAAGTGAGTTGGGTGTCAGGTTGAATAACACACATTGATACCAATTACATTGGATCCAGCGAACATCATAGGTGGGCAAGGTTCCAGGCAGACCTGGATTCAGATGCTGGGCACCCTACTCTCTTTGTCTGACTTTAATAAGATTCTCAATTTCTCTGAGTCCTAATGGCTCCCCTTTCAAATGGAGCCAATAGTATGTGGTTCAAGAGTAGTTCAGAATTCAGTGAGGTGATGGGGTACAGCAGCTGGCATATAATAGGTGTTTCCTCAGTGTTAGTGTTCTTTATCTTCCCTGCTGTATATGGAATAAGAGGAGTGTTGATTTTGTGTTCTCCTCCCACTACTTTCTAAGAAACTCTTCTTTCTCAAATAGTAGGTCTGACCGGAAAACACCTGCATATTTTCCTCCCCCTCGCCACCAAATATGTGTGTGCAAAGGTCAAGGCCAAGGCAATAAGGAAGGTCAGCTAGTGTGCTCACAATTCAAATGTTATCAAGTTAAAACATAACTAACATAAGTTAGTTTTGTTAGTTAGTTAACTAACATAAGTTAACATAACATAGTTAAACAATGTTATCTCTATGTTTCCTGAGTTAGGACTCATGATTGAGTTCCATGCTTTGTAATGATATCTGTCCATAAAATAGACCAGAATATGTCCATGACTGGGAGAGTCAAGAAGACCAATAGGTATTTAATTTTTAGAAGATTTTAGCAATCAGAGTTGTGCTACAATAATATGGGCTATAACAGGAACTGGTGGATATTCCTTTTTTTTTAAAAGCACTTATTTATTTATTTATTTGTCTGCGCCGGGTCTTCGTTGTGGGATGTGAGACCTTTTTTTTTAGTTTTGGCATGCAAACTCTTAGTTGCGGCATGTGGGATCTAGTTCCCAGACCAGGGATCGAACCCCTGCAGTGGGAGCGCAGAGTCAGCCACTGGACCACCAGGGAAGTCCTGCTAGTGGATATTCTAACACTGAAGGGTGAACAGATACTGAATATTGATTGTTTAATTAATTCATTCATCAAATCCCTCTTGGATACCTTCTAGGTATCAGGCACTGTGCTCAGTGTTAGGCGTGAAGGTTAGGACTACACACGTGGTCTCACATATGGCTAGACTGAGAAGTGGAAAGGACTCATGTAGGCAATGACTTGAATCCCCTTCAAAAGACATTTTTAAATTTTTAAAAATGTTTTACTTAGGGTGGGGAGAAACTTACTTTCTGTAGACAAAACTTTTATAACATTTTATGTTAATATAAGAGACTTGTTAAATGTGTGGATGTAAAATATTTTTACTTACGTGAAATGTTTTTGGGATTGTAATTTTCTGGGCCAGGCAACTTCTTGGTTGTCATATTTAAAGTGTTTACGTGGTAGACACTCTGATAAAGACACGAGTCTTAGTCAATAGAATGAAGTTGTGCATTGCTTGGTTTGGGGATTGTAGTTGATTTTGCTGACACCAGATAGTGCTCACCTGGCTGGCCATGGGGTTAGTGGTGAGGCCAGAGCTGCGCACTGCAGTTTACACATGTCTGCAATAAGCTGTGCAAGAGACAGAGACTGAGGCTGCTGAGGCATCAGTCTCAGGTATTTCTGCTCAGGTGTGTCATCTCCCTCCAAGGCAGTGGGCCAGTTTCCCTTTTGCTTGTTATATAAGAATTGAGTGAACAAATGTAATCCATTGGGTTCCATATTTCTGATTTGTTCCAGCTTTGTTTTAAAATTCCTTATAGTTTACAGATCCCAAGTAGCTGCCTGGTTGGTCAGCCCCTTAATCCAGCATTGCCTCTTGTTCCCGAGTAGTCTAATGATTCATTAAAAATGGATAACTGGACTTCCCTGGTAGTCCAGTGGTTAAGAATCTGCCTGCCAAAGCAGGGGACACGGGTTCGATCCCTGGTCCGGGAAGATCCCACATGCCGCGGAGCAACTAAGCCCATGTGCCACAACTACTGAGCCGACGCACTGCAACTGCTGAGCCCACACTCTAGAGCCCGCAAGCCGCAACTCCTGAGCCCGCGTGCCACAACTACTGAGCCCACGCGCTGCCACTACTGAAGCCTGTGTGCTGCGACTACTGAAGTCCGCGTGCCTAGAGTCTGTGCTCTGCAACAAGAGAAGCCACCGCAACGAGAAGCCCACGCACCACAACGAAGAATAGCCCTGCTCGCCACAACTAGAGAAAGCCCGCACGCAGCAACGAAGACCCGACGTGGCCAAAAATAAATAAATAAATAAGCAAACAAATAAAAACAAAACAAAAATGGATAACCAACAAGGGCCTACTGTATAGCACAGGGAACTCTGCTCAATATTATGTGACCACCTAAATGGGAAAAGGATTTGTAAAAGAATTGACATATGTACATGTATAACTGAATTACTCTGCTGTACACCTGAAACCGACACAACACTGTTAATCAACTATACTCCAGTATAAAATAAAAAGTTAAAAAAAGGGCGTGAAAGCAAATAATTACAACCTGTTATGATAAATGTCGTGTTAATTATTTCTGGTTGGCACCTAGCAGTGGATAAAGAGAAACAAGGTGAGGCCCAAGGGAGAGGTCATTTTGGTCACCGAGGCTCTATGGCAGCCGGGTTCGATTTGAAGGGAGTTCTAACAACAGATGGCAAATGTCTCAAACGTGTCAAGTATGAGAAAAGCTGTTGTTCTGTATTACTGTTGACTTCCTTTTTAGCCATGTTATCTTCGGCTATGGTTTTATAGACTGTGCCTGTATAGCGGGAAAGCTACTGATAAAATTCTGAAAAGGAAGTCATGTACTGCTTTCCTCCAGAGAATCTATTGATTTTTTAAAAAGGGGAGCCATATTCTGCCACTTGAAATGTAATAGCTGTGTTCTCCTGGGTGTTGTTAAAGTTCAGAATAAGATTCACTTGGAACCTTTTGTCTGTATATCTGTGTTAGATTATGTGAGAATGCTTCCCCTGTTCTTATTTACCTAGTTGACTTGGCCTGTGATGAGTACATAGACCGAATATTCCCAAATACCTAGAAAGAAGGAGGATGTGGGTGGTTTTTGAAGTAGCAAGTCTTAGTGAGTGTGTGTAACGTACCTCACATTATGACCAGTACCATAGAAGATTCTCATCACTTCAAGCTCACTTCACCTCCTCCAATCCTCTCTCAGTGAATGGTACCTCCTCCTGTATACTCACCTGAACCAGAAATCCAGGACACACAATCTCACTGCTCCCTCTCTCTTGCCTTCTGTGTTAAGGTCAGTATGGCCGGTTGGCTGGCCATTCCTGTCCGCTTTTCGATTAATGTTGCACTACCCCCATGCCACCTTCCTCTCTCGCTGAAGTACTAAAATTACTTTTTAATTATAAAAGATTTGAATATACAGAAAATTATAGTGTCTATGACAAATATTTGTGTACTTCTCATCCCATTATTAACAAATCTTAACATTTTTATACACGCTTCAGACTTTGACAAAGAAGAATATAAATTTAGTTGAAATTCCATTCAAATTCTCTTTGTTTCCTTTCCTTTTCTTCCTTCCTTCATCAGAGGCAAGAAGCCACGCAGTCGTTCATTCTTCCAATTTATGCTTTTAAAACTATTTATTATACATGCAGGTATTTACATATGGCATTTGAAATTCTATGTATTAAAAATATACACATATGACATCAAACTGTATACACCACTTGTATTCTTTTATCTTTTATTGTTTCTGCTGTTACATACAGATCCATGGTTCCCTTTGTAATAGCTATTGTATTCTATCTGAAAAGCCACAGTGTATATGTTCCTTTGTTGATGGACTTTTAGGTTGTCTTTTTTTCCTCTCCATTTTTCTTTTTGTTGGTACAAACGGTGCTACGATGAACAATTTTCTGTGTATCTCCTTTAGTTGCTGTCTTAGAATTTCTCTAGATTATATCCCTAAATGTGGAATGCCTGAATTATCAACATATACATTTCTAGCCTGACCAAATTGTTTACCTTTATAGAAATATATATGTATACCCTTACATATATAAATATATATTATAATATATGTGTATCATAACATTATAATATATATAATGTAGGAATATACATATATTCTATTGATTGATGGATCAAGGTAGATATTTTAAGGAATTGGCTCGTGTGATTGTAGGGACTGACAAATCTGAAATCCATACAGCAAGCTGGCAGGCTGGAGAGTCAGGTACGAAATGATCTTTCAGTCTTAAGTTCAAAGGTTAGAAACTGAGGGAGAATTTCTATGTAGCAATCTGGAGGCAGAATTCTTTCTTCCTTGATAAAACTCAGTCTTTGCTGTTAAACCTTCAGTTGATTGGATGAGGCCCACCCACTCCATGGAGGGTCATCTGCTTTACTCAAGGTTTACTGATTTAAACATTAATCACATCTAAAAAAATGCCTTCACAACAGCAGTTAGACTGGCATTTAACTGGGAACTATAATCTAGCCAAGTTAAGACATAAAATTAAACCATTACAAAATCTTTGCTATTTTTCTGTTGATTTGTTTGTTCTTGTCTTTCTTTTGCAAAAAAAAATATAATTTTATTTAAAAGAAAAACAGAATTGTAGAATAAATTGTAGAATAAAGTTTGTAACAGAATTATTTTTGTTAAAAATAAGGGTCGAATTTGAATATGACTTTCCTGAGGGGAATAATACTAGGGACTTTATAATCTTTTATTTATTAAACAAACACTTTATCCTAATTTATTGAAAAAGTGAACATTTTTGTTCATTTCTAGTGGGTTTAAGGGGATTCTTTAAATATTTTGAAACCTAATCCTTTATTTGTTTTATAGGTTTCAAATATTATCAGTGTTTAGCTTGTGTTAACATTTGTTTATGGTGATTTCTCATTCAAAATTTTAAAATTTTGATGTAGTAATTTTATCAGTGTTTTCTTTTATGACTTGTATTTTAAATGTCTTGTTCAGGAAATCCTTTCCTCTCCCAATTTCATATAGGAATTATCCTGTGTTTTCTTACAAAATTTTAAAAGTATACTTTTCACATTTGGGTCTTTAATTACATCTTCCGTTAGTATGATACATTTGTTATAATTAAGAAGCCAGTACTGACCCATTATTATTTAACTAAAGTCCATACTTTATACAGTTTTTCCTTACTTTTTACCTAATGTCCTTTGTCTACAAGTCATTTATAAAGTAGATGTTGTGCAAATGCTTTTTGTCACTCTATGGCTTGTCTTTTCACATTCCCCCTCTCTTACCTCTGTGTCTTTACACCTGCTTGTGCTTCTGTCTGGAATGGTATCTTAGTAGTTCTGGCTGCTATAACAGAATACCATAAACGGAGTGGCTTTATTAACAATCATTTATTTCTCATAGTCAGGAGGCTGGAATACTCACATTCAGGTGACAGCACGATTGGGTTCTTGGTGAGGGCCCTCTTCCTGGTTTACAGAAGGCACCTTTCTTGCTGTGTCCTCACATGGCAGAGAGAGAGAACTAAGAAGCCAGCTCTCCTATCTCTGGGCACTAATCCCATTCATAAGAGTTCCATCCTCGTGACCTTATGACGTCTCAAAGGCCCTGCCTCCTAATTCTATCACATTGAGGTCTAGGATTTCAAGATAAGAATTGGGGGTTGGGCACAAGTATGAAGTCCATAACAAATGGCTTTGCCTCACTAAATTCTTACCTGCAACCATAGGTTTTGTGCCTAGATGTTGCTTTCTCCATAAAGTCTTTCCGGGCCTCCCTAGATGATAATAGTTTCCCCTCCTTTCTGCCACTGATTCTTCCTCCCAAAGCCTCTATCGGTCTGTATTATTATTGTCTATTTACTGACTCTTCTTCTACTCCGCTTGATCTTCAGATGCTTCGACTGTGCCTCTTCTCCTTGTAGCTCTGGTCTTAGTATAGTGTCTGGCACATAATATGTGCTCATCAGATGTTGGCTGAAACAATCGTTATATGAGTGGTTCTTGCCCTGAGAAAACAAACGTAATTCATTTGGATCGTTCAAAGCACAATTGAACTTGAGCTTATGCGATACTGACTATCTAGGCAAAGGGACTTAGAGTAGGTTGAAGTTAACTCTGAAGTTATATAGTAACAGCATCGATATGAGGGGGATACACTTGAGTGAGAGACTTTGGCATATTCGTATGTGTAAAATAATTGAGAATCTGGTTTAGGACAGCAACTTGAAAATCGAAAGGAAGGGGAGAAATGTAGCAGCATTTTACAATAAGAAACAGCTGGGCCTAATGACAGATTTGTTTCAGTGAAAAAGGAAAGAGAAGATAAAGATAATTTAATAATAATGCTGGTATTATCGAGTGCTTGCCAAGATGCTATCGAACATAAACCTCTCACATTGCTGGTGGGAGCATAAATTGCTACCAACTTTCTATGAAATACTTGGGCATTATTTCTCAAAAGCCTTCACATCCTAACACCATTTTACCCACTATTTCTATTTCTAGGAATGCATCTCAAGGAGATAATCAGAAATGGTAATAAATATTTATGAACAAATATGTGCATTATTTATGAGAGCAAGAAACTGGAAACCACCTAAAAATCCAGTACTATGAAAATGAGTATGTAAATCATGATATATATGTATGTGAAGGAATAGAATGCAATCATTAGTAATTATATTTATAATGCTTGTTGATGAAATAGCATTAAGTAAGGAAAGTAGATTATAAAATTATAGTATCTCAATTATAAAGAGAAAAATGCTTAGTAAAAGGCTAAAAGAAAACATGTCTAAAATATTAATGATGGTTGCTTCTGCGTAGAGAGAAGAGTTGATTTTCTTCCCAGCTTCACTGAATATGTCTGTAATTTCTGAATTTTTTTTACCTTAAGTATTAGTTTGATGACCCAGAGGGGATTTCGGAATCATTTTTAATGGCATATTTTGGAAGTTAAGACAGTTTTACACTCAAATCCAAATGCTCCCTCCTCCAGAAAATCTGATGTCCTCTAAATCAAAAAATAATAACCCCCTCTTCTTATACTTTCACTCATTGATTAATTTATCCATCAGCAATCTGTATATTATGCTCAGTGCTTCAAACAGGCAACATAACGCACACTCTCTGCCTTAAAAGAGCCCTGTTTATGAGACAGGTGAGCATATAATAGAGTGATTTTAAAAATGCACAACACCCAGTGGATGTGTCTATACAGTGGCTTGGGACCACAGAGGAAGGAGTGATTAACTTTGCTTTCCTGAGAAGGTAATATTTGAGCTGGCTTGTAAAAGTTTCAGTGGCATTCATTTGTTAAGGAATAAGTCATGGGAACGTAGGGATTTGTAATCACAGGTAATAGGAGGTACAAAGATAGAATATGACTGGGGAGAAATTAGTCTAATTAGATTGGGGTAGGTGATTTATGGACTTGTGCTTGGGTTTTACAGTTGTGTACTGTGTTTAGGGGCCATTGAAGGTTTGATTTAGTAGGACTTGACATGACCGCTTTCGTATTGTTTAATGTTATTTTTCCTCTCAGCACAATCCAGGGTCTGATACATAACTGTTGAGACACTTGCTGCTCAATAAATATTGGTGGTAGAAGAGGATTCTGACTTTGGTCATGGCCAAATGTCTGAAGTGGGCAGAGATCTCTTGTAAATATTTTGGAGCTGGAAACTGGAACATGGATGATAGCTTAGTAGAGAGTTTCTCAATATTTTTTCATTATTGGCCCCCAAAGGAGCCTTGTTAGACACTTTTTACTTCTAATCATCCCCATAGGATTTTTTTGCTTTTTAATTTTATTTATTTATTTACTTTATTGTTTACATCTTTATTGGAGTATAATTGCTTTACAATGGTGTGTTAGTTTCTGCTTTATAACAAAGTGAATCAGTTATACATATACATATGTTCCCATATCACTTCCCTCTTGCGTCTCCCTCCCTCCCACCCTCCCTATCCCACCCCTCCAGGCGGTCACAAAGCACCGAGCTGATCTCCCTGTCCTGTGCGGCTGCTTCCCACTAACTATCTATTTTACGTTTGGTAGTGTATATATGTCCATGCCACTCTCTCGCTTTGTCACAGCTTACCCTTCCCCCTCCCCATATCCTCGAGTCCATTCTCTACGGTATTTGTCTTTCTCTTTCTGACTTATTTCACTCTGTATGACAGACTCTGGGTCCATCCACCTCATTACAAATAGCTCAATTTCGTTTCTTTTTATGGCTGAGTGATATTCCATTGTATATATGTGCCACATCTTCTTTATCCATTCAAACGATGATGGACACTTAGGTTGTTTCCATCTCCGGGCTATTGTAAATAGAGCTGCAATGAACATTATGGTACATGACTCTTTTTGAAATATGGTTTTCTCAGGGTATATGCCCAGTAGTGGGATTGCTGGGTCATATGGTAGTTCTATTTGTAGTTTTTTAAGGAACCTCCATACTGTTCTCCATAGTGGCTGTACCAATTCACATTCCCATCAGCAGTGCAAGAGTGTCCCCTTTTCTCCACACCCTCTCCAGCATTTATTGTTTCTAGATTTTTTGATGATGGCCATTCTGACTGGTGTGAGATGATATCTCATTGTAGTTTTGATTTGCATTTCTCTAATGATTAATGATGTTGAGCGTTCTTTCATGTGTTTGTTGGCAGTCTGTATATCTTCTTTGGAGAAATGTTTATTTAGGTCTTCTGCTCATTTTTGGATTGGGTTGTTTGATTTTTTGTTATTGAGCTGCATGAGCTGCTTGTAAATTTTGGAGATTAATCCTTTGTCAGTTGCTTCATTTGCAAATATTTTCTCCCATTCTGAGGATTGTCTTGTGGTCTTGTTTATGGTTTCCTTTGCTGTGCAGAAGCTTTGAAGTTTCATTAGGTCCCATTTGTTTATTTTTGTTTTTATTTCCATTTCTCTAGGAGGTGAGTCAAAAAGGATCTTGCTGTGATTTATGTCATAGGGTGTTCTGCCTGTGTTTTCCTCTAAGAGTTTGATACTTTCTGGCCTTACATTTAGGTCTTTAATCCATTTTGAGCTTATTTTTGTGTATGGTGTTAGGGAGTGATCTAATCTCATACTTTTACATGTACCTGTCCAGTTTTCCCAGCACCACTTATTGAAGAGACTGTCCTTTCTCCACTATACGTTCCTGCCTCCTTTATCAAAGATAAGGTGACCATATGTGCGTGGGTTTATCTTTGGACTTTCTATCCTGTTCCATTGGTCTATATTTCTGTTTTTGTGCCAGTACCATACTGTCTTTGTTACTGTAGCTTTGTAGTATAGTCTGAAGTCAGGGAGCCTGATTCCTCCAGCTCCAGTTTTCATTCTCAAGATTGCTTTGGCTCTTCGGGGGTCTTTTGTGTTTCCATACAAATTGTGAAATTTTTTATTCTAGTTCTTTGAAAAATGCCAGTGGTAGTTTGATAGGAATTGCATTGAATCTGTAGATTGCTTTGGGTAGTAGAGTCATTTTCACAGTGTTGATTCTTCCAATCCAAGAACATGGTATATCTCTCCATCTATTTGTATCATCTTTAATTTCTTTCATCAGTGTCTTATAATTTTCTGCATACAGGTCTTTTGTCTCCTTAGGTAGGTTTATTCCTAGATATTTTATTCTTTTTGTTGCAGTGGTAAATGGGAGTGTTTTCTTGATTTCACTTTCAGATTTTTCATCATTAGTGTATAGGAATGCCAGAGATTTCTGTGCATTAGTTTTGTATCCTGCTACTTTACCAAATTCATTGATTAGCTCTAGTAGTTTTCTGGTAGCATCTTTAGGATTTTCTATGTATAGTATCATGTCATCTGCAAACAGTGACAGCTTTACTTCTTTTCCGGTTTGGATTCCTTTTATTTCTTTCTCTGATTGCTGTGGCTAAAACTTCCAAAACTATGTTGAATAAGAGTGGTGAGAGTGGGCAACCTTGTCTTGTTCCTGATCTTAGTGGAAATGCTTTCAGGTTTTCACCATTGAGGATGATGTTGGCTGTGGGTTTGTCATATATGGCCTTTATTATGTTGAGGAAAGTTAACTCTATGTCTGCTTTCTGCAGGGTTTTTATCATAAATCGGTATTGAATTTTGTCGAAAGCTTTCTCTGCATCTAATTGAGATGACCATATGGTTATTCCTCTTCAATTTGTTAATATGGTATATCACATTGATTGATTTGCGTATATTGAAGAAATCTTGCACTCCTGGAATAAACCCGACTTGATCATGGTGTATGATCCTCTTAATGTGCTGTTGGATTCTGTTTGCTAGTATTTTGTTGAGGGTTTTTGCATCTATGTTCATCAGTGATATTGGCCTGTAGTTTTCTTTCTTTGTGACATCCTTGTCTGGTTTTGGCATCGGGGTGATGGTGGCCTCATCGAATGAGTTTGGGAGTGTTCCTCGCTCTGTTATATTTTGGAAGAGTTTGAGAAGGATAGGTATTAGCTCTTCTCTAAATGTTTGATAGAATCTGCCTGTGAAGCCATCTGATCCTGGGCTTTTGTTTGTTGGAAGATATTTAATCACAGTTTCAATTTCAGTGCTTGTGATTGGCCTGTTCATATTTTCTGTTTCTTCCTGATTCAGTCTCGGCAGGTTGTACATTACTAAGAATTTGTCCATTTCTTGCAGGTTGTCCAATTTATTGGCATAGAGTTGCTTGTAGTAATCTCTCATGATCTTTAGTATTTCTGCAGTGTCAGTTGTTACTTCTCCTTTTTCATTTCTAATTCTATTGATTTGAGTCTTCTCCCTCTTTTTCTTGGTGAGTTTGGCTAATGGTTTATCACTTTTGATTATCTTCTCAAGGAACCAGCTTTTAGTTTTACTGATCTTTGCTATCGTTTCCTTCATTTCTTTTTCATTTATTTCTGATCTGATGTTTATGATTTCTTTCCTTCTGCTAACTTTGGGGTTTTTTTGTTCTTCTTTCTCTAATTGCTTTAGGTGCAAGGTTAGGTTGTTTATTCGAGATGTTTCCTGTTTCTTAAGGTAGGATTGTATTGCTATAAACTTCCCTCTTAGAACTGCTTTTGCTGCATCCCATAGGTTTTGGGTCGTCGTGTCTCCATTGTCATTTGTTTCTAGGTATTTTTTTATTTCCTCTTTGATTTCTTCAGTGATCACTTTGCTATTAAGTAGTGTATTGTTTAGCCTCCATGTGTTTGTATTTTTTACAGATCTTTTCCTGTATTTGATATCTAGTCTCATAGCGTTGTGGTCGGAAAAGATATTTGATACAATTTCAGTGTTCTTACATTTACCAAGGCTTGATTTGTGACCGAAGATATGATCTATCCTGGAGAATGTTCCAAGAGCACTTGAGAAAAATGTGTATTCTGTTGTTTTTGGATGGAATGTCCTATAAATATCAATTAAGTCCATCTTGTTTAATGTATCATTTAAAGCTTGTGTTTCCTTATTTATTTTCATTTTGGATGATCTGTCCATTGGTGAAAGTGGGGTGTTAAAGTCCCCTACTATGAATGAGTTACTGTTGATTTCCCCTTTTATGGCTGTTAGTATTTGCCTTATGTATTGAGGTGCTCCTAGGTTGGGTGCATAAATATTTACAATTGTTATATCTTCTTCTTGGTTCGATCCCTTGATCATTATGTAGTGTCCTTCTTTGTCTCTTCTAATAGTCTTTATCTTAAGAGTCTATTTTGTCTGATATGAGTGTTGCTTCTCCAGCTTTCTTTTGGTTTCCATTTTCATGGAATATCTTTTTCCATCCCCTCACACTCAGCCTGTATGTGTCTCTAGGTCTGAAGCGGGTCTCTTGTAGACAGCATATATATGGGTCTTGATTTTGTATCCATTCAGCCAGTCTGTGTCTTTTGGTGGGAGCATATAGTCCATTTACATTTAAGGTAATTATCGATATGTATGTTCCTATTCCCATTTTCTTAATTGTTTTGGGTTTGTTGTTGTAGGTCTTTTCCTTCTCTTGTGTTTCCTGCCTAGAGAAGATCCTTTAGCGTTTGTTGTAAAGCTGGTTTGGTGGTGCTGAACTCTCTCAGCTTTTGCTTGTCTGTAAAGGTTTTAATTTCTCCATCAAATCTGAATGGGATCCTTGCTGGGTAGAGTAATCTTGGTTGCAGGTTTTTCTCCTTCATCACTTTAAATATGTCCTGCCAGTCCCTTCTAGCTTGCAGAGTTTCTGCTGAAAGATCAGCTGTTAACCTTATGGGGATTCCCTTGTGTGTTATTTGTTGTTTTTCCCTTGCTGCTTTTAATATGTTTCCTTTGTATTTAATTTTTGACAGTTTGATTAATATGTGTCTTGGCGTGTTTCTCCTTGGATATATCCTGTATGGGACTCTCTGTGCTTCCTGGACTTGATTAACTATTTCCTTTCCCATATTAGGGAAGTTTTCAACTATAATCTTTTCAAATATTTTCTCAGTCCTTTTTTTTTTTTTCTCTTCTTCTTCTGGAACCCCTATAATTCGAATGTTGGTGCGTTTAATGTTGTCCCAGAGGTCTCTGAGACAGTCCTCAGTTCTTTTCTTTCTTTTTTCTGCTCTGCTGTAGTTATTTCCACTATTTTATCTTCCAGGTCACTTATCCGTTCTTCTGCCTCTGTCGTTCTGCTGTTGATCCCTTCTAGAGTATTTTTAATTTCATTTATTGTGTTGTTCATAGTTGCTTGTTTCATCTTTAGTTCTTCTAGAACCTTGTTAAATGTTTCTTGCATTTTGTCTATTCTATTTCCAAGATTTTGGATCATCTTTACTATCATTTTTCTGAATTCTTTTTCATGTAGACTGCCTATTTCCTCTTCATTTGTTAGGTCTGGTGGGTTTTTATCTTGCTCCTTCATCTGCTGTGTGTTTTTCTGTCTTCTCATTTTGCTTATCTTACTGTGTTTTGGGTCTCCTTTTTGCAGGCTGCAGGTTCGTAGTTCCCATTGTTTTTGGTGTCTGTCCCCAGTGGTAAAGTTGGTTCAGTGTGTGTAGGCTTCCTAGTGGAGGGGACTACTGCCTGTGTTCTGGTGGATGAGGCTGGATCTTATCTTTCTGTTCGGCAGGTCTACATCTGGTGGTGTGTTTGGGGTGTCTGTGGACTTATTATGATTTTAGGCACCCTCTCTGCTAATGGGTGGGGTTGTGTTCCTGTCTTGCTAGTTGTTTGGCATAGGGTGTCCAGCACTGTAGCTTTCTGGTCGTTACGTGAAGCTGGGTGTTGGTGTTGAGCTGGAGATCTCTGGGAGATTTTCGCTGTTTGATATTATGTGGAGCTGGGAGGTCTCTTGTGGACCAGTGTCCTGAAGTTGGCTCTCCCACATCAGAGGCACAGCATTGACTCCTGACTGCAGCACCAAGAGCCTTTCATCCACACGGCTCAGAATAAAAGGGAGAAAAAGTAGAAAGAAATAAAGAAAGAAAGAGGATAAAAGAAAATAAAATAAAGTAAGGTAAAATAAAATAAAGAAAAAAAATTTTTTTAAAAGTTAAACAACAAACAAAAAAAAAACCCGGACGGATAGAACCCTAGGGCAAATGGTGAAAGCAAAGCTATACAGACAAAATCTCACACAGAAGCATACACATACACACTCACAAAAAGAGGAAAAGGGGAAAAAATAATAAATCTTGCTCTCAAAGTCCACCTCCTCAATTTGGGATGATTCGTTGTCTATTCATGTATTCCACAGATGTAGGGTACATCAAGTTAATTGTGGTGCTTTAATCCGCTCCTTCTGAGGCTGCTGGGAGGGATTTCCCTTTCTCTTCTTTGTTCTCACAGCTTCCGTAGTTCAGCTTTGGATTTGGCCCCGCCTCTGCGTGTAGGTCCCCGGAGGGCGTCTGTTCTTCGCTCAGACAGTACGGGGTTAAAGGAGCCCCTGATTCGGGGGCTCTGGCTCACTCAGGCCGGGGTGAGGGAGGGGTACAAAGTGCGGGGCGGGACTGTGGCCGCAGAGGCCAGCGTGACGTTGCACCGGCCTGTGGCGCGCCGTGCGTTCTCCTGGGTAAGTTGCCCCTGGATCCCGGGACCCTGGCAGTGACGGGCTTCACAGGCTCCCGGGAGGGGAGGTTTGGATAGTGACCTTTGCTCGCACACAGGCTTTTTGGTGGTGGCAGCAGCAGCCTTAGCGTCTTATGCCGGTTTCTGGGGTCTGCGCTGTTAGCCGTGGCTCGCGCCCGTCTCTGGAGCTCCTTTAAGCAGCGCTCTTAATCTTGTCTCCTCACGCACCAGGAAACAGAGGGAAGAAAAAGTCTCTTGCCTCTTCGGCAGCTCCAGACTTTTCCCTGGACTCCCTCCCGGCCAGCCGTGGCGCACTAACCCCCTGCAGGCTGTGTTCATGCCGCCAACCCCAGTCCTCTCCCTGCGCTCTGACCAAAGCTCGAGCCTCAGCTCCCAGCCCCGCCCGCCCCGCGTGTGAGCAAAGCCTCTCGGGCTGGTGAGTGCCGGTCAGCACCGATCCTCTGTGTAGGACTCTCCGCTTTGCCCTCCGCACCCCTGTTGCTGTGCTCTCCTCCGCGGCCCCGAAGCTCCCCCCGTCTGCCACCCACGGTCTCCACCCGCAAAGGGGCTTCTGGTATGTGGAAACCTTTCCTCCTTCATGTCTCCCTCCCACTGGTGCAGGTTCCATGCCTATTCTTTTGTCTGTTTATTCTTTTTTCTTCTGCGCTACCCAGGGACATGGGGAGTTTCTTGCCTTTTGGGAGGTCTGAGGTCTTCTGCCAGTGTTCAGTAGGTGTTCTGTAGGAGTTGTTCCACGTGTAGATGTATTTCTGATGTATCTGTGGGGAGGAAGGTGATCTCCGTGTCTTACTCTTCCACCATCGTCCCCCTCTCCTCCCCATAGGATTTTAAAACCACAGATATACTGTGTATTTGTCTATGAACTTTATGTTTATCTACGCTTTATACATAGAAAGGTGAGAATATTTTTTCGCTTCCCTTCCTTAAGACCAGTTTTTGTACCCTTGGTGGTGGTATCGCCCCTGTGGACGGTGCATGAGTTAGAGCCTTTCTAAAACATGCTTAACTGTGGTAAAATACACACAACATAAATGTTACCATCTTAACCATTTTTAAGTATCCAAGCCTGAGATCTCTTTTCAGCTTGCAAAACTGAAACTCTGTATCCGTTAAACAACTCCCCATTCCCCACTCCCCCGGTAACAACCATTCTCCTTTTTTCTCTCTATGAATTTGAGAACTGTGGGTACCTCATATAAGTGGAATCACGTAGTATTTTGTGTGTGTGTGTGTGTGACTGGTTTATTTCACTTAGTATAATGTCCTTAAGTTTCATACATGTTAGAGCATATGTCAAAATTTCCATTTTTTTTTTTTTTTTAAACATCTTTATTGGGGTATAATTGCTTTACAATGGTGTGTTAGTTTCTGCTTTATAACAAAGTGAATCAGCTATACATATACATATGTTCCCATATGTCTTCCCTCTTGCGTCTCCCTCCCTCCCACTCTCCCCATCCCACCCTTCCAGGCTGTCACAAAGAACCGAGCTAATATCCCTGTGCCTTGCGGCTGCTTCCCCCCAGCTATCTACCTTACTACGTTTGTTAGTGTGTATATGTCCATGACTCTCTCTCGCCCTGTCAAAACTCACCCTTCCCCCTCCCCATATCCTCAAGTCCGTTCTCCAGTAGGTCTGCGTCTTTATTCCTATCTTACCCCTAGGTTCTTCATGACATTTTTTTTCCTTAAATTCCATATATATGTGTTAGCATACGGTATTTGTCTTTTTCTTTCTGACTTACTTCACTCTGTATGACAGACTCTAGGTCTATCCATCTCATTACAAATAGCTCAATTTCATTTCTTTTTAAGGCTGAGTAATATTCCATTGTGTATATGTGCCACATCTTCTTTATCCATTCGTCCGATGATGGGCGCTTAGGTTGTTTCCATGTCCTGGCTATTGTAAATAGAGCTGCAATGAACATTTTGGTACATGACTCTTTTTGAATTTTGGTTTTCTCAGGGTATATGCCAAGTAGTGGGATTGCTGGGTCATATGGTAATTCTATTTGTAGTTTTTTAAGGAACCTCCACACTGTTCTCCACAGTGGCTGAACCAATTCACATTCCCACCAGCAGTGCAAGAGTGTCCCCTTTTCTCCTCACCCTCTCCAGCATTTATTGTTTCTAGATTTTTTGATGATGGCCATTCTGACTGGTGTGAGATGATATCTCATTGTAGTTTTGATTTGCATTTCTCTAATGATTAATGATGTTGAGCATTCTTTCATGTGTTTGTTGGCATTCTGTATATCTTCTTTGGAGAAATGTCTGTTTAGGTCTTCTGCCCATTTTTGGATGGGGTTGTTTGTTTTTTTGTTATTGAGCTGCATGAGCTGCTTGTAAATTTTGGAGATTAATCCTTTGTCAGTTGCTTCATTTGCAAATGTTTTCTCCCATTCTGAGGGTTGTCTTTTGGTCTTGGTTATGGTTTCCTTTGCTGTGCAAAAGCTTTGAAGTTTCATTAGGTCCCATTTGTTTATTTTTGTTTTTATTTCCATTACTCTAGGAGGTGGGTCAGAAAGGATCTTGCTGTGATTTATGTCATAGAGTGTTCTTCCTATGTTTTCTTCTAAGAGTTTGATAGTTTCTGGCCTTACATTTAGGTCTTTAATCCATTTTGAGCTTATTTTTGTGTATGGTGTTAGGGAGTGATCTAATCTCATACTTTTACATGTACCTGTCCAGTTTTCCCAGCACCATTTATTGAAGAGGCTGTCCTTTCTCCACTGTACATTCCTGCCTCCTTTATCAAAGATAAGGTGTCCATATGTGCGTGGGTTTATCTCTGGGCTTTCTATCCTGTTCCACTGATCTATCTTTCTGTTTTTGTGCCAGTACCATACTGTCTTGATTACTGTTGCTTTGTAATATAGTCTGAAGTCAGGGAGCCTGATTCCTCCAGCTCCTTTTTTCGTTCTCAAGATTGCTTTGGCTATTCGGGGTCTTTTGTGTTTCCATACAAATTGCGAAATTTTTTGTTCTAGTTCTGTGAAAAATGCCAGTGGTAGTTTGATAGGGATTGCATTGAATCTGTAGATTGCTTTGGGTAGTAGAGTCATTTTCACAATGTTGATTCTTCCCATCCAAGAACATGGTATATCTCTCCATCTATTTGTATCATCTTTAATTTCTTTCATCAGTGTCTTATAATTTTCTGCATACAGGTCTTTCGTCTCCTTAGGTAGGTTTATTCCTAGATATTTTATTCTTTTTGTTGCAATGGTAAATGGGAGTGTTTTCTTGATTTCACTTTCAGATTTTTCATCATTAGTATATAGGAATGCCAGAGATTTCTGTGCATTTATTTTGTATCCTGCTACTTTACCAAATTCATTGATTAGCTCTAGTAGTTTTCTGGTAGCATCTTTAGGATTCTCTATGTATAGTATCATGTCATCTGCAAACAGTGACAGCTTTACTTCTTCTTTTCCGATTTGGATTCCTTTTATTTCCTTTTCTTCTCTGATTGCTGTGGCTAAAACTTCCAATACTATGTTGAATAAGAGTGGTGAGAGTGGGCAACCTTGTCTTGTTCCTGATCTTAGTGGAAATGCTTTCAGTTTTTCACCATTGAGGATGATGTTTGCTGTGGGCTTGTCATATATGGCCTTTATTATGTTTAGGAAAGTTCCCTCTATGCCTACTTTCTAGAGGGTTTTTATCATAAATGGGTGTTGAATTTTGTCGAAAGCTTTCTCTGCATCTATTGAGATGATCATATGGTTTTTCTCCTTCAGTTTGTTAATATGGTTTATCACATTGATAGATTTGCGTATATTGAAGAATCCTTGCATTCCTGGAATAAACCCCACTTGATCATGGTGTATGATCCTTTTAATGTGCTGTTGGATTCTGTTTGCTAGTATTTTGTTGAGGATTTTTGCATCTATGTTCATCAGTGATATTGGCCTGTAGTTTTCTTTCTTTGTGACATCCTTGTCTGGTTTTGGTATCAAGGTGATGGTGGCTTCGTAGAAGGAATTTGGGAGTGTTCCTCCCTCTGCTATATTTTGGAAGAGTTTGAGAAGGATAGGTGTTAGCTCTTCTCTAAACGTTTGATAGAATTCACCTGTGAAGCCATCTGGTCCTGGGCTTTTGTTTGTTGGAAGGTTTTTAATCACAGTTTCAATTTCAGTGCTTGTGATTGGTCTGTTCATATTTTCTATTTCTTCCTGATTCAGTCTTGGCAGGTTGTGCATTTCTAAGAATTTGTCCATTTCTTCCAGATTGTCCATTTTATTGGCATAGAGTTGCTTGTAGTAATCTCTCATGATTTTTTTTATTTCTGCAGTGTCAGTTGTTATTTCTCCTTTTTCATTTCTAATTCTATTGATTTGAGTCTTCTCCCTTTTTTTCTTGATGAGTCTGGCTAGTGGTTTATCTATTTTGTTTATCTTCTCAAAGAACCAGCTTTTAGTTTTATTGATCTTTGCTATTGTTTCCTTCATTTCTTTTTCATTTATTTCTGATCTGATTTTTATGATTTCTTTCCTTCTGCTAGCTTTGGGGTTTTTTTGTTCTTCTTTCTCTAATTGCTTGAGGTGCAAGGTTAGGTTGTTTATTCGAGATGTTTCCTGCTTCTTAAGGTGGGCTTGTATTGCTATAAACTTACCCCTTAGAACTGCTTTTGCTGCATCCCATAGGTTTTGGGTCGTCGTGTCTCCATTGTCATTTGTTTCTAGGTATTTTTTTATTTCCTCTTTGATTTCTTCAGTGATCACTTTGCTATTAAGTAGTGTATTGTTTAGCCTCCATGTGTTTGTATTTTTTACAGATCTTTTCCTGTAATTGATATCTAGTCTCATGGCGTTGTGGTCGGAAAAGATACTTGATACAATTTCAGTTTTCTTAAATTTACCAAGGCTTGATTTGTGACCCAAGATATGATCTATCCTGGAGAATGTTCTATGAGCACTTGAGAAAAATGTGTATTCTGTTGTTTTTGGATGGAGTGTCCTATAAATATCAATTAAGTCCATCTTGTTTAATGTATCATTTAAAGCTTGTGTTTCCTTATTTATTTTCATTTTGGATGATCTGTCCATGGGTGAAAGTGGGGTGTTAAAGTCCCCTACTATGAATGTGTTACTGTTGATCTCCCCTTTTATGGTTGTTAGTATTTGCCTTATGTATTGAGGTGCTCCTATGTTGGGTGCATAAATATTTACAATTGTTATATCTTCTTCTTGGATCGATCCCTTGATCATTATGTAGTGTCCTTCTTTGTCCCTTTTAATAGTCCTTATTTTAAAGTCTATTTTGTCTGATATGAGAATTGCTACTCCAGCTTTCTTTTGGTTTCCATTTGCATGGAATATCTTTTTCCATCCCCTTACTTTCAGTCTGTATGTGTCTCTAGGTCTGAAGTGGGTCTCTTGTAGACAGCATATATAAGGGTCTTGTTTTTGTATCCATTCAGCCAATCTGTGTCTTTTGGTGGGAGCATTTAGTCCATTTACATTTAAGGTAATTATCGATATGTATGTTCCTATTCCCATTTTATATATTGTTTTGGGTTCGCTACTATAGGTCGTTTCCTTCTCTTGTGGTTCGTGTCTAGAGAAGTTCCTTTAGCATTTGTTGTAAAGCTGGTTTGGTGGTGCTGAACTCTCTCAGCTTTTGCTTGTCTGTAAAGGTTTTAATTTCTCCATCAAATGTGAATGAGATCCTTGCTGGGTAGAGTAGTCTTGGTTGCAGGCTTTTCTCCTTCATCACTTTCAGTATGTCCTGCCACTCCCTTCTGGCTTGTAGGGTTTCTGCTGAGAGATCAGCTGTTAACCTTATGGGGATTCCCTTGTGTGTTATTTGTTGTTTTTCCCTTGCTGCTTTTAATATGCTTTCTTTGTATTTAATTTTTGACAGTTTGATTAATATGTGTCTTGGCGTGTTTCTCCTTGTATTTATCCTGTATGGGACTCTCTGTGCTTCCTGGACTTGATTAACTATTTCCTTTCCCATATTAGGGAAGTTTTCAACTATAATCTCTTCAAATATTTTCTCAGTCCCTTTCTTTCTTTCTTCTTCTTCTGGAACCCCTATAATTCGAATGTTGGTGCGTTTCATGTTGTCCCAGAGGTCTCTGAGACTGTCCTCAGTTCTTTTCATTCTTTTTTCTTTATTCTGCTCTGCAGTAGTTATTTCCACTATTTTATCTTCCAGGTCACTTATCCGTTCTTCTGCCTCAGTTATTCTGCTATTGATCCTATCTAGAGTGGTTTTAATTTCATTTATTGCATGGTTCATCGTTGCTTGTTTCATCTTTAGTTCTTGTAGGTCCTTGTTAACTGTTTCTTGCATTTTGTCCATTCTACTTCCAAGATTTCGGATCATCCTATCATTATTCTGAATTCTTTTTCAGGTAGATTGCCTATTTCCTCTTCATTTGTTAGGTCTGGTGGGTTTTTATCTTGCTCCTTCATCTGCTGTGTGTTTTTCTGTCTTCTCATTTTGCTTAT
Source organism: Phocoena phocoena (assembly GCF_963924675.1). Lineage (NCBI taxonomy): Eukaryota > Metazoa > Chordata > Mammalia > Artiodactyla > Phocoenidae > Phocoena > Phocoena phocoena. The sequence goes on along the minus strand of NC_089235.1, from coordinate 69,806,504 downwards.
CTTACTGTGTTTGGGGTCTCCTTTTTGCAGGCTGCACTTTCGTAGTTCCCGTTGTTTTTGATGTCTGTCTCCAGTGGCTAAGGTTGTTTCAGTGGGTTGTGTAGGCTTCCTGGTGGAGGGGACTAGTGCCTGTGTTGTGCTGGATGAGGCTGGATCTTGTCTCTCTAGTGGGCAGGTTCACGTCTGGTGGTGTGTTTTGGGGTGTCTGTGGCCTTATTATGATTTTAGGCAGCCTCTCTGCTAATGGGTGGGGTTGTGTTCCTGTTTTGCTAGTTGTTTGGCATAGGTTGTCCAGCACTGTAGCTTGCTGGTCGTTGAGTGAAGCTGGGTGCTGGTGTTAAGATGGAGGTCTCTGGGATATTTCCTCCGTTTAATATTATGTGGAGCTGGGAGGTCTCTTGTTGACCAGTGTCCTGAAGTTGGCTCTCCTACCTCAGAGGCAGAGCCCTGACTCCTGGCTGGAGCACCAAGAGCCTTTCATCCACACAGCTCAGAATAAAAGGGAGAAAAAGTAGGGAGAATTAGTAGAAGTATGAGGAAGGAAAGGAGGAAAGGAAGGAAGGAAGAAAGAAGCAGAGAAGGAAAGAAAGGAGGGAGGGAGGGAGGGAGGGAGGAAGGAAGGAAGGAGGGAAAGAAGGAAAAAAGACAGAAAGAAAGATGATACAGTAAAAATAAAATAAAGTATAATATAGTTATTGAATTAAAAAATATTTAGAAAAAAAAAAAGGGACGGATAGAACCTTAGGACAAATGTTGGAAGCAAAGCTATACAGAGAAAATCTTACACAGAAGCATACACATACACCTTCACAAAAAGAGGTAAAGGGGGAAAAATCATAAATCCTGCTCCCTGAGACCACCTCCTCAATTTGGGGTGATTCGTTGTCTAAAGGAGGGAAGGAAGGAAGGAAAGAAAGAAAGAACGAAGGTAAAGTATAATAAAGTTATTACAATTAAACTTAATTATTAAGAAAAAGAATTTTTAAAAAAAAATCATGGACGGATAGAGCCCTAGGACAAATGGTGGAAGCAAGAGTATACAGACAAGATCTCACACAGAAGCATACACGTACACATTCACAAAAAGAGGAAAAGGGAAAAAAATCATAGATCTCGCTCCTAAAGTCCACCTCTTCAATTTGGGATCATTCCTTGTCTATTCAGGTATTCCACAGATGCAGGGTATATCAAGTTGATTGTGGAGCTTTAATCCGCTGCTTCTGTGGCTGCTGGGAGAGATTTCCCTTTCTCTTCTTTGTTCTCACAGCTCACAGGAGCTCAGCTTTGGATTTGGCCCTGCCTCTGCGTGTAGGTCGCTGGAGGGCGTCTGTTTTTTCGCTCAGACAGGACGGGGTTAAAGGAGCCGCTGATTCGGGGCCTCCGGCTCACTCAGGCCGGGGGTTGGGGGATGGGGGAAGGAGGGGCACTGCGTGCGGGGCGGGCCTGCGGCGGCAGAGGCAGCGTGACGTTGCGGCAGAGGCCGGCGTGACGTTGCACCAGCCTGAGGCCCGCCGTGCGCTGTCCCGGGGAAGTTGTCCCTGGATCCCGGGAACCTGGCAGTGGCGGGCTGCACAGGCTCCGCGGAAGAGGGGTGTGGAGAGTGACCTGTGCTCGCACACAGGCCCCTTGGTGGCGGCAGCAGCAGCCTTAGCGTCTCCCGCCCGTCTCTGGGCTCCGCGCTTTCAGCCGCGGCTCGCGCCCGTCTCTGGGGCTCGCGCTTCCCGCCGCGGCTCGCGCCCGTCTCGGGGGCTCGCGCCCTCAGCCGCGGCTCGCGCCCGTCTCTGGGGTTCGCGCTTTCAGCCGCGGCTCGCGCCCGTCTCGGGGGCTCGCGCCCTCAGCCGCGGCTCGCGCCCGTCTCTGGGGTTCGCGCTTTTAGCCGCGGCTCGCGCCCGTCTCTGGAGTTCCTTTAAGCAGCGCTCTTAAACCCCTCTCCTCGCGCACCAGGAGACAAAGAGGGAAGAAAAAGTCTCTTGCCTCTTCGGCCGGTGCAGGCTTTTCCCCGAACTCCCTCCCGGCTAGTCGTGGTGCACTAACCCCTTCAGGCTATGTTCAAGCCGCCAACCCCAGTCCTCTCCCTGAGCTCGGTCCAAAACCAAAACCCGAGCCTGAGCTCGCAGCCCCGCCCGCCCCGGCGGGTGAGCAGCAAGCCTCTCGGGTCGGTGAGTGCTGGTCGGCACCGATCGTCTGTGCAGGAATCTCCCCGCTTTGCCTTCCGCACCCGTCGCTGTGCACTACTCCGCGGTCCCGAAACTCCCCCCTCCGCCTCCCGCAGTCTCCGCCCGCGGAGGGGCTTCCTAGTGTGTGGAAACTTTTCCTCCTTCTCAGCTCCCTCCCACTGGTGCAGGTGCCGTCCTTATTCTTTTGTCTCTGTTTTTTCTTTTTTTCTTTTGCCCTACCCAGTTACGTGGGGAGTTTCTTGCCTTTTGGGAGGTCTGAGGTCTTCTGCCAGCCTTCAGTAGGAGTTCTGTAGGAGTTGTTCCACGTGTGGATGTATTTCTGGTGTATCCGTGGGGAGGAAGGCGATCTCCGCGTCTTACTCTTCCGCCATTTTCAAGGTCCCCCTCCATCTTTTTAAGGCTAAATTATATTCCATTGTATGTATGTACAACATTTTGTTTATTCATCCATTAATGGACCCTTGGTTTGCTTCCACCTTTTTGGCTCTTGTGAATAATGCTGCTATGAACATGGGTGTGCAAATATCTCTTTGAGACCCTTCTTTCAATTATTTGGGGATATACCTAGAAGTGGAATTGCTAGATCATATGATAATTCAGTGTTTAAATTTTTGAGGAACCACCATACTGTTTAAACAGTGATTTTATAATTTTACATTCCCACCAACAGTGCATAGGAGTTCCAGTTTCTCCACATTTTGCCAACATTTGTTATTTTCTGTTTTTTGATAGTAGCCATCATATTGAGTGTGAAATTATATCTCATTGTGGTTTTGATTTGCATTTTCCTAATAATTAGTGATTACTGTTGGCCGTTTGTGTATCTCCTTTGGAGAAATGTCTATTCAGGTCCTTTGTGCATTTTTAAATCAGGTTATCTGTCTTTGGTTGTAAAGTTTTAGGATTTCCTTATGTATTCTAGATAATAACTGCTCTGCTTATCGGATATGTGATTTGCAAATATTTTCTTCCATTCCATAAGTTACCTTTTCATTCTGTTGATTTTGCACTTCGATGGGATTAGAGCTTTTAAAAATTCACTTGATATTAAGATTTTTGATAGCCTTTTACATTCTTTCACTATTTCTTCTTCCCTTGGTAATTAGGAGGTTGGAGTCTAGATGGTATTATCCTAGGCCTGGGCAGACATTGAGGTGCACCCTGGTATTTTGGGTTTGGGCCATGATGCCTTAGGAAAATCTTAAATGGAGGAACCTATGGATTTATGCATTATTCAGGGAAAGGTGGGCCATGTCTGGTAATTCAACTCAAACAGGGCCTGATGGGAACGGCGAATCACACTGCTAAACAGGGAGAGTTTAAACAACAAGAAAGGAAAAGAGGCATGAGAAGATTAGACATTCTAAATATTCCTGTACCCCATTCGTTAATGTAACTGTTAGCATGAGTTTGTTTCTTTCTTGTCTGTATAATTTTGTCAACCTGTCTGTCTCATTGGTGTTTTTTAGGTGGATATCCAGGCAATTTACCTGAGGTTTCCTTTTCACCTGGAGGTTTGGTCAGGACCAGTATTTGGAGGTGTGGTCTCTGGTAGACACAACTCCAGACAAAATCCAGCTACAAACCTAATACCTCTCAGGAAGTGAGGGAGGCTCGACTTCAGTCTCAATTTATGTATCAACCCATCACCTTGTATAAAGATTAAACTTCTTGCAGTAGGAGGGTAAAAAATCTTCTCTGTTATTCCTGTGGGAGAGCGGTAATGCAGTTAAAACTCTTTCTGATGCCATGACCATAAGATTAATGCTGTAATCCAGTTTGTTATCTGTCTGCTACGTCTCCTTGTGTCTAGCATAAGTCAATAGAGCTTCATTTCTCTAATTGAAATCAGTGTGATGATGGCGTCTGTTTGTGGAAATGAAAGGTCGCTGCCATAACCTGTTGGGAGCTGAGTTAAGATTACTCTGGGAGCGAGACCAACCTAATTACTCAGAAATACTGGGCTTGCTTTGACTTCTTTGGTATACAGCCATGAGAAAGAGGCCAAGGTGCCATTTAGCAAATCTTTTCTTGAACTGCTTTAAACTCACCTAACATTGCATTGTGAGACCTGTTCATTGGAAAGTGCTATTTCTTGTGTGTTTCACCTTTTTATTTGCAGGTATTCTTAAATGAAAAGAAAAGGCCAATTTGCCAGTCACATACTAAACTGTTCCTGCCCTATATTGTCACACTCAGTTGTCATTTATAGAAGTTATGCCTTTGTTACTCAAATGTAGTGCTTCTCAGAGATACTATTGGGAGAAACACAAGGTTTAACACCTCTCAGAAACCATCTAGTTTCCCCCAATTATTACAACAACAGCATCAATAACAGCAACAATTTGTTGAGTGCATATCATGACTCAGGCACTGCCCTAAACATTTTGTAAATATCTTCTCATTTTGCACTTATAATCTTTTGAAGTAGATGCTGTTAATATTTCCTCCACATATTTGCTTTTAAAAGGAAGCACTGAGATTTTAAGGATCTGTCTAATGTCACACAGCCAATAAGCCTCGGAACCATGTTTGAAACAGGCAGTCCAACTGCACAACTAGATTGCCATGAAAGGTACAGGACCCTCATTAGATTTGAATTTCAGATGAGCAATAAAACTTTTTTTTAGTAAACATACATCCCAAATATTGCAGGAGACAGTCAAATACTAAAAAAATTATATGTTGTTTATCTGAAATTCAAATTTAACTGAGTGTACTATGTGAGTTGTTAGGTTTGTTTTGTCTTTGTTAAAGCTGGCAGCCCTATTTATTTTTATTTTTTGTAAGTTTTCCCCTTTTTATTCTTTTGAATCTTTCCAGTTAAAAGGAGGAAGTCTCACTTGGTGAAAGTATATTTTCAACACTTCTCTATCCCTTACTTGTTACCTTTACTTCCTCCCTTCCTTTCTTTCTTTCCTTCCTCCTTCCTTCCTTTCTTCCTTCTCCTCTTTCTCTCTTTAGCCCTATTAAGATCTTATGTTCGTGAGCACTCTGCTATATAGCTATTACATCTGAGCAGTGAGGAAACATGTATTACTCAAAGTCCTACAGCCAATGAGTGGCAGAGCTAGCTTCTCTCCTCTCCTTCCTACCCCACCCTAGGCAGAGTGAGTTCTTTCCTTCTCTTGTCATTTCAGATCCTAGGTTATGATTCTTAGTTGAATGCTTCTTTTAGTATATCACAAAACACATTACAAAGACTTTGGGGTCTTTGTCTGGGGGTAGGTATACATTTGCACTATCCACGCTAAATCTTGGTACCTATAATATTATTGGCACACATTTGGAACATAGTGGTCCTAACATTTAGGGGGAGGAGTGGACATTTTCATCATTCAATAAATATAGTATTTACATATTCATGTATATAGATAAATTTATTTTTTTGTGGTCCTTTGAAGTGTTAAATGTTTTGCTAAAATATTTAAGTATAATGATAACATCACATCTAGCATACAGAATCCAACACAGAATGTTGCTTCATAAAGACTTTGGCTTCATTTAATTCTTTTCTCTATTCATAAGGTTTACCTTACAGTGATTAAGACATCTGCATTCTGATCCCAGCTGGGCCATTAGAATTTTTGAGACCTCAGGCAAGCTTCTCTCTGCATTTTAATTCTATCCTCTATAAAGTGAAAAATGGGATTTGGTGTTTCTTTCCTAATGTTCCTTTTGTCCTTGATATTCTGTGGTTCCAGGACTTGAGAAAGATTGGCTCAGGTGTTTCATTATTGATTTTTTTTTTTTTTTTACATCTTCATTGGAGTATAATTGCTTTACAATGGTGTGTCAGCGTCTGCTCTATAACAAAGTGAATCAGCTATACATACACATATGTTCCCATATCTCTTCCCTCTTGCGTCTCCCTTCTTCCTAACCTTCCTATCCCACCCCGCTAGGCGGTCACAAAGCACTGAGCTGATCTCCCTGTGCTATGCGGCTGCCCCCTACCAGCTACCTATTTTACATTTGGTAGTGTATATATGTCCATGCCACTCTCTCGCTTAGTCACAGCTTACCTTTCCCCCTCCCCATATCCTCAAGTCCATTCTCTAGTAGGTCTGTGTCTTTATTCCTGTCTTAACCCTAGGTCCTTCATGACATTTTTTTTTTTCTTAGATTCCATCTGTATGTGTTAGCATACGGTATTTGTCTGTCTTTCTGACTTAACTTCACTCTGTATGACAGACTCTAGGTCCATCCACGTCATTAAAAATAGCTCAATTTCATTTCTTTTTGTGGCTGAGTAATATTGCATTGTATATATGTGCCACATCTTCTTTATCCATTCATCCAATGATGGACACTTAGGTTGTTTCCATCTCCGGGCTATAGAGCTGCAATGAACATTTTGGTACATGACTCTTTTTGAATTACGGTTTTCTCAGGGTATATGCCCAGTAATGGGATTGCTGGGTCATATGGTAGTTCTATTTGTAGTTTTTTAAAGAACCTCCATACTGTTCTCCATAGTGGCTGTACCAATTCACATTCCCACCAGCAGTGCAAGAGTGTTCCCTTTTCTCCACACCCTCTCCAGCATTTATTGTTTCTAGATTTTTTGATGATGGCCATTCTGACTGGTGTGAGATGATATCTCATTGTAATTTTGATTTGCATTTCTCTAATGATTAATGATGTTGAGCATTCTTTCATGTGTTTGTTGGCAGTCTGTATATCTTCCTTGGAGAAATGTCTATTTAGATCTTCTGCCCATTTTTGGATTGGGTTGTTTGATTTTTTGTTATTGAGCTGCATGAGCTGCTTATACATTTTGGAGATTAATCCTTTGTCAGTTGCTTCATTTGCAGATATTTTCTTCCATTCTGAGGGTTGTCTTTTGGTCTTGTTTATGGTTTTCTTTGCTGTGCAGAAGCTTTGAAGTTTCATTAGGTCCCATTTGTTTATTTTTGTTTTTATTTCCATTTCTCTAGGAGATGGGTCAAAAAGGATCTTGCTGGGATTTATATCATAGAGTGTTCTGCCTATGTTTTCCTCCAAGAGTTTTATAGTGTCTGGCCTTATGTTTAGGTCTTTAATCCATTTGGGCTTATTTTTGTGTATGCTGTTAGGGAATGATCAAATCTCATACTTTTACATGTACCTGTCCAGTTTTCCCAGCACCACTTATTGAAGAGGCTCTCCTTTCTCCACTGTACATTCCTGCCTCCTTTATCAAAGATAAGGTGACCATATGTGTGTGGTTTTATCTCTGGGCTTTCTATCCTGTTCCTTTGATCTATATTTCTGTATTTGTGCCAGTACCATACTGTCTTGATTACTGTAGCTTTGTAATATAGGCTGAAGTCAGGGAGCCGGATTCCTCCAGCTCCGTTTTTCGTTCTCAAGATTGCTTTGGCTATTCGGGATCTTTTGTGTTTCCATACAAATTGTGAAATTTTTTGCTTTAGTTCTGTGAAAAATGCCAGTGGTAGTATGGTAGGGATTGCATTGAATCTGTAGATTGCTTTGGGTAGTAGAGTCATTTTCACAGTGTTGATTCTTCCAATCCAAGAACATGGTATATCTCCCCATCTATTTGTATCATCTTTAATTTCTTTCATCAGTGTCTTATAATTTTTTGCATAAAGGTCTTTTGTCTCCTTAGGTAGGTTTATTCCTAGATATTTTATTCTTTTTGTTGCAATGGTAAATGGGAGTGTTTTCTTGATTTCACTTTCAGATTTTTCATCATTAGTGTATAGGAATGCCAGAGATTTCTGTGCATTAGTTTTGTATCCTGCTACTTTACCAAATTCATTGATTAGCTCTAGTAGTTTTCTGGTAGCATCTTTAGGATTCTCTATGTATAGTATCATGTGATCTGCAAACAGTGACAGCTTTACTTCTTCTTTTCCGATTTGGATTCCTTTTATTTCTTTCTCTGATTGCTGTGGCTAAAACTTCCAAAACTATGTTGAATAAGAGTGGTGAGAGTGGGCAACCTTGTCTTGTTCCTGATCTTAGTGGAAATGCTTTCAGTTTTTCACCATTGAGGATGATGTTGGCTGTGGGTTTGTCATATATGGCCTTTATTATGTTGAGGAAAGTTAACTCTGTGCCTACTTTCTGCAGGGTTTTTATCATAAATGGGTGTTGAATTTTGTTGAAAGCTTTCTCTGCATCTATTGAAATGATCATGTGGTTTTTCTCCTTCAATTTATTAATATGGTGTATCACATTGATTGATTTGCATATATTGAAGAATCCTCGCATTCCTGGAATAAACCCGACTTGATCATGGTGTAAGTTCCTTTCAATGTGCTGTTGTATTCTCTTTGCTAGTATTTTGTTGAGGATTTTTGCATCTATGTTCATTAGTGATGTTGGCCTATAGTTTTCTTTCTTTGTGACATCCTTGTCTGGTTTTGGTATCGGGGTGATGGTGGCCTTGTAGAATGAGTTTTGGAGTGTTCCTCCCTCTGCTATATTTTGGAAGAGTTTGAGGAAGATAGGTGTTAGCTCTTCTCTAAATGTTTGATAGAATTTGCCAGTGAAGCCATCTGGTCCTGGGCTTTTGTTTGTTGGAAGATTTTTAATCACAGTTTCAATTTCAGGGCTTGTGATTGGTCTGTTCATATTTTCTGTTTCTTCCTGATTCAGTCTCGGCACATTGTGCATTTCTAAGAGTTTGTCCACTTCTTGCAGGTTGTCCAATTTATTGGCATAGAGTTGCTTGTAGTAATCTCTCATGATCTTTTGTATTTCTGCAGTGTCGGTTGTTACTTCTCCTTTTTCAGTTCTAATTCTATTGATTTGAGTCTTCTCTCTTTTTTTCTTGATGAGTTTGGCTAATGGTTTATCAATTTTGATTATCTTCTCAAAGAACCAGCTTTTAGTTTTATTGATCTTTGCTATCGTTTCCTTCATTTCTTTTTCATTTATTTCTGATCTGATGTTTATGATTTCTTTCCTTCTGCTAACTTTGGGGTTTGTTTTTTTGCTTTAGGTGCAAGGTTAGGTTGTTTATTTGAGATGTTTCCTGTTTCTTAAGGTAGGATTGAATTGCTATAAACTTCCCTGTTAGAACTGCTTTTGCTGCATCCCATAGGTTTTGGGTCGTCGTGTCTCCATTGTCATTTGTTTCTAGGTATTTTTTTATTTCCTCTTTGATTTCTTCAGTGATCACTTCGTTATTAAGTAGTGTATTGTTTAGCCTCCATGTGTTTGTATTTTTTACAGATCTTTTCCTGTATTTGATATCTAGTCTCATAGCGTTGTGGTCGGAAAAGATATTTGATACAATTTCAGTTTTCTTACATTTACCAAGGCTTGATTTGTGACCGAAGATATGATCTATCCTGGAGAATGTTCCAAGAGCACTTGAGAAAAATGTGTATTCTGTTGTTTTTGGATGGAATGTCCTATAAATAACAATTAAGTCTATCTTGTTTAATGTATCATTTAAAGCTTGTGTTTCCTTATTTATTTTCATTTTGGATGATCTGTCCATTGGTGAAAGTGGGGTGTTAAAGTCCCCTACTATGAATGTGTTACTGTTGATTTCCCCTTTTATGGCTGTTAGTATTTGCCTTATGTATTGAGGTGCTCCTAGGTTGGGTGCATAAATATTTACAATTGTTATAACTTTTCTTGGTTCGATCCCTTGGTCATTATGTAGTGTCCTTCTTTGTCTCTTCTAATAGTCTTTATCTTAAGAGTCTATTTTGTCTGATATGAGTGTTGCTTCTCCAGCTTTCTTTTGGTTTCCATTTTCATGGAATATCTTTTTCCATCCCCTCACACTCAGCCTGTATGTGTCTCTAGGTCTGAAGTGGGTCTCTTGTATACAGCATATATATGGGTCTTGATTTTGTATCCATTCGGCCAGTCTGTATCTTTTGGTGGGAGCATTTAGTCCATTTACATTTAAGGTAATTATTGATATGTATGTTCCTATTCCCATTTTCTTAATTGTTTTGGGTTTGTTGTTGTAGGTCTTTTCCTTCTCTTGTGTTTCCTGCCTAGAGAAGATCCTTTCACGTTTGTTGTAAAGCTGGTTTGGTGGTGCTGAACTCTCTCAGCTTTTGCTTGTCTGTAAAGGTTTTAATTTCTCCATCAGATCTGAATGAGATCCTTGCTGGGTAGAGTAATCTTGGTTGTAGGTTCTTCTCCTTCATCACTTTAAATATGTCCTGCCAGTCCCTTCTAGCTTGCAGAGTTTCTGCTGAAAGATCAGCTGTTAACCTTATGGGGATTCCCTTGTGTGTTATTTGTTGTTTTTCCCTTGCTGCTTTTAATATGTTTTCTTTGTATTTAATTTTTGACAGTTGGATTAATATGTGTCTTGGCGTGTTTCTCCTTGGATTTATCCTGTATGGGACTCTCTGTGCTTCCTGGACTTGATTAACTATTTCCTTTCCCATATTAGGGAAGTTTTCAGCTATAATCTCTTCAAATATTTTCTCAGTCCCTTTATTTTTCTCTTCTTCTTCTGGATCCCCTATAATTCGAATGTTGGTGCGTTTAATGTTGTCCCAGAGGTCTCTGAGCCTGTCCTCAGTTCTTTGCAATCTTTTTTCTTTATTCTGCTCTGCAGTAGTTATTTCCACTATTTTATCTTCCAGGTCACTTATCCGTTTCTTGCCTTTTGGGAGGTCTGAGGTCTTCTGCCAGCGTTCAGTAGGTGTTCTGTAGGAGTTGTTCCACATTTATATGTATTTTTGGTGTATCTGTGGGGAGGAAGGTGATCTTACTCTTATTCTTCTGCCATCTTCCCCTCATCCCCATTATTGATTTTTGTAACTAGTATTGTGATGACATTCTAGGATTTGTCTTTGTTTCATTTATGTAAGTCATTTCTTGAATCATACACTCATTCCTAGGTTGGCTGCTTACATCAGTTTGGCCAACTTGTCCTCTATATTAATATGAGAATTGTGTCTAATAATTCTATCATTTTTCTACAGAATTCTGCACAATTCTGGGCAATTGAAGGTGAACACAGTCTCTTTCATTGCTTGATTGATTATTTAATATCCTGTGGGCACCAACCAGCTGAAGACTTTATGCGGTCTGGCCCAAATCCACTTTTCTTTTCATGTTCTTTTGTCACCTCTCGACATAGGGATCCAGTCACATCAAGTGACTTCTTCTTACCTGAGTATGTCATGCAGTTCCTTGCCTTTGTATAGTTGTATTTGTAGTGCTCTATTTTCCTTAGCAGTGAAAGCTAACTCGTTTAAGGTTCTTACTACATGCGAGGCACTGTTATACATTAACTCATCCAATTATCTCAACAGCTCGGCGATGTAGGTGATGTTCTTATCCCCATTTTTCAGAAGTGGAAACTGAGGTATGGAGAGATTAAGCAACTTTTCCAAAGTTGTATGGACAGGGTCCAAGGATCACATTGAGAGCAGCTCAGAACTATAGCACAGAGAACAACAGCTTTGGGGGCAGACAGACCTGGGTCACTTACCAGCTGTATGACATAGGAAGAATGTCCTTATTCCTCTGAGCATCAGATATGGGACTATAATACCTACTTTACATTGTGGTTGTTATAAAAAATTAGGTAAGAAAATAAATAAATATAGAAGCACCTGTTAAGCTAGTCATTTAAAAATTACCTTATCTTCTTCTGAGTGAGGAGAAGCTTGATTCAGAGCCTTGGTGTGTTGTAACATCGGGCAGTTTCCCTCATTACTATGTTAGCTCATGCCCGCAGCACTAGTATGGTATCAGGCACTTTAGAGGTTCTCACTGAAAGCTGAATGCATGCTGGAGAGAGTGACAATCACTGCTCTTAGAAAACACATACTGTGAGTGGCTAGTGCATGGCTTGACTTTTCCTTCACTTTGGTCTCTTTGGCAAGCAAGGACCAGAGTCATAATTTAAAGCCTGATGGTAATGCTGCCTTTGGAAAAATAGAACTAAGACTTGTTACAGGACTGTGTAAGTAGAAGGATTTGTTTCAGCTTGAGGGACAAGCTAGAAAAAGCTGATGGCATTTCTGTGCCTTTGGTTCTTTTGGCCCCAACAGACTTCAGGAATGTCCATGGGTCAAAGGCATGGCAGACCTGTGGTTATGGACTATCTCTACTGCCTTTCCTAGTCTGTGCTCCACATCTTACTTGTCTCTTTAGAAATGCAGGAATGTTTCTTAGTGTGTAGACAAGAGCTGCCTGTCATTGCTCTGTGCCCTTCCCCAGGCTACCTGGGGAGAACAGAGATATCAAGAAACAGTGAGGGGCTTCCCTGGTGGTGCAGTGGTTAAGAATCCACCTGCCAATGCAGGGCACACAGGTTTGGGCCCTGGTCCGGGAAGATCCCACATGCCACGGAGCAGCTAAGCCCGTGTGCCATAACTTCTGAGCCTGCGCTCTAGAGCCCATGAGCCACAACTACTGAGCCCATGTTCCACAACTACTGAGCCTGTGCGCCACAAGTACTGAGCCTGCATGCCACAACTACTGAAGCCCACACGCCTAGAGCCCGTGCTCCTCAACAAGAGAAGCCACCGCGATGAGAAGCCCGCGCACCGCAACGAAGAGTAGCCCCTGCTCACCGCAGCTAGAGAAAGCCCACACGCAGCAACGAAGACCCAACGCAGCCAAAAATAATAAAAAAAAAAAGAAAGAAACTAAGAGGACAAAAAATAAGAACAGTGAGGACAAGAGGAAGTAGTAACTTTTTCAGAATAAAAAGGAGAAGGTACAAGTTGGTCAGAAAGGAGAAACAGCAAAGGGGAAGAAGAAGGCAAGAGGCTGGGGTTTCCTTTTGAATGGACCCAGGAGGCTGTGGCTGCTCCAGTCTCTGTTCCTCCTAGGTGTCTACACTCTTACCTCTGCCTTCCTGGTGCCACCACCCAGGCACCTCAACAGAGTAACTCCTATTCTTTCCTCAGGAATCTGCTCAGGACTTGGCCTCCCCTGATCACAACAATGGGTTTAGGGGTCCCTCCACAGTGTTCCCTTATGACCCTGTGCTACCTCAGCTCACTGCTTCACAGTTTAGTGCACTTTGTAGACAAGCCTATCTTCAATGAACCATGGACAACTTAGGGAGAAGAGTTATTATCACCTTCAATATTCAATAACTCTGTAATTCTAACACACCTGGTAGAATGAATCACTGGGAGATTTCTGTCAACATCACCAATGTATGTACTCCTATCTTGGAAATACTACTTTGCATAGATTATGGGATTAATTGCTGGAGAGCTAGTGTACCAGGCTCTGAGTAGAATAAAATATCAATACCAGTCTATCAACATTTATTTCTTGGAATAGGTCATTCATTCACTTATCCATAAACCAACTCATGTTTTCAATAAACATTTATTAAAAACCCCATAGTTTGGGATTCCCTGGTGGTCCAGGGGTTAGGACTCTGTGCTTTCACTGCCGAGGGCATGGGTTCAATCCCTGGTCGGGGAGCTAAGATCCCACAAGCCGCACAGTAACAAAACAAAACCAAATCCCCAAAACCATAGTTTATCACTCATTCTGTCCATTCATTCATTTACTCAACACACATTTATTGAGCATCTGTTAAGTGTTCAGACTGTGGATGTATTGGTGAATGTAACAGGAATATTTCTCCAATGGGAATCATACAGGATATTGGAGAAAACAGACAATGCAAATGTAAAGGCATGGATGTAAAATTATGAATTGCATTAAGTGCTTTGGAGGAAACTAAAAAGGTGCAGTTATAGAGAATAAAAATGAAAGGGTGGTCAGAGGAGGTTTCTCAGAGGAAGTGACAATTAAACCAAACATTGTGCCAGACACTGAACTCAGGAGGAACTGAAAGACTGGTGGGCAATATGCATAGAAATCTACAGTGGGATACCTCCTGCCGAGGACAGTTGCAGAAAATAGCAGTGGATGGAGAACAAAGAATGGATTACCAACTCTAATTAGGCCCACCAGGAAAGCTTTCCCAGGGGAAGTGATGTTTCCACTGACTCCTAGAGAATGAGAAGGCGTATTTGAAACCTTCCAGGCAAGGAAATCAACATTGGGTCTTAACGTCTCTCAACTCCTGCATTTCTGCCCTCCAGTTCATGATGTAAGAAGGATCTTTCTAAACCTCATGTCTGAATATATAAATCCCCAAATTAATAGCTCAAGTAGCTTCCCATCCTCTCTCCAGGAAATACAGACTAAGCTCTATGGCATATTTCATAACATGATCTCAGCATTAACAACTGCCCCCTCCTTGCCTATGACCTTTAGCAGTGGATTCTCAGCTGGGCTCCTTCACACATTGATGGGTATCCCAAGGTATTCCCTCTGCTTTGGGAAACTCCAGCTTCCAGACTTCTACTTTAAGGTCCAGATCAGCTGTCACCTGGGTGACACCTGCCCTCATCACTCCCCTACGCCCCCTCACACCTGGAGAGAGCGAGTCCTTGCTTTTTGTCCTTCCACAGCATCTTGAACCTAGCTCTATTTTGGAAGTTATCTCGCTAGACTATGATTATCTTGTGGTCTGTCTTTCTTACTAGACTGTGTACTTCATGAAGACAAGAATATTGTCTTAGTAATCTTTGTACTCCCGGGCCTAGAAAGCACAGTCAGTAGTTTCTTATTAAGTGCATGAATGGAGAGAAGGAAATGACTTACTGGGTAAATTCTCATGGTAACAGTTTAGTTTACAGAATATAGGCTGGCACAAGGAAGAGAAGGAAATTGAGGAGAACAAAAGAGACTATACTTAACCCTATGAGGAATGTACGAGAAAGTAGGAAACATTGGTTCCAAATTTCCAATTTTCTGAATTCATTAAGTCATTGAGGTGAAACAGAATTAAGTATTAGCCATGTATATCCATGGATAAATCTGGGAACTAGCTATAGCAGCCACATCTAATGGTTATATAGTGAGAGCCAACTGGGTAATTTTGAATTTTCTAGTAGCCACATTAAAAAGGTAAAAACAAACAGATGGAATTCATTTTAATTATATATTTTACTTAACCTAATATATTCAAAATATTATCATTTCCACATATAATCAATTTAAAATGTTGAGATATTTTAATTTTTGTTTTTGCTTTTTTGCAGTGAGTCATCAAAATCTGGTGTGTATTTTATATTGGGTTGGCCTAAAAGTTCCTTCGTGTTTTTCCTTAACACTTTGCGGAAAAACCTGAACGAACTTTTGGCCAGGCCGATACAGCACATCTCACTTTGGACCAGCCACATTTCCAGTGAACAGTGTAGCTAGTGACTCCCACATCAGAAAGCTCAGAGCTAGAGCATTTGGGTATTTCTGAAAAGATAAACTATTTTTTTCTTTTAAGTTATTATTTGCCTCCTTACTTCCGTTGCATAGGCAGGAAAATGAATGTATACTTACGTAGAGGGTTTAATTATAATTTCACACAATTTCACCAAGTTGGTTTGTATATGCAATTCAATGTCTTTGGAACTTGTTTTGCCAGGAGGTGGGGTTGGGAAAAGCAGGAAGAAAATGGAAAGAAGGAATTAAAACTCCTTTTCACAGACATTTCTGAAAAAAGTATACATTTATAAACCCTTTCTAAAAAGTTACCAAGAACTTTAAGAATGTTCATACCTACTGTTTGACATAGAATCTTACTTCCAGGAATCAGCCATCAGGAAACATTTGGAAATGCATTCTGAGATTTAGGCATCAAGATGTTCATTACTATTTTGGTACACAAATTAATAACTGGTAATTTCTTGAAGTCCAGAATTATTGGACAGGCAAACTATGGTATCTATTTATAATGAAATATTATGTTGCCACTAAAATTTATGCATGGGAAAATTTTTGATGATGTGGGAAATTGTTTGATACAATGTTAAGCAAAAGGCATAGGAATCAAAATTGTATATTCAATATTAAACAAACTATGAAAGGTGCAATGATAGACTGGAAGGAAATATGATAAAGTGTAGCAGTATCTCAATAGCAGAATCTTGAGTGATTCATTTTTTCCTTCTGCTTTGATGAGTTTTACAATTTTTCCCACAAGGACTGTACACTAGGTCTATAAGCAAGCAAACAGAAACAGAGAAAATATTTAACCTTGTTCACTTTCTCACAAGCGCTATAACTCTAGCTAGGAACCCTTCCCCATACCTTCTCTTTCCTCCAAACACATATGATCTCCCTCTCTGGCTTTGGGTGAGAATGGCGAGAGAAATGGCTAAAGAGAGGGGCATCTGAAGGCAGCTAAGTGATGGGGTAGCTTACTGGAAGAGAAGCTGGGAGAACAGCCTTCTTGTGTTGGATTTCTAAGCTGACTGGGGAAATCTCATCATCCCGGGTTCCAGTTCCTCATCTATAAAAGGTGATGAAAATCGTTGGAATGAATTTCCTAGTCACTTCTAATTCTCTATGATGAGCCCTCTGACAAAGAAAACTTAAGCTTAGCACGTTTTCTCTCCTCCCTACAACACATCTTTTCAGTTCTGGTTTCTCTCATTCTATGTTTATTTTACAAATGGTAACCAGCTGTAAGACTGAACCCCCCTACCCCCCAAATATCTAAGTCTTTCTACTATGAAATCCCCATAGTGCCCCAAATGTCATGCCCTTATGTTCAGGAAGCTTCTCTTATTTAACATATTTTTGGAACACCACCTGTCTCTGAGGTCAGTAGCAGGAAAGAGAATCTTGGATCCATTTTAGAAACTGTTTCAAGTAACAACATTACTTTGAAAAATGAACAGCCCTGTTTTGGAGATACTAAGTTCAAAATCAGAAAATCGGGCTTCCCTGGTGGTGCAGTGGTTGAGAGTCCGCCTGCCAATGCAGGGGACACGGGTTCGTGCCCTGGTCCGGGAAGATCCCACATGCCGCGGAGCGGCTGGGCCCATGAGCCGTGGCCGCTGAGCCTGCGCGTCCGGAGCCTGTGCTCCGCAACAGGAGAAGCCACAACAGTGAGAGGCCCACGTACCACAAAAAAAAAAAAAAAAAAAAAAAAAAAAAAATCAGAAAATCTTTCCCAGTATCTCCTCTCTAAGAGTCCCATTTTGGTACCAGTATGGAAGGTAACAATGTTGATGAATAGTGCCCTGTAGATACCCTAGTGATCTCTACAGTATGACCCATCTGCCTCTCCAAAGGATTATACAAAAGCAATATCTGCAAAAATAGCTCCAGAATGGGACTTTGTCTCATTCTTATTAGGCATCATTCTGTAATGCCTCTCTTAAGAGATAGATTTTGCCTTTACATTATAGGCTTAATGTCTACATTTTCTCTATGCGAATTAAATCCAAACACATGATTTGACAAACTAGTCTCTGAAATCCTCAGAGCCTTATGATAGCTCTGTTATGGTACCTGGTATGTGGTAGGCTCTTCATATATGTTTATTGACCAGAACTGTTCTTAGACTGATAAATCTCAACAAATGATTGAACTTCTGGTCTTTCCTAGAAATTGTGGGATGTAAGATTATGAAACTTCTGTGCCACCATAGTATTATCAGCTTCCTGAGCTTTTGCTCAGTGGACTTTCATTAAATTATTTACTCACTTATATTCATTCTTTCACCACATATTTTGGAGGTATTATACCAGTTACTACCTTTTGACACCCGGCAATTAGCAGCAGACTACAGAAAAAATTTTGGCCTTAGAACATTTGGGATTCAAAGCCAAGTTCTGCTTCTTACCAGTTGCATGAACTTGAACTATTTAATCTCTCTCAGACTCAGTTCACTTTTTTCTAAAATGGGGATAACACACCTGTGTCACAGGCTTACTATGAGTATCCCATGAAATCATTTGTGTAAATCACTAATTGAGTTTCTGGGATGGACTTGAAATTTTTATTTTTTAAAAGTATAATTAAAGTATGTGGAGACTGTAAAACAATTTTCACAAATGTTACCTCTTGCAATGCTTGCATCTCCCTGGAGAGAAGATGCATTATTTTTAGGTTTTGCATCTGGGGAATTGCATGAATGGTCTGGGGGAAGAAATTTGGGGGCATGGGGACCAAGAGAACATTGGTGTCATGAAACGCACTCTTGACCCAATGATGATGTGAATGGCTATTAGTGAGGAGTGCCTGGGGTAACAGGTGCCGAGGCCTTTTGCAAAGTGAAATTTCAGAAACAGCAATGCTCTAAATATGGCCTGGTGAAGCAGGGAGTTGACATTTGAACATTTACTTTGTGCTATAGCCTTCATTATCACCACCATAGTCCTCCACCACTAGACACATTTACAAATGAGGAAACCTAGGGTCAGAGATGTCTATTTGTACAAGATTTCCCCAGCTCCCAAGTAGCAAAGGTGGACTTTAAATTCAGGAGTGTGTGGGGCTGAGAAATTCAGCTCAAGCAGCAAATCTGAAATTGCTAGTCACAGATGTTTTAAATAACGCAGATAACATCTACTGAGCACTTACTATCTGCCAGGAAATTTCTAAGACTTATACATGTTAACTCATTTAATTCTCATCAGACTCCATGAAATATATGATATTATATTTTTCATGTTATAGATAAGGCAAGTAAAATGAAAGTTACTAACATACTTGCCCAACATCACATGACTAGGAAATAATGGTGATGAGATTCAGTACAGGCAATCTGATTCTGGGATCCTCTGACATAACCATAATAGAGTCTTTTTAGAGGTCAAGCTTCAAACACGGGTTAAGATTTATGACCTTCATAACTTGTAAGTAAATACTAACTTAAAGAATCTGTAATTTGAAATGTAATGGTTTTCTACAGTTTTTCATATTTGATTAGAAGTAAGAATAGGAAAATTTGCAGTTTCAGACAATAGCTAAAACTAGACAACTATAAAACTATGGCTTTGATTGAGTACCCATGTTCTGATCAGGCTTTGTCATCTGATTTTTATATTTTTTGAGGGAAAAACAGTCATAGTTTCTGGCTGCAGCCTGTTTGGCTGTGCATTTGGAAGGTGTAAAATATATTCATTTATCTCCATCTGATGATGGTCAGCAAGCTGTGGGCAATTCATATTATTGATATTATTCTCTAATTTCACTTGTCTATGTCACTGTCTCACTTCTTAAAACTCCCCTTTTTATTTTTCTTTCCATTTTGATTTGCTATCCTTGGTTAAAGGTGACTTTAGAGAGAAAAAAAACATAGGTTTGTGAATTTTTGAATGGGTGAGTGAACAAGGTTGCTATGTTCAGCTGTATAGGTTGAGTACTGCACAACTATAGGAGACACCATTTGCATGGTCTGTGATGTGAGTAACATCCCCTGGAGTTGTGCGATGTGTGTTCATACACCTGAATGAATATTGATGTGTGTGTGGTTAAGATGGCGTTCATGTATGAACATGTCCGTGTATGAACATGTGACTAACGTATCTAAGAACTCCTATTGTATATGTGTGAATTTGTATGTGTATTTGCATCTGTGTCTGAGTATAAGTTTTGATGGTGGAGTGGGAGATATGAGTTAGGAAAGACTGAATATCTTAGATTCCATAAGAAATATGAGTTTACGGCAAGAGGAGTCACACGTTTCTTTTTGAAGTAACATTTAAGCATGATATGTGGTAGGCTGTATTGACAAAGTGCCAAATAAAAGCACTTGATGATTATTCAAAGTTCCTCCAATTTTTTTTCCAAGGAATGCACCTCTGTTTAGCCTGAGTAGTATGATTTAATTTTCTTCAGTGTGGGAGAATACTTAATGGGAGTTTCAGTTCTGAGCTTTACTCCTAGCTTTATAAACTTTTTTCTTGGACATACCTGTTCTTCCTCACCTGTAAGAAAGAAAAAAAAAACCCAAAAAACAAACCCAAGTATATGTGTGTGTGTGCATGTGTGTGCATGCATATGTGTCTGCATATATAACTTTCTGTATCTCAGAGAACTCTATAAAATCAAATCATAAGATTTGATGCAAAGGTATTATTAATTACAAGTGATACAGATATACCAAATTTCTGCCTTTCTTCTGTATTATTAATTCAGTTCACTCATTCTTCAGTAAACATTTATTGAACAGGTACATTCTTCCAGGTACTGTGGTAGATGTTTAGAATACTTATACTCTCCTCAGAGTACTTATAGACTGTAAGAGGAGACACATGCATAAACATACATTAAAACACATGGTAAGACAAATTTGTGACTTTAACACACTCACATTCTAATTGGGAGAAGAGGCTAATAAAGAAAGCATAGGAATCCTGATGGGAAAAGTACTGCTTTTGACATGTTTGTGGGGAACAACTAATGCCACTTGGGTTTGTGGGTCCTATAGTCTTTGTGGAAGATAACTTTTTGATTTATTGTGTTTTGTTTTATTGAGGTATAATTTACAACTAATGAAATTACCCATTGTAAGTGTATAATTCAATGCTGTTTTGCAAATTTATTGAGTAGTACAGCCATGACCACAATCCAGTTTTAGAATATTTCCATTTCCCTGATGCCTTGGTGGTGGTAGGCAATCTCCACTCCAACCCCAAGTCATCTGCTTTCTGTCTCTACAGAATTGCATTTTATGAGCATCTCATATAAATGGAATCACACAATACATAGTTTTTTTGTGTAAGTCTAGGTTCTTTCATTTAGCATAATGTTTTTGACGTACATCTGTGTTATAGAATACAACAGTAGTTTGTTACTTTTATTGCTGAATAATATTCCACTGTATGATTTTACCACATTTTGTTTATTCATTCACCAGTTGATGGACATTTAGATTCTTTCATTTTGGGGCTATTATGGATAATACTGCTATGCACATTTGGGTACAAGTCTTTGGGAGGACATAGGCTTTTAACTTCTGTTGGGTAGTTACCTAAGAGTAGAAGGAATAGAATTGCTGGATCATTTAGTAATTTTTAAACAGCTAAGTGGAGCTATAATTCATATATCCTAAAATTTATCCTTTTCAAGTATACAATTAAATGCATTTTAAAGTTAGCTTTTTAAGAAACTGCCCATTTGTTTTCCAAAGAGGCTGTCCCATGTTACATTCTTACCAGGAATGTATGAGAGCTTCAATTTCTCCACTTCCTGTCAACACTTAGTATTGTCAGTGTTTTGATTATAGCCATTCTTCTGTGGATATGCAGAAGTATTTTTATTGTGGTTTTAATTTGTATTTCTTATTGAAGAATGATGTTTAGTATCTTTCCATGTGCTCACGCCCATTTCTATGACATCTTTAGTAAAATACCTATTTATATATTTTACCTTTTAAAAAATTTGCAATGTTTGTCTGATTATTTTTGAGTGGTAAGAGTTTTCTATATATTGTGGATAAACATAATTTATCAGATATATTATTTGCAAATATATATGTATAACTTAGTTACACTTTTAAAAAACCTGTTTGGTATTATCTGGTAAATTTGAATATATTCATATATCTCATGTCATCTAGCAGTCCTACCCCTAGTTATATATGCAACAGATATGTGTGCACATATGGACCAAAAGATAGGGAAATATGTTTGTGACTGAACTATTTGTGTTAGATCCAAAATGGGAACAGTGCAAGTGTCCATCAGTAGGGTAGATGAATGCATTTTGCTATGTTCATAAAATTGAACTCCACAGAGATGGAATGTACTCATAATGGCTAAAGCAATAAGTGGATAAATCTCACAAAAGACTGCTGAATACAAAAGGCTAGAAGATATAAACTATATAGTTCAATTTATATAAATTTCAAAAGTGCTATATGGTGTTAGAAATCATGTGATTTTTACATAGCGGGGAGGAGAGTGAATAGTGATTCAAAGTAGGTGAGAAAGGGGCTTCTGGATTGCTGGCAGTAACCTACTTTTTGACCAAATGGTGGTTATATAAATGTGTCAATTTGTGAAAATTTATTGTATTTTATGCTTGTGATTTGTGAACTTTTTCTCTATAGGTTATTCTTCCAAAAAACATAAAAGATTTTAGGGAAAAAAAGGAACATGTGCTCTCATACTAGATTGGGTACAAATCTTAGCTCTATTACTCTCTAGTTGTAGGACCTTGGCTTAGTTACATAACTATGTTCCAGTGTCCTCATTTGCAAAAGGAAAATTATAATAGTACCTGTTTCCTAAGTGGTTGTGAGAACTACATTACTGTAGTTGAAGCATTAAGAATGCTTATACCTAGTATGTGCTCAATGAATATTGACTACTGTTGTTATGCTCTGGATGTTTCCCTCTTTTCCCTCTTTTTTTTTTTTTAAAGTATTGTCTACATTATATCTCACCTCGAGATCTCAGTTTTTCTCTAGGATTCCATCCCAGTACTCCACTCTTCTCACTCTGCATACCCGCTTGGATCATGTCATTCTTCCTTATGTTTCCCCACGACCATTTACTGCTGGTTTCTCAGTCCTTAGACGTCTCTAAATACTCTGGCAACCCCAAAACAATCAACTGAATTCAATACTTTGCTTTGAAACCAACTTTTCCCTTTTTGTTCTCCATTCTTCTCCTCATCCATTGCCAATTCCATACAATAGCAATGGAACTGAAATCAAACAGATCTGGGGCCAAATCCTAGCTTAATTTATGCTAGCTGCGAGATATTGGGGAACTCAGTTAAGTTAAACACACTTCTGTTTCTTATTTAATATAAGGAAGATAATACAACCTAAGTTTGGCTGAAAGCACAAAATGTTTTCAGGCTTGATATTGAGTTGTGGTTTGGTACACAGTAGGCATGCAGTTAATGTTCACTATTGTTATTTTTGTTATTATGCTATTGTATATATTCATCTCTCTTCCTATAATTAAATCACATTTATTTCTTTGACTATGTCCCTCTCCTGAAGAGGATATACCATATTGCCTCAAGGCAGGGGTTTGGACCATATGACCTCATTAGTTCTGTTTTAGACTTGGGAGTCTTGGTGTAGAGAAACATTTCCTTCTTTGCAAAGGAGGTCAGGGAAAGGGCAATACCGTGTTTTGCACTAATGAAATAACAGTTACAGTGGGAGATCAAGTCACTCAAGGAGATTGACTCTTATTTTTAGCTTAGCTCAAAGAACTGTAGCCTATTTTAGGCAGTCCTGGGACTTTCCACAGCAATCTCAGAGATGGATAGGTGTTCTGGCTGCAAATATGTGCAGATATTCCAAGTGAAAGAAAGCCATGGGTTCTAGAGAGATACTTATCACCAGACAATGAGAGGTATATTTTGACCAAAAATAATTTGGCTTTTTTGGGGAGCCTTTGGACACAAGATACACAAGATGTTCTATGATACAATAAATAGAAAGGTATATTTGATAATCAGACCTGAGTCCCATTTTCCCTCCACCAGTTATTAGCTGTTTAGCATTAAGTACAATAGTTAATCTCTCTGAGCCTTGTTTTCCTAGTTTGTGAAATGGGAATAATGAGTCTCATCACAAAGTGTTACTGTGAAAATTATATGATAAGGAAGATAAGATGCCTGTCATGTAACAGGTGCTCAGGCATGTGAGGTCCTTTCCTCCCAATGATTAGTGGATTCTGATGTGGCTACAGGGATTTTCATTGGCTGCATTACTGCAGCATTACCTTGGGCACACTGTTTATCAGGAAGAGACTTGAAAGTAAACCTAGTCCATTCTCTAGACAGGGCAATTAAAAGTGTCCTAGGCTAGCAGCTCAGGGCCATGAATCTCTTTCTTCTGGCATCTATTCCTGCTCTAATTAAGCCTTCACCATTTGTTCCAGTCCTTGTAAAAGGGTCCCTACCCCTCTACATCTGAATCCTGTTCATTTGAAAGACCATGGGCAGCATATTGCAGAGGGCAGAGTGCTAAGTGGCCTCAGATTCAGAATTTTGAATACTGAGTCCTGTTTGTCACTAAGTCTAAATTTATACTTTGGGACAGATTCTCTGCTTCTGGGCATCATTTGGGTTGAATTTTGCTCATTAGCCCAAATTTGTTTACTTGTATTTCATTCAATAAATTCTTCTGCCCTAAGCTACCCTGCAGTAATCTGTGATAGTGGTTTAACTATAACATTTTTCTAAAGATGAAATGAATAGAAAATTTTAAAAAACACATAAAATTTGAAACCAGGTATCTGGTTTTGAATATCTGTAGTTTTAAACACTATGTTTATAATAAGGAACATACATGAATCAAATGATTAACTGGGAACACTGTGACATATTTGGTAGACAGCATCATAAATGAAGGTGCCTTTACATTCCCACCAACCGTGTAGGAGGGTTCCCTTTTCTCCACACCCTCTCCAGCATTTATTGTTTGTAGATTTTTTGATGATGGCCATTCTGACTGGTGTGAAGTGATACCTCACTGTGGTTTTGATTTGCATTTCTCTAAAGATTAGTGATGTTGAGCATCTTTTCATGTGTTTGTTGGCAATCTGTATATCTTCTTTGGAGAAATGTCTATTGTAGCCACTATGGAGAATGGTATGTAGGTTCATTAAAAAACTAAAAATAGAACTACCATATGACCCAGCAATCCCACTACTGGGCATATACCCTGAGAAAACCACAATTCAAAAAGATACATGTACTGCAATGTTCATTGCAGCTCTATTTACAATAACCAGGGCATGGAAGCAACCTAAATGTCCATCGACAGATGAATGGATAAAGAAGATGTGGCACATATATACAATGGAATATTACTCAGCCATAAAAAGAAACGAAATTGAGTTATTTGTAGTGAGGTGGATGGACCTAGAATCTGTCATAGAGAGTGAAGTAAGTCAGAAAGAGAAAAACAAATACCATATGCTAACGAACATATATGGAATCTAAAAAAACGGTACTGAGAACCTAGTGGCAGGGCAGGAATAAAGATGCAGACGTAGAGAACGGACTTGAGGACATGGGGCGGGGGTGTGGGAAGGGGAAGCTGGGGCGAAGTGAGAGAGTAGCAGTGACATATATACACTACCAAATGTAAAATGGTTGGCTAGTGGGAAGCAGCTGCATAGCACAGGGAGATCAGCTCGGTGCTTTGTGACGACCTAGAGGGGTGTGATGGAGAGGGTGGGAGGGAGGCTCAAGAGGGAGGGGATTTGCAGATATATGTATACATATATCTGATTCACTTCATTGTACAGCAGAAACTAACACAACATTGTAAAGCAATTATACTCCAATAAAGATATTAAAAAAATTAAGGTCTCTTACAAATTAATGAAAGGAAGGTTTTCAATGAACAGTATAATAACAGATGAGACATGAACTGGTAATTACAAAAAGAAAATAAAACTAGCAAATGAATCAAGAAGACTTGGGAAGACTCACTAGTAGTCAAAGAAATTTAAGTGAACAGGGCCATAGCACACATCAATGATTTTTGATCTGGGGACCACATAGACATAGAGTTATGAGATGGTAGCTTGACAGTCTTTGGGGCAGTAGAGGTAGAGTTTGAGGTAGAGGAAGAATGGTAGCTTGACACAGGTTCTCTCATATCATCCAAGCTCTCTTTCTTACTATAATGTACTACCTTGTGTTTGGCCTCAGACGAATGATAGGAGCAATTTCTTACCAGAAATATGTATAGGTCAAGATAGATACGAAGAATTTAATTGTACCTTCTTTTCTCTTGTGTTACCTGGTACATGGCAGATGTCTGGGTAGAGAGCCAATTAGTAAAATGTCATGTAAATCTCAGGTTAGTAAGGTATTAACTCCTCCCATGAAATGGACCAGCATAAAATAAAATGGGCTCAGTGACAGAAAGAGAAATGGTTGGATAAATAGAGAAGAAACATTTACTGAACCTGTGCTGTAAGTGCGGGGACTCTGGTAAGAATCTTACACGTTACCTTGTCCTTAGGCATAGTTATCCTTATTTAAAAATGAGGCCCTGAGAGATGAAATCACTTGCTCAAGGTCTCAGAGTAAGGAAGAGAAGAGCTGGGATGTCTAATACCTGCATATGTTAAGCCCACCAACCCACTACCAGAAAGAAGAGCAGAGTAGAAACCCACGTTTTACACTCAGCTTTAAATTATTTTTCAAGCCCTCTGTTCTTCAAGGTTTAAAAAAGTAATCCTGAGATTGTTTAAGGAAAAAAGTATGTTTAAATATGTACTTTTGGAATATAACTAATGGCTTTTAAAAATCACCTGGCAAAGAGTCAGCTTTGAGCAGCAGAAAGAGTCATCTCTTGCTCTCAGTAATAGTTCTGCAAAGCAAAGAATGTTTGCTGAGTATAAAAAATGTTCTGATTTGAAGCTAGAATCTGCAGTATTTTTTCTTTCTAAGAGTGGCAAAGATTCCATGTGATCAGTAAATGTGCACTTGAAAAATTTGAATTTTAAAATAGAACATTTTAAACTTTCATCCTGACATCTTGAAAAACATAGTTCACAGTTTTAAGAATGTTCTCCATTTATTACAGCGTATGTTAGGTTACACTGCCCATATTGAGCTGTGTTCTGATAGAGAATTTTATGTTGAAGAGGATTCTTCATTACTATGATAAAAAAAAAAAACAATTTGCAAGAATCTCAGTGAATAGCATAGTCATTGGGACCTTACTGGCAAAGAGGAGGACAGAGCTGAGGAATGTCACTAATTCCTTAGTGAAGGAAGATTTGAGTCAGGCAGACCCTTATATAGTATATTTTTTCCTGGGTCTCTGCCCAGCCAATAAACCATACATTATTTTCTAACAAATGCCATCTTCCAACAGGTGTGGAAGATTCTTTGACCAAAGATTCTTTGGCCACCAGAATTTTACTACGTGACCCTATTTTCCCGGCACTGCCCTTCCATATGGGTACAGAACCAAGAGTGGGCACATGATCCCTCCAAAGGTCAAACATATTCTCCCAATTCAGGATTTAAAATTGGAATTCAGAGATGTTAGTCAGATTCTGCTAGTCACATATGAAGAAGCATGTGAACTTTGGAGGTATAGGATGACCATCTTTTGTCAGACACCCAGAAAAGGAGAGAAAACCAGTTTGTAGAAAAAAAAGAATCAAGGAAATGTAAACAAAACATGGGCTGGAGCATGATGTCATAGAGGGAGGGACTGAGGGCTGTTGGGACTTGATTTTTCTGACAGATCTCAGTTTCTAGGTTTTAATCTTTTCTGACTGTGTTTCCTTTCTTTGGGTTCCATGGAATATCCCTATCTCCTTTTCATAGATTCCACCTTTCCTGGTTTTTCTGCTTAAGCTCATTTATGCAGTTACTTGTTTGTTGTTTCACTTACTACCAAAAGAGCCTTTTAAAACCCAGGCTGTCAACCACACGGAAGCCAGCAGAGGCTGTTGTTCCAGGGATGGCCACGTGTTGTACAGTTCTAGAAAGCCAATCAACCAGGAAGTTCAGTCTCTAGCTTCAAGGCAGCACAACTGAATGCTGTAAACCCTGGGCAGAGCTGAGACTAAGATTCAGGGAGAGCAAATCAAGCTAGAGCCCAAAGGGAAGAATGCCAGGGAATTTCTGAAGTGGCTTATTTCCCAGGGTTACGTGAAGTCAGTGAGAAAATGTACATAAAAACGTTTTCTTTATTGTAAAGGGTGAGATACTTTAGTGGTTTGGGGCAAAGATTCTAAACTCCCTGAGTTTAAATCTCAGCTCTGCAGCTTTCTGGGTGGGTGACCTTGGGTAAGTTAAACTTTGCCTCAGTTCCTTTGATGTGTACGTTGGAAGTGGTAAAGATAGTTCCTACTTCATAGGGCTCTTTTGTTGATTAAATGAGTTAGTATAGGTAAAGCACTTAGAATAGCTCCTGGAAATTGGTAAGTGCTGTTAAGTCTTTGTTAGTGTCTGTTGTTATTAGTGTTTATGTAACTGTATTGTTGACCTTCACTGTCACACAGACATTGTGATGCTTGTTTTATAAATAACCATAGCATTCTATACTGTAATCTACAGAGCACACTGTATGTGGCATAAATTTCCCTTGAGCTAAGGATTTATGGCAGTAAGAAATAAACCAAAAAGCATTTATTAAGCTCTTATTTTATGCGGGGCACTGTGCATACGCCGTTTAGTTTAGCCAACACTCACAAGCCTAAGTGGCATTTATTCTCATATCCATATTCCAGGTGAGGAGGGGAAAGGTTGAATCGCTTAGTCAAGATCTCAAGGGTGAGATATGGCAGAGCCCACTCAGGTCTAAACCCAAGACTAACTGACTTCAACTTGGCAAGTCTAATGCCTCAATCTCAATGAACAGTCATACGTAAAGTCATAGAACACAACTTGCTATGGATACTTTGCTTCCTCAAAGTCAAAGGCAATTTTTCCTGCAGGGATTCCTCTAAGTAAGCCACATTCTGCAGCTGGCTTCTCTTTTCTCTCTACCTGGGGATGAGCCAAAAACTACGGAACAAAATGATTGTAAAGTACTGAGGAAATGTGGCTAAGCATGAAAGGGGGTTGTAGCAACATGAGAGGATCCAGGAGGGCTGGGTGATGCTCAAGATGTAAGGCAGATTTGGGAGCATCGAAGAGTTTCACAAACTCTTGCTATAACTGAATAGCTTTTTATAGTTGCTAGAAAGGCTTATCTGATTAAGAGAGGAGCTGTGGGAGTTGGGAAGACACGTAACACCATCTTTCATCTTCTCCAGGACTGAACACTGTACAGGACCACAATTCGTAATGCAGAACATAACTTCATTCATAGTGGAAAACAAATTTTGGTTGATACAGCATCATTTTTATAATTTTACAGACTTGGATCAATTGATCCTAGAACATTTTCGTCAGTAATATAATACGCTGTGTGTTACAACTTAACCCTATATATTTAAAGAAGATTTGAGGAGTCTACCCTTTGGATCCCCTTTGCATCTCCTTTTGTGGGAAAAATGGTATTCAATCCCCAGTGGAGTTCCAGTGGTTCAACTGGTCAACCAAGTGAAGTCGTGAAATCAAGGGATAGCTTTGGGAATTCTTCATGTTCCTCACTACTACTCTTCACATGTTGCCCAGAAAAGCATATACTCAAAGGGAGAACAGTAGGTTTTCTATGAAAGTGCAGCTTCTAATCCATTTTCCACTCAGGTGGTATGAACCGGCTCTCAGAAAACAAAAGTAACCCTGCTTTGTAGTGTTTGTAGATCTTTGTCATGTGAATACTCCCATTATGGCTGATTTCAAGGACAGCTGTATTTAACAGTTGGCTAGCAAAGTCTCTGACTAACAAAATTCCCAATACAAGCTGGCTCCAGTGCACCCAGACCCTCCTAAGCCACACCTAGGTAGAAGATCTGGAGCTAATATCATGAAAGAGGAATGTGGAACTTTCTCTCCTCTACGATATTTGGACAATTACGGGAGGTAGTCACAGAATGGGTATCCCCTAGGCCAGCAAGCTTTGTTTCTACTCTTTCCTCCAGCTTTATTGAAATATAATTGACAGATAAAGTTGTAGTTTATTTAGAGTACACAGCATTGATATATGTATACATTGTGAAAGGACTCCTCCATCGAGTTAATTAACATATCCCTAACAGCCCATATTTACCTTTTGTGTATGTGCGTGAGAACACTTAAGTTCTACTTTCTTAGCAAATTTCAGTTATACAGTAAAGTGTAATTAACTGTAGTCGCCATGTTATACATTAGGTCTTCAGACCTTATTCATCTTATAAGTAAAAGTTTGCATCCTTTTACAAACCCCTCTCCATTTCTCCCACCCCTGTAGTCTGCCTTATTTCATTCAGCATAATGCCCTCCGGGTTCATCCATGTTATTGTAAATGGCAAGACTTCCTTTTCTGTTAAGGCTGAATGATATTCCATTGTATATATATACAACACATTTTCTTCACTGATTCATCCATTGATGTGCACTTAGGTTGTTTCCACACCTTGGCTGTTGTGAATAATACTGCAATAAACAAGGGAATGTATATATCTCTTT
Source organism: Phocoena phocoena (assembly GCF_963924675.1). Lineage (NCBI taxonomy): Eukaryota > Metazoa > Chordata > Mammalia > Artiodactyla > Phocoenidae > Phocoena > Phocoena phocoena. The sequence continues at coordinate 69,776,553 of NC_089235.1, read as the reverse complement.
GAGATAGTGCTTTTATTTCCTTTGGATATGTACCCAGCAGTGAGATTGCTGGATCATGTAGTAGTTCTATTTTTAATTTCTTGAGGATCTTCCATACTGTTTTTCATAGTGGCTGTACCAGTTTACAATCCTGCCAACTGTGTACAAGTGTTCCCTTTTCTCTATATCCTCATCAGCATTTTTATCTATTTTCTTTTTGATAATAGACCAGCTTATAGATGTGAGGTGATATGTCATTGTGATTTTGATTTGCATTTCTCTCATGATTAACCATTTTGATCAGCTTTTCATGTACCTGTTGGCCATTTGTATGTCTTTTTTGGAAAAATGTCTATTAAGATCCTTTGCCAATTTTTAAAATTGAGTTATTTGGGATTTTTTGCTTTTGAGTTGTATGAGTACCTTGTATATTTTAGATATTAACCTCTATTGGATATGTGGCTTGGAAATACATCCTCCCGTTCCATAGGCTGCCTTTTCATTTTATTGATGGTTTTCTTTGCTATGCAGAAGCTTTTTAGTTTGATGTACTCCCACTTGTTTATTTTTGCTTTTGTTGCCTTTGCTTTTGGTGTCAAATGCAAAAAGAAATTACCAATACCAATGTCGAGGAACTTTTTCCCCGTGTTTTCTTTAGGAGTTTGTATGGCTTCAGGAGTTTTATGGTTTACAGCTTTAATCCATTTTGAGTTAATTTTTGTGAATGGTGTAAGACAGGGGTTCAGTTTCATTCTTTCGAACATGGAGGTACAGTTTCTCCAGCACCATTTATTGAAGAGACTTATCTTTTCCCCATTGTATACTCGTCACACGTTTGTTGAAAATTAATCGACCATATACGCATGGGTTTATTTCTTTTTGAACTTCCTCTAGAAGAAGAAAGGAAAATTAAAATTGTGGAATAAACAAATTCGTCAATTTGTGGCTTCTTTCCCTTTTTCCCTTTCTCTGAGTGGGTCAGAAGTACTGATCACACTTTGAGAGGAAAAATTTTATTTTTACATTCAACAAATATTTGTTGAGTTCTTATGTGTGTCAGACATGGGGCTTGGCACTGGATATGGAGTTGTTTGCCAGGAGGTAGGGAAATGGATGCACTCAGTATCCTCCTGTATCTTAGTCTCTAAATGCTAATGACTCCTGAGCCATGGCCACCAGACCCTATCCTGGAAATCTATCCCCCTTTCTGACCTCTAGTTTCAGTACTGCATCTTCACTGTTAGCCTCCTTCTTGCCAATCTTTCTTGCTCCTTATTTAACAGTATTTATTGAGCAACTACTGTGAGTTAGGCACTCTTCAAGTTTCTTGAAATGCATCAGTGGAAAAAAATAGAACAAGATTACATATATTCTACTGGCAATAGATTCCACCAGCTCATCATTAAATACTTAGTTTTCTCAAAATCCCATGCTATATATAGTTCCTTGCTTTTCATCTATAAACCCTTCCAGTCCCTTGTCTGTCTGATAAACACCTAATAATCCTTCGAGACTCAATTAAGTATCTTTTCCTCTGTGAAGTCACTGGTAACTCCTTTCCTTCCAACAAGCTAATGCCTCTTTTCTTTCTACTCTTATAGTATCATCACCTATTTTCCACTTAAACTGTGAACTCCATGTGGAAAGACATGGTGGTTGTTATACATATTGACATACTTTAGACAGTAATTTAGTTGTTAACTAGCATAAGGGACAGTGAATGTCTAATACTCCAAGCACCTGGTTAAGGCAATTTGTACTACAAATGATTTAAGAATATACTGCTTGAAAACATTCTTCCTTATGTCTAGCTACATTTTAGGAGGCTTCAAAAGAATATTAATCACACTTAGATTCAGAGAGTATCTGATAAATGTGGGAATGTTGGCTGAATCCAACATCCTTCACTGTACATCTATAAGAAACCCTAACGGATTTGCATTTGTTGAACTTGAAACAAAAGAACAAGCTCCCAAAGATATAGAGGTAGGTGGTAATCTTCAAATCTCTGTGGAATGCATTCATTTAGTAACCATTTGTCCCCATCCCTCCTGTACTAGATTACACAGTGTCTTTTTTGTATTCAGAATGTTCAGGACACTGTGTTATTCATCTCTGCAGTACCAGCACCTACTGTGATGCTGGCACTCAGTCAGTGTTTGATGAATAAATGATACATTAGTTCAATAACAGTTTCAATAGGCATTTATTAAACCCACCAGCTATTCTAACAAAATGACCAAATTACCAAATGTCTTATTATCGAGGCACTACCACAGGCATTACAAACTGCTGTTGCAGACTCTAGTCAATTATTTAAGCAAATTGCAGATGCCAAAGAAAATGAGCTGCCATGTAAGAAATATGCTTACTATGTGAAATATGAAATGAGAGGATATGTTTTATTTTATGTTTAAGGAAACCTTGACTATGATGAGGAGACATAATTTTTGTTGGACAAAAATCTTTCAATATAAAAACAAAAAGTTGATTGTCCAATAAAATATTTTTAAAAAAACAGCTTGGTTTTGTATCAAATGGCAAACCTAACACTGTAAAATACAGTTTCCACTACCAAGTCAATGCATTCCAGCAAATATTTACTGAGCGCTCACATATCAGCTCATGTGATATAAAGATTAATGAAACAGTCCCTTCCCTCCAAAGAGAGTTTTAGAATAATGCAGTTACCCCTGGGGTTAGGTGTGTTTAATTAAGAGACATCGCAATGAGCAATAGATCCAGGTTTTAATTTTTAAAGCATGTGTAACCTTAGCCATGTTGTTTATGCTACGCACCCAGAATACCTCTCCTGACTGCTTATCTTGCGCCAGACACCAGATTGGGCTTAACCTGAGAATCTAGGCAATGCCTGGAGCATAGTAGGTACTCAATAAGTATTTGCTGAAGGTGTGAATGAGTGAAGGAAGGTAGAACATCAAACAGTTCACTGTTCCTCCTTATTCATAGTCAGGATTTGGTGGAAGAAGCATGATGGGAGAGCAATGCAGAAAGCATTATCCTGCTTGAATAAAAGTCAAGGTAGACAAAGAATTTTGGCCTCAGCTGTGTTTCAGAAATACTAAGTTTTCCAGGAAGGTTGGCCCTCTCAGGCAGAGGAAGCAAAGGCCTAAAACTGAGAGATGGTGGTGGTCTCTGAGATATGCAAATCCTTCAGTTTGGCTGGGCACTAGGGTGGGATACATGTGAAAGAGGGTGGGGCTGAACCAAGAGATGGGTGGGGCCCGTTGCAGAAAATGTGTGTCAACTTCAAGGGCCATTCATTCCTATACCTATGAGTAGTACAGCCACTCTGGAAAACACTTTAGCAGTTTATTATAAAGTTAAGCCTATGCATACAGTATGGCCTGTTCCTAGGCACTGTATTTAACCCTGGATAATTAGAGACATTTGTTCACACAAAACTCTGTACATGAGTGTTTTTAGCAGCTGTATTTGTAATTGGCCAAAACTATAAACAACTCAAATGTTCTTCATGGGAGAATAGATAAACTGTGGTACCTCCATGGGATGAAATACTATTTACCAATAAAAAGTAATGAAATTTTGATTAACACAACCACTTGAATGGATCCCATAGGTGAGTGAAAGAAGTTTCCAAAAGTTACACAATGTATGATGCCGTGTATATTGAGAAACACATCAGTTGGTTGCTAGGGGTCAGGTGTGGGGGAAGAAGATGACTATAAAAGGATAGCTTGGGGGAGTTATTGAGGGTGATGAAATAGTTCTCTATTGTGACTGTGTGGTGATTGCACGAATCTATACATTGTGTTAAAATGTATAGACCTGGGGTGCCCGTGAGCAGCTGGAGCAGATCTGGGCTGCCACTGGGGCTTTGTGATCCACTTCCTGGGTGCCAAGGGGCTGCTGGGCTGGGGCAAAGGTGGGCAGCAGCCCTCAGAGATGGCGGCGCAGAGGTGCTTCTGCTAGTTAGCACCATTGGAGACAAAACTGAGAACTGGGAAGAAGTACAGAAATTTCACATGAGAAAATCTTTGGATTTTCAAGAGATACCACACGTTACATCATCATCATCATCATCATGGTTATTATTGTTTACTGTGGATGAGTCCAGTGAAGTATAAAAGAAAAGATACCCAGGATCCTCAGTGGAGAGTCCTTCAGCCAAGAGCAGGAAAGAATGTCTGCCAGTTTTGGAGTAGCATGATTTCATATCAGTTTCATGCTGTGTGGCTGACAGGGTCTTGGTGCTCCAGCTGGGTAGCAGGCCTGAGCCTCTAAGGTGGGAGAGCCGACTTCAGGACATTGGTCCACCAGAGACCTACTGGCCCTACGTAATATGAATTGGTGAGAGATATCCCAGAGATCTCCATCTCAATGCTAAGTCCCAGCTCCACTCAACGACCAGCAAGCTCCAGTGCCAGACAACCCATGCCAAACAACTAGCGAGACAGGAACACAACCCCACCCATTAGCAGAGGGGCTGCCTAAAATCATAATAAGTTCACAGACATCCCAAAACACACCACTAGATGCAGTCCTGCCCACCAGAAAGACAAGATCCAGCCTCATCCACCAGAACACAGGTGCCAGTCTCCACTACCAGGAAGCCTACACAACCCACTGAACCAACCTTACCCACTAGGGGCAGACACCAAAAATAACGGGAACTATGAACCAGCAGCCTGTGAAAAGGAGACCCCAAACACAGTAAGATAAGCAAAATGAGAAGCCGGAGAAATACGCAGCAGACGAAGGAGCAAGGTAAAAACCCACCAGGCCTAACAAATGAAGAGGAAATAGGCAGTCTACCTGAAAAAGAATTCAGAGTAATGATAGTAGAGATGATCCAAAATCTTGGAAATAGAATGGAGAAAATACAAGAAAAGTTTAACAAGGACCTAGAAGAACTAAAGAGCAAACAAACAATGATGAGCAACACAATAAATGAAATTTAAAATTCTCTAGAAGAAATCAATGGGATAACTGAGGCAGAAGAACAGATATGTGACCTGGAAGATAAAACAGTAGAAATAACTACTGCAGAGAAGAATAAAGGAAAAAAAATGAAAAGAATTGAGGACAGTCTCAGAGACCTCTGGGACAACATTAAATGCACCAATATTCGAATTATATGGGTCCCAGAAGAACAAGAGAAAAACAAAGGGACTGAGGAAACATTTGAAGAGATTATAGTTGAAAACTTCCCTAACATGGGAAAGGAAACAAGTCAATCAAGTCCAGGAAGCACAGAGAGTCCCACACAGGATAAATCCAAGGAGAAACATGCTAAGATACATGTTAACCAAACTATCAAAAATTAAATAGAAAGAAAAAATATTAAGAGCAGCAAGGGAAAAGCAACAAATAACATACAAGGGAATTCCCATAAGGTTAACAGCTGATCTTTCGGCAGAAACTCTGCAAGCCAGAAGGGTGTGGCTGCACATATTTAAAGTGATGAAAGAGAAAAACCTACAACCAAGATTACTCTACCCAGCAAGGATCTCATTCAGATTCAACGGAGAAATTAAAACCTTTAAAGACAAGCAAAAGCTAAGAGAATTCAGCACCACCAAACCAGCTTTACAACAAATGCTGTAGGAACTTCTCTAGGCAGGAAATGCAAGAGAAGGAAAAGACCAACAATAACAAATGCAAAACAATTAAGAAAATGGTAATAGGAACGTACATATCTATAATTACCTTAAATGTAAATGGATTAAATGCTCCAACCAAAAGACATAGACTGGATGAATGGATACAAAAACAAGACCTGTATGTATTCTGTCTACAAGAGACCCACTTCAGACCTAGGGACACATACAGACTGAAAGTGAGGGGATGGAAAAAGGTATTCCATGCAATTGGAAATCAAAAGAAAGCTGGAGTAGCAATTCTCATATCAGACAAAATAGACTTTAAAATAAAGACTATTACAAGAGACAAAGAAAGACACTACACAATGATCAAAGGATCACTCCAAGAAGAAGATATCACAGTTGTAAATATTTATGCACCCAAGATAGCAGCACCTCAATACATACGGCAAATGCTAACATCATAAAAGGAGAAATTTACAGTAACACAATCATAGTAGGGAACTTTAACACCCCACTTTCACCAATGGACCGATCAACAAAAATGAAAATAAATAAGGAAACAAAGCTTTAAATGATGGATTAAACAAGATGGACTTAATTGATACTTATAGGACATTCCATCCAAAAACAACAAAATACAGTTTCTTCTCAAGTGCTCATGGAACATTCTCCAGGATAGATCATACCTTGGGTCACAAAACAAGCCTTGGTAAATTTAGGGAAATTGAAATCATATCAAGTACCTTTTCTGATCACAATGCTCTAAGACTAAATATCACTTACAGGAAAAAAAAAACTGTAAAAAATACAAACACATGGAGGCTAAACAATACACTACTAAGTAACCAAGAG